>NW_027332230.1:14800000-15400000 GCF_041222505.1 Epargyreus clarus
GAAGTGTTATAACTTAATGATTGACCATAACAAAGCATAATGAAATAAATAAAAATAAAATCAAAATACATTTAACTAATAATATATCGTTAACACATTATAAATTATTAACATTCAAATAAACACAATAAGCTGCTTCCACAACCCTACGACTTTATCATTTAAAAGATGACAACAACAAAATGAAGTATAAATGATAATTTGAATTTAAATCGCGAATTAAGTATGATTTGTTGGGAAATTGCGTGAATGCTTCAGGCTGTAGTGCGTATATGAAATTATGTTCATTAGGATTGTCACACGATCGTCACGAACACGTAATTACTTAATTATGCTACCGTGATAACTGGCGGAGAACAATACACGGCTAGAGGATGGGTTAGGCATATAATGACTCTACACTCGTGGTGAACGAGTTGTTGTGTTCGCGCGAACAATCAAATATTGGTGTTTTAGAGGTATATATATCATAAATATAATTATATATATTAATTTACGGAAAATTGATGTACAGGGTATAATTTTTGGATTATTATTTAGGTACATCCCCCATGTTGAAGTGGAATCAATATGGGAAATTATTAAAAAAAATATTACTTGACTTTGAAAAAAAATTAACAAAATAAATTTAATATTTCTCGTTATCTCATTTTCCCATGTAGTTGTTTTCGCCGTAGCAAGCACAACTTTAATAAATATTCATATACTCCTAATATTGAAGCTCTCTGCAATACTGGACACATCCAACCAACTTATAATAATAAGAATTGTGTCTAAGCCAAGGACGCTTCTTATTAAGTACGAGCTTCGATATAAGTAAGTCGCGGTAATGAAGGGTTTTCGATGTCGCGTGCCTCTTTACGTACTAACAAAACGCATTTCCGTTCGTCATTGTAATAAATAAAAGATAATAATTACGCAAATTGTAGTTGTTTTGACAAATTAGGAAATCTAATTACTATAATACACACGCTATTTAAACGCAACCTTTCACTTGATATCGTATACATATTCAACAAAAATCGTATTCATTACAATATAATTTTGAACTGAAACTATTTAAAAGTTAAATCAAATGTACGAGTATAATTATGTATATTGTATTGGTTTGTGATAGCTTTTACAGAGAAAGCGAACTTTCTAGATCAGTTTACTGCCCCAAAATTATTTTGTGTTTAATTGTAAAATAACTTATTTTATATTTTGTTATTAGCCGCCCAAATGGCTTCGTGGATTAAGCAGGTATAAAATTTATGTTTGAGAATGTTACGTTTACGTGAACGAGCTGTATTATATTCATATTTTTTAAAACACCTCTGTTACTGTCTCGTAGATATCAAAAACATAGAAAATATAGTAACATGAACATATTATGCATGTTCTATCTAAATATTACATTTATTATAAAACTTTCTTTAAGAAGTTTTCCACGTTTTGTTTATAAATTTCTAAAGATGCTGTTAATCTCTATTTGCTTTCTAGTATGGGAACTTTTAAAATAATTACGTTTACAGAATTGCGGTACCTTGTATTGTATAATATTATTAATTAACTTTTACTTGAGGCTATGGACGCTTTAGTGCTGGACTATTGTTATATACGGTGGGTAAGACGGTAGAATTATCCAGATTAAAATCAACTGAGAGACCATAGAGCCACTATAAAGATAGACTATAGATAGCCATTTATAGTAAAATTCAAATGTAATTACCTAAGTTTATGTGTCTACTAATCTAATGGTCTAATCTCCACTGTTTACAAATCAGCACTCGAGTGGCGTAGTAGACTATACTCCAAAATTTTGTTTCTCTGCGACGAGAATCTCCAGTAGAAGGGTAATAACAGGTCAACGATGTTGAAGACAATGGGTGAAAATTATTACTCAACATCAGGTAACCTAAATGGTAATTTTTGACATGATACAAAAAGGCTAATGTCTAGAGAACTTCAGCTAATTTCCCATGTTACAAAAATACCATGTCTATTTACATTCTACCACAAAAACATCCATTTCATAAATCATTCTTTCTGTACTTACGGTTAGCCAAATAGGCTTACTTTGTATAACTGTTCTAGTTATGTCAACAGTTACAAACAATCAGCTAACTGACTGACAAGTCGTTAATTAGTCATACACTTGACAAAGAGCTCAGTAAAAACAAATACGGCACGTGTTAAGCTTTGAGTTAACGAAACCACTGGAAGTCGTTTGTAGTTAAACAAAGAATGTCTTTGGAAGAGTTGATTTTCAAAGAACGTTAACTTGGATAACATTTAGAATGGATTTGAAATGAGAAAGGCTGTTATGTGTAATGAATTGGGAAATATAATAAAATGTTGTCTGAAGTACATTTCATATTTTTACAGCTGTATATTCGTGTTTAAAATATGAAGTGTTTTGAACTTTTTGTTGTTTTATTAAAATTAAAAATAGTTATTTGTTCCACCGAAGAAATTTAAAACTCGACTTTCATGGGGTTTGTATAGTTTCTGTCAAGAATTATTATGGCTTTGTACACAATTATGCCAAAAGCCACAAAAATGCCAAAAAGCCTTGGAGCGAACGACTCCAGTGCCAGTTGATTTAGGTTGTACTGCTTAATTAGAATTTCAACAATTCTGTTCAACAATTGTATTTGAGTGGACAATTTGTTTAATGTAGACCTTCAAATTGCTTGAATAGCTGCTAACAACCTATGTTCTGCATAGATCGTTTGGTCTCGTTTGCATAAAAATCTGTGCTAATATATTATTTACACTACTGAGCTTTTAAAAAATATATATTGAAGAATAGATATACATACCATGAACTTATTAACGCATCTCTCATTATTAACAAGTCATTGTCAGGAGCCTGTACCATTTTTCCCAACTTTTCGTTTCGACGATCTTCCTTAAAAATAATGTTTTTTTTTTTAATGTAAATTTTAAATTGAGTTATTTAAATTCGACGATAGCTTGTTTATACCTAGGGGTACAAAATTAACAAATTATATTCAGCACTTGTCCTTAAAATATTGGTGTTGATATTATAGAGTAAATAGTCTAATTTAGGTCTACAGAGTTGATTGGTTAAGGTTAAATATATAATAGGTTAGAACCTTTGTTAACTACCGCTAACTTGAACATTAGGTGTACGCATAATAAACAAAATTCGTACTTTCAATTTTTGAGTTTGTATAGCATTTATCGTCTCATTGTTGCATTTAGCAATACGATGCTAAATAAATACTAACAAGACATGACTTGTATTTATTTAAAGAATTCGAATATTATTTCAGGAATTTACTGGATATTTCGCTAGAACTTTTCTCGTTCAACTTACAATAATGATTTATAATTTTATATTATATCGGTTCAAGCTTTCATTTCTTATAAAGCCTGAAAGTGTCACCTTCGAAATATAGGAAACTCATACGGAACATCCGTATAAATTCCATTTATACGGATTTAATTCAAATCTCAAATCTCATTTATTCAAAATTGATTCATATAGAATACTTTTTGAAAGTCAACAAACTACCACCGCTTCGGAAGGTATTTCGCTATGGAGAAGAAGCGGCGCAAGAAACTCCATAATCAATGTTTGAGTTTTATAGCAAGAGATATTTTGACGAACCAATATAGATAATGTGATCTCGTATCACATATCTATCCTATATAATGTTAAGCATACATTTTTGGTAATGGCAAAGAAAGCTTGCGTTTCAATATATTATTGGTTACATATAGGTATTTGTATACGTAAAGTTATATTTTCAGCCTCGTCATAATTACGTGTCGAGTGCAAGGAAACCGGAGAAAGTAGTCGTTTGGCTCACGACGCACTTCAAGGTGATCGATCTTAACTTTAATGATTCTGGATACTTCTTTTTGAATTTACCAAAAAACCAATATGTGTAGACGGATCTCAAAAAGTAGGACCACAATTTGTACCTACGGATTTTTTTTAATTCATTTTAGTTTTACAAGGCTATTTTGAAAGGGCTAGCTAAGCCTACCAATGTCGCTGTACATTTTTGTTAGTTTCATTTACAATTAACCATTAGTATTTTCACTTGCAACCAATTGTGGCAATTGCGCATGCCTTGTGCAAAGCAAACGTATGCACTAATTTCGAACATACCATTGGTTAGTAATTAAATGTGACAGTTACCAACTATAAACCAACAATTTTAAAACCCATCCATCCATACACTGACATAGTTGGCTGGTAATTCGCAATCCCTATCGTGGCCATCGTACAGAGCAATTATTGCGAACTCTACCTATAGAACAATTACGGGCCGTTTAACGCGAACCTCGTTTGACTAGTACAATTGTGGGGCAGCGTTGCTCAAACTCGAGACAATCAGAACGTTACATCAGCCACGTCACCGCTCCACATGGCATCGGGGCTGGTCAGTGGCCGGCGAAAGCGATTGCGGCGCGCATTCCGGAGAATCGCGTGCGCTGCTGAGAAAAGCTGCCAGTTAGTAGCTGGTAGCTGTTAGATAGACGTTGATGTGAAAGATTGAGGGCGTGTGGCTGGATCGATGACCTTGACGTAAATAGCAAAAAATAAATAGATTTCATTCAATTATTTATAAGTAATCTTGTTGTACTCAAAAGTAAAAGTAATTTAATGTCTAACTAAAAATGACAAATTGAATTTAGCTATAATTAAGACTATTCAGATGAATATTAAGAAGACGAATATGAAGAATATTAAGACATCCTTAAATAATATTAAAGATAACATCCTTCAATTTTCTTACATTAAACTACATTATTATTTATTTTATCATACAAAATATGAATTAGTAAGTCTCTCTGTAATGACCTCTTAGGGCGTATGTTTCTTGTTTCTCTGTTCTATGGTATGTTTAACGTTGTTTTCCGTTACCGTTAAAGGGAATATTATACAGTTATCTAATGAAACGTGAATTAATGATATGATTATTTAATTCACGTCGCGAACGACAGATGCCGTGTAATATTACACATGGTTCCAAAAGAAAGTGAGTATGTTTTGATAGTGAAAGTGGTCTGTATTGATGAGACGCGTTGCCGTAAACAGAGTGATTTATTTATGTGTGTTTTAATACTACTCGTAGTTTCCGCCTGCGATTTATGTGTGAACTTTGAATTATGATTTAAATTATCGTTGTATGTAAAATGAATTGCGTGACTCTTTGACATGTTTTTTTATAATATAGGAGCAGACGAGCATGCAGGGTACCTGATGGTAAGTGGCTACTGTCACCCATGAATATCTGTAATCAACCCCAGATAGGATTAGATATTCCTACCTGAGGTCACCCACAGATGCGCCGCTACCCCTGAGGACTAAGCTGGAAAAAATACCCGTAAGCCTCCTTTACCACACCATCTTCTTCGACATGGTGTACATATGCCAAAGATTTTCATGATTAAATGGTATTTGAGTTTCACACGTAATAATATAACATCAACATTTGTTTAAATAATTATAGCTATGCTGAAATATTAACCAAAATTTTCTGCTTCCGTAAAATATCTTGCCTTTCTACATAACTCATAATACTGTCCTAATTAGAAATGCGATTATGAAATGAATATTCATCACTCGTATCATTAATCATTGATCAAAGTTGGTAGCTACGTGGATCGAATGCGGGATCATTGCGTATTTCTACAAGTCACTCAATATATAATACTTTCTATGCTTATAGCCCTACATATTTCAGTGTGTCGTGGATACCATGGATACAAAAACGACCAAACTTAGAATAGAAATCTACATTTATAATTGTTCTACTATTTTTTTTTTTTTTTTTTTTGTTGATGATCCCTCAGCATGGTACACCATTAAAGAGATTCTCTCGTTAGACCGGTCGCCAGTATAGAACATAAAAAATGTTGGTCCTATCGTATTTGGCGTCATGCCAGGAGGTTTTGTAGTTTATATTATAATTTCGAAAGGTATCCGTGGAATATCAAATTCACCTACAACGCCAGCGATGTACCTTCGAGTATGTAGATGAGATGATGTAGGTTTGTGAGGAATTCTCACATTATATGTAGGTATACGACATTCTACAAAGGGATTAGCATTCTGAATGTCAAGTTTGATAGTTTTCAAAACACGAATTCACTTTGTTACTCCCAGTAATATCTTGAATATATTGAATTGAATATATTGAAGGAGGTAAAACTCTTTGTGGTTGGACTCCGACGGCACCACCGCCACACCTATTTCTGCCTAATAACAGCAGGTGTTAGGCGCTGCTGTGTTACGTTTTGAAGGGTGTGGTAAGGGAGACATACTTTTCCGAGGCGTTCCAGCTTATTCCTTACGGGTAGCGGCGCATCGGTGGCCGACCTCAGGTAGGAATATCTAATCCTATCTGGGTTTGAATACAGTTGTCCATGGGCTGCAGTAGCCACATACCATCAGGTAGACTGCATGCTCGTCTGCTACTCCTATATCATAAAAAAAATCTGTTGATTTTCTATATCTAAGGCATGGTAAGGTTAAGAATTTTATTTTTTTTAATAATTTTATTAATGCAATTATTTTGTTTTCAGTAGAAGGATGCGAGCCGGTGTGTGGTGGAGCGCAGCCGCGCTGACGCTGCTAATCGTCGTCACCAGCGCTCTCCGAACCCCTCAGGTAAGAGATTCTACTTACTATTAATGGAAATAAGCATCAAATAAATGGCGCTCACTAAATGGCCCATATAAATACTTTACTGTACTGCGGTAATCACCGCGCTCGGTGATAGCGTTAGTCTACGCATATTGGTATGGTGATGATCAAGATATTATGTTCTTTGGTGAACGCTGCTGCTTATCTCCTTGTTTTTATTCTTTCGTCATGTCCTCAACATCAACAGGAAGGGAGAATAAGTGTCAATCTAACGGCATTCCACTGTAAAAATACCATAACCATGTAATAACTCTAAGCAAGGCTACATTTCCTGAGTTATTTAATATATACGATTTGTTTGGCTTTTTCTCTAAAATCGTATTTGTATTGGAAGGCTAGTGGTACCTTATAATTAAATTGTGTCTGGTTTCTAAAAATACATGAACCAAGTCGCAAGGATCCTGTAGTAACAGTAGATACAGCTAATAGTATAAAGACTGTTAAATAACTTGAACGCAATAAGTCTGATTTCCTCGTGCAGCCAACCGCAATTCGAAGGTTGAGGCTTAGTTATGTTTGACAATCGCCATGTGATTTATCGCTACGGATACCAAAATTTATTCCGATTTCTAATTTTATAACGCTCATGTTATAAGTGTGCCGTTAGTTGCGGTTCTAATAATAATATTTTTGGAAGTTAACATGATTGTTAAATTCTTGATTCTGGCTGAGTATTTGCAATTTACTTTTTCAGAAAGTATCTACTTACTACTATTATTACATATTTAGCTAAACAAATAATAAACTCCCATTTGACCAAACGTATAGAGACCCTTAGCAGAAAAAGCTGTTAAGTTACCAGACATGCATATAGATAAATGTACCTAAAATTCCTTATCCCCTGAGTCAGATAAGGAAGAATATGTTTGTTCTATTTTGATTTAACGGTTCCGGTAATACGCATGTTTATAATCGCACCTGTAGCTCAGATTAACAATTGTGTGCCTGCTTCCGCTACTCAAAACGTGATCTTGATCGATATTTTCACTTTATTGTCAAGGTAAAAAGGTACTAAATTGTACTTTAATCCGGGCGAGCTGATAACTAGTTTTATAACAAAAGTTTTTACCATTTAAAGCAATATTTTCTCATATAATTACTACAACCTTTATCTAGAAACGATTTAGTGCTATTACGTAGGTAGTTGAACACCGTATCGTTGTTATTCGAATTTCAAGAACACAAAGAACCTGAATTTACCATTAGGTTTCGGCAATCAGAATTTTCCACTGTTGGACAATGCTCTCCTTGTACCAATAATGTGAAAATCCTCCGCAAATTACACGACTATTCCGTAAATTTTATACGATTAGTGAAATTAAGACTTTATTTTATGTAAGACTTTATTCCAGACGTAAGTCGTCATTCGATTACAGTACTTCCGTTTTATAAAACGATCGTTGGACGCGTCTATTTCATATTACGCTAACATGATGTAGGAGTGAAAACGTAGATATAAGAGTTTGGCATACTCTGCAGCCCAAACGGCATAACGAATTTTAACATATTGTATGTTGTCGTTGATTTCGTCTAATTGTGAGAGTGACATAGGCTATATTTTTAAGCAGTGGTTTTATGTTTTATTATATTTCTAGTATAGTTAGACTTGTTGTGCACGTTACCTTCGATAAACCAAGGACTTCATTTTACTTAAAGAAATAAAACTATTCAAAATAATTCTTTCGGACAGTCATCTCGTATTAATTTTATTAAGCAAATATAGTGTCATACGTTCATGTATAATTGAGACGCAATATAGTTACTTTTATCAATTGTACCTTTCAATTTTGGCGCAATGGCTGTTGCAATTCCAAAAGCAAATATACGCTAAATTGAATATAAGTGATAAGTAAGAGGTTGAAATAACTTTAATTCGATTTAGTCAGCTGTTACTTTAAAATGTTACTTTAAAATATTTATATGTAAGGCAACAAGTGCTCGTATATGTATTTTTATATTTACAATCCATTCTCTAGTGGGTTTTAGATCTATTGTGTGTTATTTATATAATACATTAAGTATATTGAACGTTACAGAACTCTTTGTGGTCTAAGTTTATAGCACATTATTCTCGTTATATTAAAGAAACCAGGTTAACTAATTCAGCTTTCAACAAAGTTACAGGGTATGCAATGAAAATGTGGATCCTTGGTACATTTAGACTTCTAACACTTATGAATTAATTATATATAATTAATTAATTTATTTTATTGGCTTTATAATTTCTCGTGGTATCTTTAGCAATTACCTGAATCTATTTGAATATAATGGGTAAGACCTAATATTTGTTTATTGTTGACCTAATATTTCCTCTAATATTTGTTTACCATATTTTTGTTATAAAACTGTTATTCACTTGTCTAATGTTGTAGTTTCTTTACTACTTTGTCTTTCGTTCCACTTTAAAAGACCTTACACGTAATGCAATAATACATTGTTCTGTTCTTAGAATGACTTTTATTGGTAAGTTTATTTATTGAATACTGTTAGCTAGACCTGCTTACACTAAGTAGATAGTTCGGTTGTTCAGTATGTTTGTATGTTATAAAGTAAGAAATAAATTGCTTAAAAATTTGCAATACAATTTAAGTAATTGGACTACTTGACCTACAGTCTTGATTAAAAGATAAATCTACTTTAGTTAATTATTTTTGAGCTTCCGTTAAAAACTAAGTAATTAAATATATCGAGATTGTCGTTGTTATAAATGCAAAGTAATCCGTAATCTTATATTTTACTTTGAATATTATTTCATTACTTGTTACCAAATGCCTATGGCGTCGACTGCGATTTTTAATACTAGCATTTGATGAATTGGTTTTTTCGTTTGACCCTACTTTCATTAAGTCATTATTAGCCTAAACATTAATTATTATATTCGTATTTCAAAAACATGACGTTCAAACTTTATAAGTGAGTTTTCTAAAAAAGAAGTCTGTAGACCTTCTCATGGCTCAAATCTATCATCATATCAAGTGTAACGAAAATCGGTTTAGACATTTAAAAGCGAAACAAAGTTGTTTTTGCATTTATAAAATTTGTGTTTTAACGTGAACTATTGAAGCTACTACGAGAGGTAATATCCGTGCGCAAAACTTAGTGCGTACACAATATAAATTGTTATAAATAGTGACACGGCGACAGTGCTGACAGCGGTCAACTACCAAGGCTGTTGATCGGCTGTGGTTATAGTCAGTTGGTCTGTTTATTTTAGTTTTAGTGGCTTAAATATATTTTTAGGTATATTAGAGGTACGTTTGAATGGTTTGAAGCAAGAGCAAGCAAGATGGGTAGAGATTATTCGGGCCTCGAGGGTACCCTCTTTGCCCGGGTAATTTCTCAAGGGGATGTATATCCCCCGGATTTTTAATATTATAACAATATAATAGTACTAAAAATATATAAATATATTGAGACAACATTAAAATTATAACTGTTTAGCGGGGGCTATTGGTTTGAAGTCGGTTGCAGATTATGTGGTAAGTTTGCATTCATTTTGAGATTACGTTGCTTCTCTTTATGTGCAATGAGGACATCGAGAGGGTTTTTGTGGGTAGACATTTATCATAACCCCATCCTTTCTCCAGGAAGGTTGGGTATCTTTAGAAGATTTGTCCGATACAAAAAAGCTTACTTAGTTAAGCTTAGCTTTTATAGCTGAGGAATATTTTCATATTAACTTCATACGTATGTGTAAACGAAAAACTATGTACACTAAGTTATGTAAACTAATTGAAATATGCGATACTAAATTAGTTATATATATGTCGATCCAGAGACGAATGAACTATCAAGTTAGTATATTACCCTTACCCCCTCGTGACTTCCCTGTGATCCCATATTGCAGCTGTATTAGCTTAATTTCGACATAGGTTATTTTTTGATTTGTAACCAGCTTCAACTAAAATGGCCTCACCCTCTTTTTTTATTATATCGTGACGAGGATCGTTATGTTTTAAAGATATGGCGCTTTTCAGTTTAGACCGTGTTATGAAAGATTCTGTAATCAAAATGCATGTAGGTTTCCAAATATATCTACGGTTGATTAGAGATGTCCTTAAATGGGTGGCGACCACTTAATATCGGGTAGGCGTGCTCATTTACCACTATCATAACATAGATAATAATAATAAAAATATACGGCGACAAATATTTATTAGTCTATTTAGCTAATAGCTTACTAAGTTATGTTTGCTTTTACAAGGACTTTTAGCTGTACTGAGTTTGTTTTCAATGAAATTATAACTGTTAGCAGTGAAGTGAGTCACGTGAAGTACCTATTTATTTTTGTCACAATAAATAGATTTTTGTAATTCAACAACTACTAACATTTACAACTAACATTTATTTTTAAAAGTGTAATAAATATCTTTATAAGAACAGGTAAATAATAATAATGATAAATCTATAAAGCGCCAGATTAGAATTATTTGCGTCGTGCGTGCCATAGACATCTAGGATAGAAATAAAAAGTCATGATATCGATATATGACTGAACAGAATCTCGAATCTTGGACCCTCGTGTTACACACACTTACACTATTGCGTGTTTTATATCAATGTTTTTTTTATAATATAGGAGTAGCAGACGAGCATGCAGTCCACCTGCATAGTAAGTGGCTACTGCCGCCCATGGACATCTGTAATCAACCCTAGGTATTCCTACCTGAGGTCAAACCGGAACACAGCAGTGCTTAACACTGCTGTTATGAGGCAGAATTAGGTGTGGCAGTGCCGGAGTCGAGCCACAAAAGGTTCTACCACCTTCAATAAAATTTTATACCATGTTAAAGCAAGCAATAATATTTTTTCCAAAATACATATGAAATCCAAAAATCTGAGTGTGAGAGGGTTTCAATCCCAGAGCTCAAACTTACTTTTATTTATAGTAATACAACCAAAAAGATTTATCACAAAAAGCAAAACTTTGGGCAAAACGCAGACAAATTCGCGGAAAGTAGTTGTTAATGATCTTACCAAGTGCTAAATCAATTAGACAAAGTGTGACCAGTAGCGTGTGCGTATCAACGACAGAAAACGAAATTGCTTACAATTACGAGAATCAGGCGGTCAGTGGCTGCTTAGAAAGTCTGAATTAATGCGATATCAACGCTTAATAAATGCTATTTAAATCGCTCTTATGAGATTCTAGTGAAAATTAAGTAAGATGTAACTTTCTTATCATTCGACTGTGAAGGGTGATTTTTTCGAGTCTCATTATTTGACGTGAAAAAAATCCCTAGAGTCAAAATGGCTTAATGGATTTAGATTTAGATTTAGTGTCGTTAGATTCTTCTAAATCGTGGGAATGGAAACAAAACTCAACTGTTTCATAGCTCAGAATATTTGCTAGTTCATTATGGTGGTTAAATAAATAGTAGTAAATGAAATTATTATGTATTTTTAGGAATATAATATATCGGTCAAACCAAAATTTAAAAATAATAATCTTGTACGACACTCACGTAATTACACTTGGTTAGTTGTGAATATCCCTTACAGTAAAGTCCAACGAATGTGGACATATCTTTTGTCCTTTGAGAATTAGAACTTCTAATTAAGATATGGACATTAGGATCGAAACTTGAAATTTGTAAGATACTTAAGGCAGTCTTTGATTTCTTCGTCTTAGAATCCTTAAGTTATCATATAAATAATGCAGCGACTTGTACAAAGGGAAATATAAGCTTTATATTTTATTCACGATTTTCTGGGGCTCATCTACGATCTTTCATTCAAGTCAGTCCTATCGTCTTGGTTATATTAACCTAATTTGTTGTTTTTAAGAATAACGGAATATATGTATATAGGTCATCGACCCATCAAACCTAGTGCTTGCATGATTACTTTCGATAATAGCATGAGATGTACGATGATTCGTCTTCGTGACACCTCGTGGCGTACAGCACGCGAGGCAATTACCGTCGGAGGCATATTATCCGCCACTCGCATGGTCCAATGACCGCCGTCGAGATTAGCCTACATAATTTTACGCAATTTTATAAATGCTGAAATTTTCCTTTTAATATTTTCGTTGAAATCGCAATTTCAAAATAATAGCTTGATAGAATATGTCGTATGGGTCAGAAATAGTGGTAATAAAGTATGGTCGAGTGATCATTACCTTACGACAGTCGTAGAGTAGGTTAAAGTCCATTATTACACCTCTATAAAAGACACGAAATTTTAATGAATATGATTGTAATAACTTCTTGGAAATATGCGTCTGCCCTTTTCATGGGTTTAATTCCTCCTCTATTAGAAATAATAAATACGCAATTTGTAATAAATGTCAAAGGGCATAAATTGTCATATTTAAGTATAGTTAAATTTACAACAATGTATTTCACCCACTTCAGCTGTATTTTGTCGTAAAAGCCAACTGAAACGTAATAAAAATTTGCTTTACGATTATTTATTTAGATCAGAATTCATTTTACGCAAACATTTATTTGTAAATACTTTTCGTTGATTATTTTAAAACCATCGTTGCTTGACATCTGATCTCAGCGGGGTACCGAACGTGTTGGAATGTCGAACTAGTATTGACTGAAGTTGAGATATAAACACTAAGCACTAATACAACGACCCGCGGGACGCAGTGGTCACTATACCGATCTGAAACGCAGAGGTTTCCAGTTTTGTTTCGGACAGGTAGACCTCTAATTAGTTGTTGTGTGTGTAGTTGTCTTTGTGTGTTTTGATGTATTCTGGGTGTGGACTTTAAGTTACAAACTTTAACAATTCTATCCAATAATGATATTTCATATCACAATGATTACTCGAAATATTGAATACCTACATTATTATTAAATAATCCAACTATTTAATAAAACTATTAAGAGCATAATCTGTCAGCTGTCTTTAAAAGTAGAGTATGGCAAGTGGACTAACATAAATATTTAATATTAAATGTTATGAATGTAGTTCAGAACTAATTATGTACTTATAATTAAACTTCCATGCAACAAACATACACGCAATGTAAGATTACTCCTTATATGGTAAAACTTGAACATAGATACGTTGCAATATATCTGCAATTTATTCGAATGTGGTCATCCTGTAAAAAATTAGATGGCATCGGAATAATTTTGTTTTTACTTTTTACTATTTACTTGATGAATATATCATAAAACGGCATTACCAATTAAATGAGTATGATTCACTGCAGGGTATTATCAGTACTTTTATAGGAGAGAACTCTAAGCTTTATGTCAACGTGTCTTCGTGTAGCGCCAAAAAATATGACTAAGTAAGTGTCACTGTAGTCGACTTAATAATTTCCCATTTACATTTTCTCAGTTTCAACCAAAACTCCAACTCGTTGAGGTATAAAATGGAAAGGACAGAATATTTCCGAAATAGCCAGTTGCTCTGTACAAGCTGTATATGAGTCGGAAGTATATAATAATTTCAAAATTTTAGTTTTATGATCAATACGTTATATTGACCAATTCAAGCTACCGACGGCGACGTGGCCGATTCGTGTCGTGATACAGCCGTTTACTGATTGCGACTGCGAGCTAATTTAGAGCTATTTACGAATACTTAGCGACCGTTCGTTGCTGCTAGCTTAATGTTGTTGGGAACTAAAAGTTGTTTAGATAATTTTTGTCTGTATTTCGTCAAACTTCTTAGTCAGAGTTTTACGAATTAATTGCTTTGTAGTGTTGGAATTAGTAATGAAAAGTGTATTTATTTGGATGTTCTAGTGGCAAATTGTCATAGGCATTTAGTGCAGTTTTCATCCTATAAAAGTAATTTCTGTTACCATTATTTATTATTAGTAGCGTTAATTGGAGTTAGTTAATACATTAGAGTACTATGAGCATTGAGCATTTCTCATTTTTACTATTTTTTATTTGCTCGGTGATTAATTATTTGCCCTTTATCACAAAAAAGACCTGCAGAATCTTGTAAACGGGTATATTCTATAATGCGTTCGCCTGCCTGTCACAAAGTTACTTACTATAAGGCATTCTAGCAGATCATAGAAAGTAGTCAAAATCGCCTTATTATTCTAGTCTAACCAAATCGCAAAGCATCTTTGGCATTGACTCCTTCAAGCTCTCATGCACTTACTTTGAAGGTCCTGAAGTTATATCATTAAGAGAACTGACAAACAGTGATTTGATGGAGGAAAGTCAAGAATAAAAATTCCTCGCTGTTTTTCTAAAACCTGAAGGCTAATGACATGATACAAAAATTCACGAAGTAGTTCATAAAATAGCCATCTGCTCTTGATTGGCTCATTGAGGAGAACTTCCGCCTAGCGCTCAGCTCTACAGCGTCGGGTTACTCGCAGGTTGGTTGGGTAACGTAGGCTCGTTGACGTAAACCCTGAAACCAGTTTGTTAAGCATTATCGTGTCTATAAGGTATCAATGTGTCGACATACCCACTCTCCGTCCTTATACAGTTCTCTTTTAAATATTTATTAATTTCTATTCTGTCGCTATTTATGCTTCCTACGCTCTTAGCTCCGCTACAAGATGCAGGTGACATGGGTACCATGGATTAAAAAAATGTGAAAACATGGTAAACCTTAACTAGAAATCTACGATAATATTAGCTAACCCATTACTATCCCACTGTTAGGTACTGGCCTCCACTCGGAGTGAGAGCGGTTTACTTCATAGTCCACCACACTAGCCAAGTGCCACGTGTGAATTGGTAGGTTTCAAACACCTTATAGAACTTTTTTAAAGAACTCTTAGTTGTGTAGAATGTGTAGGTTTCCTTACAATGTTTTCTTTCATAGGATTGAACCTCGGACCCCACAAATGAGTGGTCGAATTTAAATAACCAGCAGCGCAGATGATGAGTAAATGAATCAATTACTTCAACTACCTATATTATTATGACACAATCTGGAGCAATATAACGCATCTTTATAGTACAGTTCTAGTTTCTATGCCCTATTGTGGCTCAATGCATTGTATTGTCAAAATCACTTCCTTTTCACCGCAGTACCTTCGAAAACGGCCTTGGAGGCTTTTAATACGTTTATTATCAGATCAAGTAATACTGTAACAATGTAATCCATTGTATATATCTGCATACTAACATTTCTTAGGATATCTAGTTGCAATCAATAATTTTGTATGCACTTATAAGATAAAAATATAAGAAAAAAAGTTGTTGGTGGATTTGTTACCAAAAGATGGTTTTAAAATTTCATGTCTTCTCTGTTATCATTTTATAGGATATGTTAGTGTTATCTTCATTTAATTGGAATATGCAGTATTCATAGGGAAAAAATAGGGTCTAATTATAAATATAATTTGTATAATTATGTTTACATAAAACTCTTGAACATTACTTAAGTTATACCTTATTTAAACAAATTTTCAAACGATTACACTGAGACTGTAAATGAAAATGTAGTTTATAAATACCCAATAAGAGGAAAGAAAATAGTTTATGTTTTAAGATTGACAATGACAAGTTTTAATTATGATAATTGGTTAAACTTTATATATAGTATTATAGTTATATTTTGTATACCTCTAAGAGGTATGAAAAATAATATACAGGACAATTTTGTTATAACAGCTGTATGTACTTCAAGTAACAGAAAAATGATTATAATAAAGAAAGTATATAAACAAGTATGTAAACTAGGTGTAAAGCTAAGGCCTTACAGCAAACAAAGAAAATTGGTGTAAATAGTAGGTGCTGAAACTATAACTTTATCGTATAAGGCATATTGTTTAGTGACCTCGACCATAAGGATAATTGTCTTGTCAATTTAACTCAACAGTCTCGATATCCGTAAATCAGAACTGATTTTTAAATGTCAAGTTAAGTTATAATTACCTAGTGTCGGACAATAGTAACAGAATTGTAATTAAATTAATTTCTATGCTTAGTAACGTAATTATAATCTTAACACTATGTAAAATAGTGCTAGATAAACGATATTGACACGAGTGTTATTTTACTTGGAATTAAGGGTTACAAGAATTTTCTAATCAATATTTTTTTGTACCTCGACGAAAGCGATTTCTGTAGTCGAAAGTATAGCAAACAATATTTACGACTACATTTAGGGACTATAGATAATTAAGTTTTATTTCTTAATTTTTCTCTTTAGTGATATGATAAGACGGGAATATCAATAAAGAGAAAAAAATATTTTTTTAAGTCAGATCGTAGAAAGTTTTGAGTACTATATAGATGAACTCTGAAACCGTTAATATGACCGTCATATATATTTGTTTTTTTTTTCAAAAACATAAGCCCTGTAATAAGCAATTGAAATGCACAGAATAAATAGTCACTTTACTTAATGATATACGTTTGTTTGTTATAATTTATTCAAACACAATTATTTGTATGACAACTAGCTGCTAACAATAAGTAACAGAGAAAAATAAGTTCTATTTACTGCTATCCGTATTTTTATCGTGTCCGTTACCGTTCGTTCTTACATAACTGGTCCAGCGGCGCGGTTAGGAAATTATTCTAATGCTAGTAGAACAACTTAGTTTTGTGTCAGCGAATTTCAAATGAATATTTATATTATAAGCACTTGAACGTCCGGACGTTACGGATCATAAGTGGAACGTACTTATATTATCGTCTTAATGTGAACTATGTCATAAGTAAGTTTAAATAACAATAAAGTAAAATGATATATGTATCTAATATTCAATATAATGTTTTCCTTTCTGAAAATCAATGGTTGACTAAGTCCGAATATAATTGAGTGCAATGACCTTTATCATTATCATCATCAGACCATCGAGAAAGCATTGATAAACGTATGAAACCTCTGTTTTTTGGAATGTCTCTCTTATATACAATTAAATTTTTATATACATTTATTTAATCAATAAATAATAGGTATAGATAAAAATGCGCATAGCATTTTGAAGAATTAAAATTAGTAGTAAAAACTAAAATAAGAGGTATAAAATAAAATCAAAACATAAAAATACTACTAAACTACTTTATTAAACTTCACTACGTTTAGTTAGAATTCGACCATTCGTTATCGTTTACAATGGCGTAAATATGACTAGTTATGTCACAGCCAAATGTGTTCCGAGGCGAAATTCGTCCGAATCGATTCTGTAACGATCGGAACGAATCGTATCGCAATCGATACTTCTTACGTTTTTGCCGACCCTATTCGGGTTTCGAATGCGGTGTCAATGTCAAATTTACAAGTTTTAATTGGATTCTCCATAGTTTTTGTTGATAGA
This sequence comes from Epargyreus clarus, assembly GCF_041222505.1. Lineage (NCBI taxonomy): Eukaryota > Metazoa > Arthropoda > Insecta > Lepidoptera > Hesperiidae > Epargyreus > Epargyreus clarus. The sequence goes on from NW_027332230.1 coordinate 14,817,883, forward strand.
TTCATTAGATTTTCATTAATCGTTAATGACACGTAATGGAGTTTTAATTAAACCTTATGATGGATATTATGAGAGGAATATCTTACTTAGTGTTAAATATTTTATAATTTAAATTACCACATTGAATATATTACTATGTACGCCATAATAATAAAATCCTAAAACTAATCCTAAAGAGATCCTAAAACTAAAAAAAAATGAAATAAAATTTGGTCATGTCAGTAAGTAGGACTCATAAAACAAATATAATTTTGGCAATGTATTAAATAATGAATTTTATTGTATAACATAAAAATTGGCCACGTGCATGTCAAACCAGCAAGGCTTCCGTACAACTAAATTTTTTATTCTTTTTAAAAATTTTAGTTTTTGATATTATAGCAGCCATTCAACTGTCTAACTTGTATAACGATTTAACAGTTAGATCGTAAAATTTCAAATTATACTGGTTTGTTGTATAGAGACCCCCTTTAATATTCAACATTATTATATTTTTAGTATTATCTATTACGGTTCCGGAGATAGAGCCTAGTAACAGACGGACAGACAGACAGACAGCGAAGTCTTAGTAATAGGGTTCCGTTTTTAACTTTTTACCGTTTGGGTACGGAACCCTAAAAACCTACATGTAGAACTTATATTTTTATAGATGTTATCACTTGATATTTTCTTGTATATGCAGTAGCGACGATATGAGTGACCTAATAAGGAGCTATACTGTGACCTACGTGAGGATGAAAGCAGGAAATATAGAGCTCACATTACCATTCGAGTGCATTAAGCAACCATTGTAATTATTACAAGACATCTACACATCGCTGATTTCTTCATACTTAAAGATTCACGCGTCTCCACTTTTTTCTAAAGTGTGGTAACATATGCTTTTGGATTAGATGTCTATTTTGTCTTGACTTGCAGTAAATGTTTAACAACTTATGTACCACACTACTATTATTTTTATAAGAGTGAAATAGCAAGCGGACAAGCAGTCCACCTGATGGTTAAGGGTCACTGCCACCCATTCACCAAGTCCGTATAGAACCTGAAGTCGATAACAGATGCGTTATCTTTTGTAAGGAGTAAGATGGTTGCCTTGTTTGTGAGCCAGCCGGCATCGACAGTCTCCATTGAAACGCAAGAACTGCTAAAAATAGGCGTAGACGTGGTACATCCTCGGTTGTATCATACTGGCTCTACCTTTTCACCTTACACTATTGCATTACAGTTAACCTTTGATAAGGAATACACCTTTAGGAATTTTACTACTTTCACATTACATCATAAATTCCTTAAAACTTATTGTTGCAGTCCAAAGAAGTTGTAGTGTTAATAACACTTGAATATTCCGATTTTCATATTTAAATTCAAAATTAATATAATACTTTTAATACGTTGCGAAAGTTTTTAATAATAATAACTTGTCGGTAAGCACGGAATAATTTGCGATTTCAAAATAATTGAAAATAAAACAGAAAAGACCTTGCATTTGTAGCACTTATGATAATAGTAAAGTAATTTTGTATTTCCATGTCAAAATGGAAATCTTAACTCTTAGCTACTAATGACCATTGAAATACTTAGCTCAATTTGCTTGACTTTTGAGTTTTATAATGTTCGGTAAGAAACTCATTCAACAAGTAATCAAGGCCAGGTAGATTAATGGTCATATATTGATTTGATTTTATTATGGTATAATTTTAGGTTTTAAATTTAACTGAAGTTGTTGTCGAGCGTACAATTACTCTGATGGAAAGCAGTCACTGTCGCCCATGGACGTTTGCAATCAGTTTCAAATAAAATAAAGATTAGTTGCTTGTTGGGAACTAAGTTAGAACGCTTCGTGTATGTGTCTGCCAAACATTTCAGTTATAAGTATTTAAAAACAATAATATCAATAACACTCTACAAAGCATTAAAATTCTTCGATAACTGTATATATGTTGTCTTGTTAAACACGATATGTATTTTTTTATTATTTTCGAAAGTTCTTGAGATACTCAAAAATAATATATGTTGAGAATAAAAAGTGGATTAAACGAATTTATATACCCATCAATATCGTTTTAGCGAAAACTTTGATACATACAATTTTGCACATATTTAATTAAATACTTAAACATGGTTAACGGAAGTTACCAAATGATACATAATGTGTGGGTACGCTGTGCGGAATTTAAGTGGAATGGAATGCAGTTTATATTTATTTCAATGACGTCGACTGCTTTAAATTTAGTAAAATTGTAATACTCACTGTTGCAAAAAGTATTTTCACAATCTGCATTCCCTTCAAAATAAACATGATTTTGAAGGGAATGCAGATTGTGAAACTGGCCAAATAGAGTCATTGATTTACTTTCTGCAAAATTTAATTTTGCTAGTGATTAATCAAACCTTTCTCATGCTGTATTGGCTACCTTACCAGTACTTGCATTTCTACTCTAGGCACTTAAAAATCGTATGTTTAATTATTTCAACCTCTTAAGATACACAAAAACAGTAAATCGTTACATAATTTGTAAAATGTATGGCTATTCAGTTATTTCAATTGTTATGAGTGCATTGTATCACTAATTGAGTGTGGGTGATAAAATTGTCTTTCCTTCCAATCTGCGATGGAGCAACGTTAGAGGCCTGAGTTCCAGTACTCAGAGTCCTATGCACAAAGGAAAGCATCGCAGTAACGATATCTGAAAGGGGTAGAAGTGTTCTTTGTGTTTCGACTTCAGCTGTACCACGACCACACCTATTTCTGTCTTATAACGGCAGTTCTAAGCGTTGTATTCGGGTTTGTACGGTACGATACGGTTACTAGAGATATTGCAAACATACTGTCCTGGAGTGGCAATGAATCTATTGTCAATCTCTGGTAGAATCCTATTTGTGTATAAATACATGGCCATGGGGGCAGCTGGACAGCACGGTCGTTTTTTGTGAATATGGTTTTTCAGATCATTAAAGCTATGTTAATTTAAATTCAGTTGCGATATATTTATTAAACTGGTTATTAGTTTGTTCATTACAGACGCCTAGTATTATTATAATGATGCAGGCGAAACGTATAGGTTTAATTTATCCTATTTAGGTCAAGTTTTCACTTAGCTCTTACACTATAATCTAGACTAGATCTGCTAGTGGAAATATAACTTGCAATCCAATTACTGACATGTCTTACTGTGTACGGCTAAACGATATGCGCTAAAAGTATTTTCTTTGATACTTATCAAAAATGTTATTTATTTACCAATTTATCAAAAATAATGATATTTCTCTTTGGTTTAAAAATCAAATAGAATTGTTTATTCGGCCAATCCTATTGAAATTTCATTACAAACGAGTGAGATTTTTAATCAAATAAAATATTTTACATATATTAAGAGTTTTGGGGGCAGGAAATGAACACTAATGTAGTCTCCAGCTCCTCCCAAAGTAAGAGATATTAAGGTCATAGTTCGCTGAGTTGATCAAGGGCGGATAAGTAGAATTCACACACCCTTCAGGTTTCTTAGCTAATTTTTAAGCACGATTCTCTTATGATTTTTACCTCATCACAATAACAATTTACTCGCTGTAAGTCGAACAAAAGCCTTTTAATAACTTAACCGAAGTGGAGCGAAAAGATAACGTGAGACCTTGTAAGGTGAATATAGTTTATCAGATCTTGTGTCCGTATGTTTATTGTTTTGAACCGTCGGCGTCCAGTCACGCTATCTTACGAATCGTGTCGAAAAATATATTAGATAACATTTTATCTACGTTTTTGTTTCTTTTCTTAATTATTCAATATTCTACAGAATTAGGTAAAGATGCCTACTGTTTAATTATGTAATGTTGCAATTTTGGAAATATTATATTTCTTAAAAGTAAATATAAATACTTTTAAATTTTAAAGTACGTACAATTTTGGTGAATATTTATTTCTTATATTTACATATAAAATACAAAATTAGTATTTTTAATTGTACTTAATTTGAAGCTTAAATATATCTATTGTACATATTCAAATATAATTATTCTTTAACATGCATTCAGTATGAATTAACGTTTTCATTTCAACATTTTCAGTCGTTTCATAATTCATTCAACTAAGTTATTTCACAAAGTAATAGATAACTCCATAACGTTCAATTAGAATGAAATAATTAATAAATCATGGGTAATTGCATCCTCATAAAGGCAGTAAAATTAACGTAGTGCCGTAAATTTTCTGACACATCAGTAATATACTTTCTAATTAAATCTCGCTTTGCGTAAGAGTTCGTTGACTCTCGCCACTGATTTAGTGCTGTGACAATATGCGGCTTAGAGATTAATGGCCAATGCTTTCTTCGCGCGTAGGAGATGAACTATATTTTCGTACTTCGTGCCCTAAATATTCTATTTCTTTTAGTCTTAAGCAACATAGTGGGGGAATCACTAGTCACCATCCCATTATACATGTTTTCAAAGCGCTAGAGTCTTCAAAGATTTAATAATTGCTATTCGATGTTAAAATATTTCTACCCAAACCCCCAATCCATAAGAGCTAATATGAGTACTAATTAATTTCTTATTGATGAAAGTATTCGTCAATAAGAAATTAAATAGTAGTTTGAGTTTGAGTGATTTTAATTTTGGAATTGCAGTGTAAGTTTAAGTGAAAGGCAATTAAGATACTCCGATACTTTATGCATACAAATTAAGATAAAACATATTATATCAACTTAATATTATTCCCATGAGTTATTTGGATTCAGGATGTGTTTTGTGACAATTAAGGCTTCATGACTATTGATTTAGAATAAAAACGTATGTCAGTGAACTACGTGCGAAAAAGGAAATATTTAATAATTAGTATTGTTACATTTTCCGGTTTACAAATAATACAAAAATAGTTTCAAACCGGTGAATGTTTTACGAATATACTTTCAGAAGGTCGTAGGTTCAAATCCTTGTACTTCGTGTATATTACTGCTACAATATATTTTTTAATTTATTTGTATACTGTTACGTTTATTACAAGTATATATGTATAATATCTAACGGAATAATACCAGATAAGATAAGTAAAGCGGTACCACTTAAGTTGGTTGATATTTGATACAAATACTGACCTTCAATTTATTTAAACTATATTCTGTGTACTTGATATTTCATAATAATTGCCCATGCAAAATGGTGCATAATATTATAAATGACGAAATATAGGAAGTTTGGAAGTAATATTATGTTAAAATACTGATTTATTATTTTATTTTTTAGTTTGGGTTATAATCCAAAATGAAATTAGACTTTAATATTCTAAATTATTGCTTAGTATCGTGAGCAATAGGAAATTATTGTACGCACCAAAATTCGTGACGTTTAAGGTACTTATTATAGTACCTACTACTATATTATTCTATTTTAGTTACTATAACTATTGTATAATGCATCAGCATAATAATGCTGATTCTGAGTTACAATAGTTATATCTAACAATTGTATATCCGCCTTTTTAACAAAAGTAATGTACATTGTTCATCTGTACAATAATTTTATTACCTAGATAAGCAGTTATTGCTATGTGTAATAATTATGATTAAATTTACGTTAACTTGATTAAATGAAATTAAATAGTTTACTATAAGTAAATGTGTAAGCACAGAGTCTTACGTAATTAATCATCATTTTCAGCATAGCATTAATAAATTACTAAAAGCGAATTCGAGACATCTATGCGCCTCGTGTGCGAACTGTATAAAGTTAACAATAACTGCAATAGCTTTATAATTAACTAATTTAACTTCTAACTTACACAATAATTGAAACAATCAATAGGCCACCTATCTAGAATCTAACGCTAAACGTATCTAAGCTAACGCACAAAGTGAACAAGAGAACAAAACAAGATCACCAGGGGGGCTAGCCAAGTTGACATTCTACAGTCGCTTGCGCTGTAGAAACGCTATAGAAACGCTAAAATGTATGAAATTATCAATGATCACGTGATCAAAATAGCGAAGTAGAAAAGTCGTAGCCAAGTTACACGATAGAATAGAACGCTAGCGATTCTACAATGCCCATGTCATTGCTTTTATCCATACAAATGACAACCTTTGACAACCTATTGACAACCTTTTGATTTTTTTGTCAAATTTGTTAGCGAAGCGTATTCTAATATAAATGTCATAGTGAACGATCGCGCCGACCCTGTAGAAAACGTAAACGCTAATAAAATGGCGAATTCTGTATCAGCTGTTTGTCACTTCACTACGCGCTATCACTGCATTATAGACTTTAATTACTTTTGATCATTTGAAAATGTATACCTACTTTAAATTTGTTGAAATTTGAATATGGCTCTCTATAACTTGTGTATCCTAAAATATTATATAAATGAATTGCACAGACGTTTTTCTATTTTAAATTAATATGAACATATAATACAATAGATAAGTAGATAGGATAGAACTTAGAGTTATTCCAGTGCTTAAATAAAAATATTGTCTCAGTTTAACTGTTTTATTGAATCATTATTAATCCTTCTCATAATAAATTAACTTGTAACTAAACAATTTATTTAAATCTTAAAAGAAAAATATAATATTAATATCCGTTTCCTTTTTTTCATTATTATCTCCTGTTTCTCTGCAATCTCCCTGTCTAGGCATAAAGCTGGTAGTTATGAGGTTTATTTGTTGAGATGGCATGTATGGTATACACCCAGTGACATACCCATTTATAATTATTGCCTCCTCGGAAGCTCTCCTTTTGATGAGCTTAAAAGTGCGGGTGGATTTCATAACCTCACTAGCAAGCCCATTGGGGTGTCCTTATATGACGAGTGTATGATTTTAGTTTATTTGTCACTTCCTCTTTCCCTGTTGTCTCTGCGGCATCAGCTATCATGCGAAGCATTTTCGATTGGAAGCGTTGTGTGATGTCCAAGTTTGAGTTGGATGCGGTTCTCCAAAGCTTAGATCCATATGACCATATCGGTTTTAGTATGACTTTGTAGTAGTCAAGTTTGTTGCTGAGAGACATTCGTACCATGAGCCAGTAAATTTTACGAAGTTGGACGTCCAGATATTTTCTTTTGGTCACATCACAAATTACATGCAATCGCTGTTACTGTCATTAGTAATATCGCTATAAACAATAATTTGTATGCTCTTTGTAAACAATCACCAATCACCATAGTTACCGTTCATAGACATTATTAAGTTTAGTTTTTGCAAATAGTTTTTATTAACAAAATACATGTACTATAAATTATGGTATATTTTTTATGTATATTATGATGTTATATTTTAATATTACTATTAAATAATTAATCATTACCATGTAGGTATTTTGGCTGGTGTAGAAACCAGTCGATATTTTATTTGACGGCACATTGATATTAAATGTGATCGCTAACCATAGACTTATCGTATATGTAGAATGAAACTTGCTAACGAATAGAATAGAAAACGAATAGAATGCAAAGTTTGTAACATGGCTAGCCCCCCAGATACACATCTTCTATTGTTCCACACTTGTTCGTACGACCTTTAGTTGCGCAAGCGTCTCATCTCGAGCAAATTGATGGTTGTTTGTGTTACCGGTCATGATATGCGGTAATGTTCGATGTAGGGTTTGATATTAGGAAACAAAATGTATGATGGTAATGTTATTTTGCGACCCACGTACCACCTCGCCATACGTGAAACGAAATGGGTTCCGGATTCGATGCCCGGCTAGTCAAATATCATTAATCTGAATGTTGTGTAATCCTCTTTGTTCGTATAAATGGCTCCACGACATAGAAAACATCCTATTAAGAATGTTAATTTTACTGAATCATACTTTACAATATCGTACATTTCATACTACCGTCACACTTATAACTACCAAATTACAAAAGTGTTTAACTGAAACATACATTTATAAAATGTCGATTTTATTACGGTTATACAATAAGTAAATGATCTGTATAAGTTCATAGCTTACCGACGCAGTGACGTCACGACGACGAAGGCCATCCAATTAACGCAGTGAAAGTAAGCGGTTATCAAACAAAATTATGTCGTAGGCTTTCTCACTTTTATATTTTATTTAAATAAGAATAAAAACTGTCCGTTTTACATGTTTTGTGATTTAATTTTTAAACTTGATAGCGTAATCAAATATGTAGAAGTTATAGAAATAATTATATTATTATTTCCAGCTAACAATGTTTGCAGATTAAATACATATATTAGATTGCATATTACATTTGTAAAAAATATTTAACGTTATCAATAACATACTTTAACACATTTTTTTTTCAAAAAGTACTCAAAATTTTATATTAATGATTATTAAATTAATTATCACTCAATCAATGAAAGCAATTATTCAGCAGGGTGTTATTAGAATTTATGCAAAAACGTATCGCATGCAGATATAAGTCGTTACCAACTCATCACTGACCATTAATATTAATATAAGCAGAGAAAATCTAATCTAACTACACATATGTTCATAAAAGGCCTAATAATGGCACATAATGTATCATTTACAATTCTGAATTGCAGGTCAGATTATTATTATAGTACTTATCGGATATAATATAAAAATAAGTTAAGTAAATATTTACACATGATGAATATACATTATAACCTCTAAAATAATATTGCGTGCACCTGAGGTTTCTATATTTAAATCTTGGAAATGCTGAATTCATTTTGTATTTAACTTTTTTTTTAAATTGTTTAGGCAATTGTTTGCACCACAAACCTATGTTTCTTTCTTTTTGAAGTGATCACTGCCGCCCATGGACACTTATAAGCAAATCTAATATAAAGCTCTTAACACTTTTTTATAAGGCTGGAAGGACCTACTGTGGTACGATTCTGGCGGCACAAATGACACACCTATATCTAAACAATAACAGCAATGTTAAGCGCTGCTGTGTTCTGGTTTGAAGGCTATGGTAAGGGAGACATACCTTTCCAGCGATCCAGCTTAGGCCTCAGGGATAGCGGTGCATCTGTTGCCGATCTCAGGTAGGAATCAAATCCTACCTGGAATTGACATAGGTCCATTTTAGGCGTAGCCACTATCTAGTAGGACTGCATGCTCGTCTGTTGTATTATAAAAATGCAGGTGTTGCAGTGGTGCTTTTGGAAGTAAACCACAATTCTTTAAAATCTTTCATCCTAGCCTACCTTATAACATTACTAGTTCCATAAAATAAGACATGAAAACTTTCCTTGCCCTTTGTTAGTACGCGTTGATGTCTTTTGTATGCGGCGCAGTAATAAGGTCAACGGATCATGTTGATATGAAAGTGACGACGCAATATCGCCCGCTCTGCATTTTAATACCTGCATTTGGTATGTGCAACTCTTGGCAGTAATCTCCAGTGCAGGTAATGTTATTTTTTACGTCATCGCCAAGACTCGACTGTTATTAAGGCGTGGTTTGATTGTTGTGAAACAGTTTGAAATTTGAATAAATAACTGATGCAATTAATTTTTAAAAATACTGATCTATTTACTATTTATTTACAATACTGGTGATACTGATGATGTGATGTATACTGCAAAGACAAAGTTTAATTATGTGGAACTGGGAGTTCCAAAGAATTAAAAATATGAGCATGATAAAGATATCACTTAATAATCCTTGGTCGGAATAAGATGTAAACAACTAATACGGATATCTCTAAAATCCGTTTGCAATCTTACTAAATAAAATATATAGAATAAAATATTATCCTCAGCCGATTAATATCCCATGACTGGTCATGTATATTCTCCGTCATTGGGAACAACACTACTCCAGTAAAATTTATTAAATCTTAGAAAAATCTGAGAAATGATACCTTGATTCTTCAGAAGGGATTGTGGAAATTGATCCAAACCGTCTTTTACTACTTTGTGATATATGACTTTTAATAACTCTCTCAACGTCATTCGTGAAAGCACGCGGCGCATTACAAAGTAATTAGAATTCAAACTGTCTTTCAAATTGTGTACGAGATGACGGCGTGACTTTCATGTGTCTGGCGATAATTAGTGGCTACATTGTCGCTTTTTGATAATGAAGTAGCATGCCTGTCGACGTGTTAACAGGATCATTAACATTATGACTTTCCGAAACTTGTAAAGCAATGGCAGAAATATTCTGAATCACGCTATAGAAGTTTCCTAAATAACTAATTTATATGTATAAAAGACTTTATATAAGTATTTGTTGTATACAGGCTCCAAGTCGAGACTATTAGAGGTCTATCGGAAACTAACTAAAGTATGCTAATATTTCAGCATGGTGCTACAATATTGATAAATCTTTGATTATCATATTTTATTTAAAGTGCTTTGTATGAAATGGCACGAAAAACTTGTCTATTTATTGTATTATATAAATCAAGTATATATTTATAGGTCTGTTAAAATTTTACCGAAACAAAATAGAAATACGCTCTTTTCTTAGATCAAAGTAAATGATTTTTTCAGGCACGAAACTGTAAACGTGAGAGGAGATTCGTTTTGGTCAGAAATGAAACTTACGAGACTATAGTGTTAAGGCAATTTTCGGCCTTTGCAGTGTTGATATTCTGTAGAATTTTACAATGTCATCAGTAAACAATGTTAAGTAGTGTTATTAAAAGTTAGCTTTTTTTTAAAGAACGAACTTAAACAACTCATATCTAAACTTAAATAGTACAAATTCAAATTAACCACGTATCCTTAATCGTCAAAATTTATTTTTAAGTTTTGTTTTGGTTTGTTTCGTTTCAGTTATTTTGGGGGTGGTATTCTGTAATTCATATCATGTAACTCTTACTGAAACCCTTAGATATCCTGGGATAATGATGTACTTTTCAACTATTTCGTGACACAGGTAAGCTTATAAATTCACAAAAAATTAAAGTATATTATTAGCTATGCACATATAGATATTACATAGTATCAGAGCTACTACGTTATAAGTTCAAGGAGTACAAAATAACTACATTGTAAGGCATAAGCATCGAATACGCTCCAATTACTAAGGTTGCTCTTGACACCTGGATTACAGGGTAATGTGACACCAGAGACGACCTTTGATAATATGCGGCTGGTATGCTTGGTATAGTAGTATAAAATTCATTTAATTGTAAACAATAAATATATATTGTAGGTGCTTTGTGTTTCGACCCCGACGGCATCACCGCCACACCTATATCTCCCTAATAACAGTAGTGTTAAACATTGCAGTGTTTTGGTATGAAGGGTGTGGTAAATAAGACATACTTTTCCGAGGCATTACAGCTTAGTCCTCAGGGGTAGCGGCACGTCTGTGGCCGACCTCAGGTAGGAATATCTCTCTGGTGATGATTATAGATGTCTATGGGCGGCAGTAGCTACTTACCATCAGATGGACTGCATACTCGTCTAACATTGACGTTATAAGAAATAAGTGTGGCGTTGGTGCCTCTATAGTCGAACGACAAAGGGTTTTACCACTTTCAAATTTAATTTATACTTCTTGTGGGTAGACGTCATTCATTTAAGTATCCACTAAACATCTCTGTCCCAATTTCATCTGAATACAGACGAAACAGTCGCCTGCTAACGACCTATTGCCTCATAACCGCAATCGATTTGGATTAACTGCTTGAAACGTCCCCGCTCGCCCCAACCACACATAGCGAGTTGCAAAATTAACATTATCGCGAATTATGAAAATGTGTGCAATTAATTCTAAGTATTAATCGGCCGAGTACTAGTCGAACGTGCACGGGGCGGATTCTCTATAACCATATTTTATTATTTTTTAGTTTAAAAGTGAGTACGAATATCACCGGTATTTTGTATTTGGAGTATGCGGATTGTAGACCCCTTTTTATTAATATTATATTTTTAGTTTTATAATATTTGTTGTTATAGCGATCATAGCACATACATACTCTGTAAAAAATTAAGTGTCTACCTACGACGGTTCAAGAGATAGAGCCACGTGACGGACGGACAGATACGATCACATGTACAGCGTGCGGAGGATTAGTAATAGAGTTCAATTTTTACACCTTGCGTACGGAAACTTAAAAATGGATGATGCTTAATTTATTCAACTAATGCAGTTTAACTTAAGTAAATTAAGTAATTGTATGCATTCTGTGGTAACGAAAAGTGCAAATTACGGTGTTCATTACTTAACTATTGCACTTGCTTACTATTACCGAATTCAGGTGTTTCCGTTTCTGGTTTATTTGCATAGACACGTAATAAATTAAACCACTTAATATTCCGTGTAGATGGTAGTAGAACATAGTGTTGTTTGAGTGGCTGTAATAGTACTATAGCGCTAGTATTATAGTACTGTAGCGCCGTAGCGCTGTTCGGGTTTGAAACGTCATGATTATTTTTAAGGAGGATTCCATATACTTACAGTACCCTTAGTATGAGTTTTTACAAAAATGACACAACTTTTTTACGTATTTCCCATACTATTCTAATCAGTTCTGATACAATCCGCTAGGGGCGCTGATTGAAAATGTATGGTCAAATACGGAAACAAATACCAAAACAGCAATTTTTGTAAAAACGTAAAAACTCATACTAAGGGTACAGAACACTTGTGTATCCTGTATACCCTTAATATAAGTTTTTACTATGAAAAATGAAAGTAAATCTAACTGATCTAAGCAATATATATTTTATTTCTGATGGACAATTAAAGGGCTAAGAGACTATTAAAACATAACGTTTAGCGATAACTTTTATACCAGAAATATCAATGATAGATTTTTTAATGTTTTATGGGCATTAAAAAATCTAAAATAAGTAAAAGTAAAAATGTTCAACGCATATGGCGCATAAAATGTACAAGTGACCACACTCAGTGTTGCTTAATCTGATATATCGTTTGCGATTCGTCGGTGTTATGAGCGCAAATGAAGACTAAACTACTATTAGAATATTGCAAGCACAGATACTTATCATGGGAATGTACAGCAATGCAATATACATCGTGTTTCAAGATCGGCTAGGAGAAGTCGAGAAATTATTATTTATTTGTTATTTACTATAAGAAACGTTTAATAATTTGTAACAAAATAACGTGATTTTTCTATTTGAAAAATGTCCGGGTTTGATTCTCTGGTCTCACTTAATTTCTTTTAGATTTTTTTTAAATCCTTAATCGCTACCATGGTTTCATGGTAGCAAATTTCGCTGGTTTATATATTTTTTTGTTTCTCACTTATCAGAAATGTTACATCCTGTATATATGATATAATCGTTCATGTAATACAATCGTGTTTGCATAGCATTTCGGCGGATGTTTTCGTGACTGATGATTCGAGGCCTGCAAGCCGGTCATAGTTTAAGCTTTACATTGAAATGCAATTAATTGCTTGTTTTCTACTTGACTAGTTATAAACTCATCTTAGCTTGCATAATTTTAGTTTGACTGACAGAAAACCATTTAGGTAAAATGGTTATACCAAAATGAATTGGACTGTAGATATATTTGTATCAATATATTTATTTGTAACTACTTTAGTTCTACATTATCAGGAAGGTAAAAGATTTTAGACAAAAAAGTAGTAAAAAACTATCGGCTTTCCGGCTTTTAATACGTAACAATATTTAAGCAGGTGAAAGAAATCATATGAGCATACAATTTATTGCATTTGCAATAGACTGTCAGACCTACAATGATAAACTTTATAGACAAAATCTAAATCTTACGATACAACTAAGATACAATCAATTTAACCATCTTACCAGTCTATCTTTGAAAGCCTCATTAATCAACTTCCTAATAATACGTTCAGACACATTCAATTAAACCTATCTATGCACATTCTCTACATTATTGGCTAATAAGCGCTTAATCCTAATTAGAAGCTTCGCTTAGCCGCTGACCACTTATGTTGTGCAATCTAGGAACCGAACAGCATCGTGACCGACTTGACCCACATTTGTGCTCCTCTCTATTTTTAAGATCACTGAAAGGTGTTATATTTTGAGTTACAGTTCGCGGCTACTTTTATGTAATTTATTTGAGATGATTACGTTTTTGTTTGATGATATAATTCTTGTTTGTTAGATAGTAATAAAAGGAATGGACTGTGCGTGAAGTTCGTTATCTCTTATTTTTTTAGATATGACAAATAGCAATAATATTGTCGTGGTTCTATACATATAACCTCTGGAATTAAATGTAGTATTTCTTCAAAAACATTGTGTACGATTTACGATACGATGTACGATAAAGTTTGTATTATATGAATACATTTTATTCATTGATCTTGAAAAATATGTTTAGTGTTTTAAGTAATAGCTACGAGCATATCACTTGATAACACACGACGATTAGGCTTTCGTTAGATAAAGAATGAATACTCAAGTTTAATTAACGATCTTGCAATAAATAAATCTTTAGTCGAATACTATTAACCTTTTCCTTCGAAACTTTATTTTTAACAAATGTTTATTTAAAGGTCGCATACTATGTACTATTATACTGGGAGTACAATTACTATTATAGTAGGACTTTCGAAGGTATGTTATTTAATATCAAAATATTATAGTCTACTGGGCGGGCATTTCAGAATTTGTAGGGCCAAAGGCCACTATGTTGGCCAACTGTGCGTTAGTAAACCTCATAGATTGTGAGACTTTTGACTTGAGAACATTTTAGATAATAATTTTAGGTACAATGTTTTACTTTACTGATAAAATTAGAAATAAATTCAATTCTTATATTCTTATAATTTTCAATTTTGGGAGTTAACGCTTAGAAACCTAGATAAAAGTGTATAAATTACGATTAAATCGTCAGAATATGATTTTTTTTATTTTATGAAATATTATTGTTGTTATTCCTCGAACGACATACCGAATTAGATAAATCTAACGTCCCTTAAAACCCGTACCATCCCTACCACCATTGACATTACGAGTACATATATTTTAATTATCTACCATATTTCATAGCGATCTAATTATCTGTGATCAAAGCGTGATAGATTATTAAGCAATTTGTCGAAATCATTTCATTTATATTTGAACTTAATTGTACCATGATGTAATGGGAGGGTGCTAAAAGCTTCCGTAATATAATAATGCAGTCTAATGCATGTCATAACATTAAATAGATTGAGTTCAATTGAGATGATTTGGATTGTGTTCTAGACTCTTTATGTAATTCAAAGGTCACTCGCCGGTAAAAATAACCTCTTATGATGACCCAGTATGTAGTTGTGAGAACAATTTGGTAAATATCCGTTTATGTAAAGATATGGTAAGGCATGTAGATCATTATGTAGTTTGAAAGGTTTATTACATTTTTACCTTGTATCTGGCCATGTTTCTGGTATTTTATTAAAAGGGCATATTCATACTGAATAACTTCGTTGGCATCTCGTATTTTGTCTTTAGGTAGAGAATGAGCCTTACTACGAAGCTATCTGTACCCACTGTCTGTTTGTCGGTCCGTAATAAACATATTTTTTTTTTACTATTTGTATTATTTTGGCAACAATAACAACAAATATCTACTAAAAATATATAAAGTTCTTCAACTAATTATGGACGCTATAGCAACAAATAATAAATATATGTACTAAATAAGACTAAGCTAATGTCTTCAAAGTGCAAAGGCTGCTTCATAATCGATTCCAGTAATTAATTGTCTTGAATAAAATCAGCGATTATCATAAAATATTAATTTCTGTTATTTAATTACCAGTCAACACCTTCGAAGCGATAGTTATATTTAACCTTTAAAATTACTTAAAGGTATTGTAAAGGTAAAACAAATAAAACGTTTATAACCACTTATCACAAACTACAATGTGTTCGATAGTAACAGGGCTTAGTCATAAGTAAGCGTCTACATTTAAATCGTTTAACAATTATGAATTAAAAGGCCTTGAGGACAAGTTGACCGAGCCCAATATAGAGCCTGCTAGAGTAATTTAATCTTTAACACAATTGTAATAATGTAATAAGTGGGGTGTGGTGTTACCGCCGTTCACAGTGACGTATGACAGTTGCACTGCCGTGGCGCAAGAAGGCCGAAATCCCGGATCGATGTTTTAGTATAATTAAACTAAATCCGGTCACACTTTGTTTTGGCTTAGTCTGATATTTCAATTAAGTTTAGGATGAAGGAGGAAAAAATAATAAAGTATCTACATAATATCATCTAACTTTTATTGTTGTATAAAAATACAAGTCAATGTTCAAAGTTTAGTTTTGTGAATAGGAAAATACGGAAGCCGGATTTGTTTACAGATAAGACTGTTAAGGGCTATTTTATAGGGGTGTTTATATTGTGTAACTACACAATATATATTATTTACTTAAGAAAGTTACACCAATGAAGACTACTTACGTAAATTTATGGCTACGAACTAGCGACCAATTGCATAGTATTATTGTTAAATAATTTATTTTGAAACTATATATTCTATTACATATACACTGTAAGTCTTACTTACTTAAACATTCATAGTTGTAATTCTTGTTAAAATCATACAGATTTCCAAGGCATTTTTTGTGGGAAATACACAGTGATTCAAATTAATGAATAGAAAATACGGGAAATATCAAACGGAAAACAACAAATACTTTAATAACAGTTGAGTTAAAGAGAAGGCTCTATTAGGCAATGTGTATACCTCTACAATTTAGTGAAATATTGATAAATACAACATGGCGCACTTACGTTAAATTATCTAATTATTGTCGATTGTTCTCCAATTATCTGGCAAATAAATAGTTTCCTTTACAAAACAGTAAATGATTTAATCGACTAGCGTTATAGAGTTATTTTTGTTTCGTAAGAAACCGATATCGAAAAACAAACAATATCCAAAAATATCATACTTAAGATTTTATAGTAATGCTTAGTTATTTCTAGATTAAAAATAGATGGTCAATAGTTAGTGCAAAGAACAAAAGAAGTCTTCAAAGAGTTGAGTAATTAAAATTAAATGACACAATTAATTCGATTGTATATCAATTGCTCAAGATTTTGAAAAAAGGTATCAATAGTATCTTTAGTACAATATCTTTATTAATTAAAAAATAAAGTTTCAATCTAACTTCATTGTTATAATATTTATATATGAACTTTATAGATTGAGGACAGAAGTGGCAATCTGATGGCAAGTGGTCATTGCAAAGCATGGACATCTGTAACCAAATCCGTTTAAAACCGGGATCCTACTTGAAGCCGATCGCATATACGTTGTCATTCCTGATGACTAATATGATGGTCTTATACTCGTATGTAGGTCAGCCGCTGCCGACATGAACAATTGCACACCCTTCCATCAAAACGCAAAAAATAAGTATAACGGTGGTGCCTAGTCGATACATACTGGTTCTGTAACCTTTCGAATATAACACGTAATATAAGTTACGATACAAAAATAAACGCTCATAACATCTTAACGATATTTTATAACAAGGTGATTTGGGATAAGATATAATCCTAGGTTTCCAATAATCGCCGCTTTAATCACACTATAATGATACTTGAACTTTAAGTAATGATTCCGATCTCAGATTAATGGTTGGTATTGTTAATTAACCCGCCATTTTAAAGTTTCAGAAAATCCAAAGTAATCATATTGATTATGAACGTTGAAGCGCACTATGTTCGCTGCACTATTTTATATCAAACAATAAGTCCATTTGTTATACGTATAAGGCGTGTTTTTCATCTTAACTCTACATTTGTTGTAACTGAAATCCAAGGATACCATATACAGGGCACTACATCATAATTTCCTTGCTGCCTTCGTATTTTATGTAGTTACGAAGGAGTTTGGGCGTGTCCCAAATGTACTTCTTGGATTTTGCTCTTGGAGTTGTCTCTCTTATTTTTTATAGAAAGAAAAGGATCTAACAGGAACATAAAGTCTGTGACCGTCATAAGAGTACCTGTTTTAAAGGCAGTGCACTTCTGCCTATTGCTTCTTACAACAACGGTATGAAGCGGTATGGTTTGTCAAGGCCTTATGCTTTATTTCGACCTAGCCCTCAGGAGCACCATCGTATCTTTTTTTGCTCTATTTTGGTATGTAACACAAATTATCATTGGCGGCAACGACCATATTGACCATTTCACAGGAAATTGCAAATTCGTTAGCGTCTAATAACGTAAAGCCAATAGACAGAAAAATGCATGTCTATCTATGACATAATGCAAAGCGGCGCAATTAATTTGTCAACACAAAATTAATATTAATGAATACGTAAAATGTTATTTGTATATAGCATTCCTTGTCACGCTCCGTGGAGCACTTGCAAAGCGAACGGTTACTCGGTGTAGTCGCCTGTGACGGTATGCTAAATCAATTTTTTCAGTGTTTTACCGTAAAATAGCTCATTCTACTTTAATAGACATGATCGCTGATACTTCTGTCAGTACGCGGCAATTTTACGTTTGTTAGCTTTTAAAAGATTTTGCGAACGGTGGACTAATTTTTGGAGTATTGTCAATTTTCCGATTTGTACCTAGTATTGTGGATATTACAATATTCGTTTTTAGAATTATAATACTGGTAGATCTGTTAAATACGTGCATATGTAGTTTAAAAAAATGCTTACATACTATATAATATGAATATTAAAAGTAACGGTTTTATTTTGTCGTTGTTTATGGCGAAGCCGGCATCATACCGGTCTGACGCGCAAAAGGGGGATCCCGGGTTCAATCCTTGGCCAGACAGACATCTGAAATATGAATTTGGGTATCTCTTCTGGGTATAGGCGTTTGTGTATTGACACGAGTACCGCGGACACACAAATCCTAACGCGCAGACTAGAAATCTAATTAATCGTTTAGGTGTCTGCTTATACGGGGAATTAACTTGGAATGGATAGACCGGTATGGTAATCCCTGTGCTATGCGGATCTTCGTAACATTAAGAAAAATAGTTTACTTAATTAAGCTACCAATACTTTCAAGTTCACAGACTTACGTGATTGTTTACATGAAAAAAGTTTGATAATGCTCATTATTAATAAGTAATCTATCCAGTGTTTTTCCTACTAAAGATCGTGACAATTTATCCTTATTAGATATAGTGAATAAAATCGTGTATTGTGACTGGTTCTTGATAATTGTTCAAAATTTTAAAATAATCGGACCGTTAAAAGTGGGTAAAAATCGAGTTCAAAGATTCCGTTACATACATACATGTCAAGCTAATAAAAGCTTAGTAATTTGATAAATTGATTATAACATAATTAAATAACGGGTGTTTATCGTCTTAGTGTTACGTAATTTTTCACGCATGTGTTCATAAAGTTACGCGTGGTCGGGTCAGCTGTTTTATTTATTAACTTAGATTGAATTCAAATAATCGTGGCTAATAAATACGGTTGAATTGTAACTTGTAACTCCGTGACCGCAGTCCATTTACCGGCTCGAAATATCAACAAATTATATAAATAGGTAAATAACACGATGGTCATTCGCCGTTGACCTGTTTACTTTAGTAAATTGTTTATTATTCTAACATTGTAGTAATTGATTAAGTATTTGTGTGCCTTTTATATGCGTAAATTAATAAAACTATCTTTTGTAAGAAACTCTTGGTATCAAAAGCAACTTTTGGTATTGCTAAGATGCATGTTGCATGAAATAACATACTCGTATCAATGAAAATATCTTTTAAACGTTTAATAATTATTAAATACAAAATATCTTTCGCAAATATTTCGTAGAAAATTATACTTGCCATAGAAATAAAACATTAGACTATGTTATTCGATAATATCTTTAGCGGCTTCTTGTGATGGGTAAAATAGTTTGAACTCGCGTCAGCTCTCGTTCTGGTCGAAAATTCCTAAGACAGCCGTCTTACGAATTTTGAACGAAGTTTTGTTATTCATTATACTCGTATTTTATTATACATGTAAGGTTTCGGAGGTTTTCCCTTTTGATGGCCCTCCTGGAGTGCAACCCGTTTTTATTTATTGTAACTTACATTTCAAAAATATGTATAGTATATTTATCATTAATTCTCTGATCTGCTTTCTTTCTCCCACGCTGCCGGTCGCCAGCCGCGCGACAGTACCGAAATGTTTGATCTACTGATTGCGTTACGAAATTGCAATTCAGTTCATGGCTCACACTTGCTGAGACAATTGCGCTTTGACGATCTGCATGTTAAGTTGATGATACTAGCTTAATGTGCTGAACTTTTGCAGAGGTCTTGGTCATTTACATATGTGTTTTGTATATTACGAAAAGTTTTAATATCTTTTTTTTGATAGTGTTGGCACATTTGTTGGTAATTTTCTTTGACAAATAACACGAAACGGAACTTGTGCAAACAATAATTTTAATGTACAGCGATATTTTACAAAATGAGAAAACTATTTAGCAGAATAGTTTTGATGCTTTTTTGAGTCTACGCCCTTGTTTTTTTTTCTAGAGAGACCTATTGCATTAAAAAAGACAAAATTAAAATAATAGCACCATAATTATTGTAATAATTGTATATTGTTATTGTGCTATACCCAGTAATTACACAAAATGCCAAAAACTTTAGAATATTAGAGATTTGTAACCAAGAACAAAGAAATTGGGAAATTAATTTATTACCACAATAATTGTGGTAATAATTGTATATCTATGTATATTAATTCTACATAGCAACTCTACTATAAAAATGAGACATTCATTTTAAAATTCAATACTTATTAAAATAGAGTCTACATCTGCATATTATAGTCAGCAAGTCATACAATAACAACTTTTACATACGTTCAACTATCAATACAAAGAAATTGAAATGTCCTTCTGTAGTTTTTTTAAATTTTCATTATAATTACATTTCCATAGTGTTCTAAATTTTGTCCATTTTTTTATAATTGCTGTGTTAGGGCTACGTTACAGTACGTATTATTACGATTTAGTTCATCAAAATCAATTAGTTATTTAATTTCCTTAAGTTTTTCTTTAAGTATTACATTTAGTGTAATGTAATCAGGAATAGAATATGCAGTAAATTCTTTACATAAATCTTTTTAACGCCAGTAACATAACGTTTGGTTATGGAGAAGAGCGGCGCAAGAAATTCTTTAATCTACATTTTTCCATAAAAATATCATTTATAAATCAACCTACTCTCACTCTGTCAACGTAGATTATTTAATTGAAATATCAAAACGGTCATTATGATACGATACGAGTAATTGGTTTCAGTTTAGTTCATTTAGTTTCTCAAGTAATATTCATTTTCAGCCTTTGTTTTCAGTTCAAACAATACTTAATATAAACAAACGGAACCGCGGGGAAAGCCAATATTAGCTATAATTAATACATACGTAATAACCGAGTGGTCGCTTGCCTTGTCCTTTCGTACTTACGGAATTATCTGACGCCTGTCGCTTAGTTTTTTTTTCATGTCTTGTATTTTACGTGTTTTGCGCTATATTTATATGTCGGTATTAACGGTAGGTTAATTAAACAAAACATTATCATTATTATACTTGTCCTGTTAATAAATTGTTCTGTCTACACCTATACTTGTTTGTACTATAATAAATTTATACTAAAGTAGAGTAAAAAATCGTTTATGTTTATTAGAAACATTTCCTTAATCATTTAATCGTAAAAACACAATCTGCCATGCCAAACACACTAATTGCCATGTTTAAATGTGTTAGTTCAAAAAACTACGAAAATATGAATACGTTATTTAACTTTGGGATAACAATATTCGTTTTAGAAGCTTATTTCGATATTTATCATAAAATAGACGACAGAGAAAATTGATCTTACTCTGAATAGGTACAAATGGAAAATTAAGTACCTACAATTAAACTCTTGATTAATCAATATTTTTTGTTCTTTTTGATTATTTAAACGTCACGATACATATATATTATTTCCAAGTGCATTTTTTCTTGTGGTAATGAGTCAGAGATATAAATATTAATACTTTCTATCGGAAATGATAAACAATAAGCTTTGTAAGTAATGAAAGATAAGACAAAATAGTTCCAGTGAGTGATTAGTTCCAGGTTAAGTTTGACATTGAAATAATATTAGAATAACTTACTGTTAATATTGAAATTATAGTTTTAGAACTGATTTATGCTACCAATTTGAATAATAAAGTTAATATTTTGTTGTTTTTGTTGCAGGTAAGCTGTTTTGAAGTCGTGAACTTAGTAAGGAGACAGTGCAAGTATTATTTTTTTACTTACATTTATTTATATTTTACGTTGGAGGTTCATGCGCAAACGAATAAAAATCTTCAGACATGAACATATATTAAAATAAAACATATGATAGTGAATATTATTTACCATACACACATAAACTTTGTTAGTGCTACGAAACGTTCATAATAATGTTCCTCGATGAAAGGTAAAAATTCGACTTTATCATCTTAACTTCGAAGTAAAATAATCTTTTGAAGTATTATGTTGTATATTATAATTAATTTCGGCTTTTTGATAGAGTCATGTAGGCATTTTATCTGCTACATTAATAGAGATTTTTTGAAAGAAAATTAATATAAAATAAATTTATTTTTATAAAGAAATAACATATTTTCTTAGTATTATTAACTAGCTATGTTCATTTCACTTTTTAATAATTACAATTTACACCAAAACGTTACAACCGGAAACTGTATAAACGCGCTCCCACGCACTAAGTTTAAATATTTTAAGTTGTGTAGGAATCAGGAAGCTCTATCTATCTACAACTGGTATTACACTAAAGGTGTTTCAAGATTAACGTGTATAAGACTTGCTGCTTAAAGTTTCGGCTTAAATAATTTGATCTTAGTTTGGAGTTAATTTACATAAAATTCTTTATTACTTAGTTTTACCGTAAAATTTGAATGTAATAGATTTTATGAGAGGCGCTATATAGTTTCAATAAAACAGTTTCTTTCTCTTATAATAACGCATATAGATGGCGCTGTACGCTATGGAAATATTAAGTATGAAATAAAAAGTAAAACAAGTAAATATAAAGGTCGCTGAAATTAGCTCAAAGTTTTGATTTTTTTTTATAAATATCAATTTAGTTGTAACATTAATTTGCATAAATGTTTCAATTAGCATTCAGATACAGAACACCAGTGTGGGAGTACCTTTACTTCAATTAGTCAAAGGTATTTACGCGTGAAGTCGAATGTGCGTAAAAATGCGATTAACATGTTAATTTAACTTAAATGTTACTAGTCTTGTTAAATGAGTTAGTATTTTTTTGGTAAAATCAACAAGGCCTAATGGCAAATACATTAAGATAGTACGCCTTTTTTGTGGCTAATGGTGTTTTAAAGGGTGAAGTAGATAGAAAAATATAGGTAATTGTCTTAATAACTAATGTTATTTAGAGTAGCATTCATATTTATAATTTAAATGATTTTGAAAATGTAATTTGCCAAGTGTAGCATATCATCACCACCATTCACCACACTAGTTTAGGATACTATATTGCACGTATTGTACCTCGGATTATTCAAAATTGAAATTAACTATTAGTTCTCGCCGTGCTTACTAGTGACATCGTAAATTACTGTTATGAACTCACTTAGTATATAACACGCATGGTTTACGGATGTCAAAGGGTGTATTGGGCCGTATGTGACGCATAGGAGCGAATATAAAGTGTTTAATGCACCGTATGAACTTGAGGCTTGCATCACGCTTGAATTATTGTGTGTAGCTCTCCTATACTATTATACGTATTGTGTATCGACGGGTCCTACGTAAACTTTAACATTATTCAACGTACATACTTAAAATTTTAAAGTGGTATAATTGAAAACTTTTGAAAAAAAAACCTTTTTCCGTGAATAATGTTAAAGTTACGCGCATTAGAACATTCAAATCGCTCTACTGTAAAGTTGTGAAAACGCACTTGCACCAGTTTACGTAGGACCCGTCGGTATAGTCGCGCAGGATTGTGCAAATTGTATTCGATATACATAGTGAAGCAACATCGAGCGCAGTCGTGAGTTGGATGGGTTACCGTTAGTGGCTTCACAAACGCGCTTTCGTACTTTGAATGGTATGTTAAGCCTTCGTTCCGGTTTATTGGGCAACAATGTATAAACATTGCGGAAGCCTAATAGGTAGTTGTAACTTTGTAAGCACTACACAGGTAAGCCATTAACTCGTATTTTTTACACAATTCACATAAAAGAAGCGTGGTCGAGCATATCTCCAGACCTTCCCCAGTTGTGGCGCCCGCGTCCAGTACTCTTAGTATGCGATTTTACGTTTTTTACAAAAAGGATCCTTTTTGTAATTGTTTACGTATTTCGTATTTACAATCAGTTCATATAGTCCGCTGGGGCGCTAATTGGCAAATACGTATGCGGCATATAAATGTATGGGCAAATACGTAAACAAATACAAAAATTACTATTTTTGTAAAAACATAAAAACTCATAGTAAGGGTCCAGCAGTCGCGCATAATAAGGGTTGCAACCTGCTTGTTAGTATGAGGATTGAGGAAGTGCGTAACTTTAAAATCTCCTATTCATTAGATACACCATGCGCTTTGCTCGCGTCGTTACAAGTTGACAACGAACTGTGACGTGTGTCATAACGTATTGTCTGTTATGTGCGGCTAAGCGTAGAATGCGTAACAAAAAGTTTAAAGTTGGTTGGTCTTTGATTGCGACCTACGCTACATCTGTTTCTGTTTTATAACTGCAGTGTAGCGCTGCTTTATTCTACTAGTAAATGGATGATGTAGTAAGTAAGATGTATTTCATAGAGTCGTTATAACTTAGTACTCAGAAGTGTAACTCTTATATCCATTCCATCTAGAACGTTCTATAAAGAACTGTGTTTATAGTTGGCAGTGGCCAATTTATCGCTATTACTTTTATAATAAAAAATATTTTTTTTATAAAAGTCATAGATCTTTGAAATTCACGCATTTTGGTCGTAAAAAACATTACATGGGTAGTAAGCTAAGAAGTTTAAGATTTAGTCTACATACGAGTAAAAGCGATAAGTTTACTCTTAAAGAAAAGTAGAATATTGTTTCGGTATGTTTTGCGCAGTGGCATTTTCATATATTTTGGGAAAAGAGTAGGGAAGGGATCGGTAGTCCTAGTATCCGCGCCATGTGTTTACCCGACATCTCTTCTGCCTGGCCACTTTAGAAGTTTTTATTGTGGATTCAGGCAATGCGCAAAGACAATAAGACTCACCACATTAAAAAGGTGGTGTTTTATAATAACTTGTCATTTGATGCTTGATTAACGATCGATACGCTAATAACATCATAAATAGACAAAAAATATGACTGACATTTTAAAACTCATTAGATTACAATCTTGAAGTCCGTGAATTTTGTAGCAATAAAATATAAAAATCTATGTTTATTTTAAATGTCCGTCAAGCTTAAGAGTAATCAAAATCATTTAATCTAATTTTAAAGGTAGTTATTAAATGGATTTTTATTATATTTATATATGAAATTGCGCAGATTGAGATCGTAAGTTTTGTTTCCGGAAGCTTTACAAAGGTTTTAATGACATACAAAACTATTTAATTGCATATACATAAATCTTGTTATAGAATTTATTTTGAAAATGTTAATTGCATCTCGTACACACCTAACATGTAATTAATTGAATATAAGGATACAGTTTAAAATATTTATCATTTATAATTTGTCAAGGTGTACTACTATTTTTATTATATCATTAGGTTTATAGGATCTACAAAAGTTTGGCATTCGTGAGTAGTAATAGGCCACATCTATTTCCGATTTATAGCAGCTATGCATATGCAGCATATGCAGTGATGCTGTGTTGCATTTTCTAAGTAGAAATCCTGTATCGAATACAAATCGTTTTCGAAATCCACGTATTGCAATAACCTGTGTTTGGACATAGAATGCATTATTTTAACTTTTATTTGCTTTTTAATATTAAATTTTTCGTTTCTTAGATTAGATCCAAGATAATATGTTACGGAACGCAGAAAAATATAAACTTTACCTATTATACACAGACAATAAAACCTTGTAGATAAATATAGATCATTTTCTGTTATTTTTTATAAGAAAAAAATGTACTTAAATATCACTGGCTAGCATTATCTACATCTCGATACCGTATTAAAGTTGAAATAACTTTCGAAGTGCGTTTACCAATAATTATCCCGACATCACGTACTAAGATTCGCTTTTGCGGTTTCTCTTGCCTAGATTTCAGTGTTTAAAACCTTCGGTATGATAGCAGCATAATATAAAAAATGTTCAAAGATTATATAAATGTTAATGTTTCGAAATTGACAAAGGTTGGCATTACAGTTTGATTGTGAATATGTTTATCGATAGATTTCGATGCTAGATATCGCAGTGATGAGTTTTGGACTTCAATTAGAGCTTAAAGTGCAGTTAGTATATTATTTTGTTGTTAACTTTTCGAAATATCAATAGCAGTTAGAATGTGAATACGCTTTATATAGGGAAGGTTTTAGGCAAACAATGTTAAAATCAGTAACTAGCTAGACCTCTGTGTTTTAGGATTTGCACGTGGTCACGTAGGTAAACTGGAAGAATTGGAACTTTGAAAACACCAGTTTTAAATAGCAATGTATGTCTATAAATGCGCATAAAAGATAAAAGTTTGTCAATAATAATGGGGTAAGCTAATGGGGTAATAACACTTTTTTAGTTTTAACGAATTTTAATACTTAATATAATTATTACATTACCTGTCAATATAAAATAGTTGTTTATATAACCTCAGGTATATGGAACCACGGGGTACTAAACTTGCTCTTAACGGCTTATATGTAATTCAGAAGAAAAGACAAACATAATAATAATAATATTTTATGACTAAATCTGTGAGTTTATTGTTTTAGACCATTTTGTTTAAGATATATATTATATCATCTGTATTATATATGTGGAAAACGAGCATGCAATCCATCTGATGGTAAGTGGCTACCTCCATCCATGGACATCTATTATCGACCCCAGATAATATACGACTCTTGAGGAAAAAGTTAGAACGCTCCGGAGAAGTATGTTTTAGCGTACCCTTGCAAATGTTTTAGCAAACCAGAACATAGTAGCTCTTAACTGCTGTTATGATGCAGAAATAGTTGTGGAAAAGGGGATGTAAAAGGTCGACGATGCTGTAGTCACTCCGTTCACAAGCCGTTAAAAGTCGACAGCACGTAGCCGTCCCCTAATAAAGGATTTTAATATAATTACGTATGTATACACTATATACGAAGAACGAGTATATAATTATATAAAAAAAGAAGAGTAGTTGTCCTCGTGTAAAGAGCACTTGCTGTAACTAGAACTTCACTCGCGTTCAGTGGAAAAAACACTCGTATAGTCTTAATATTAAGAATAAATTACATTTTGAATGACGTTGTAAGTGTTATGTGGTACATGTGATAAAAAAATAATTATATGAGAAAAATATGTTGGGTTTTCCACAAACCAAATGCTATAATATGTATTTGAATAATAGTTTTTTACAATTTGACATTTCATTCATACTTTTTATTATTATCCTTGTTTTAGAATTTTTGGGATGTAATAACTTAAACAAATTGATGATACAGATTATAGACATGACGTAAAATTGACATTGAAATTTAAATTAATTAGGGATAAACTAGAAAGCTATAAAATTTAAATTTCATTCTATAAAATGTAAGTTAAAATGCCATCCATAACTCATATATATAATGCTTCTTACATATTTTTTTCATTTATATATTGACAATTTATTATTTTTCATGCAAAATTAATATGGAGTGCAATCTTAATACATTATTTTATATTCAATTATAAAGATATTTCGCTAGTCGAATGCATCGCCGGCAGACAACTTATCTTCAGTCTGTCACATACAGAAGCTGTAATTTACCGCTACGCTTCCTTATAAGTAGATATTTGATGTAGATCTTTGCTTTAATATTTAACTGTAATACGTTTTTGAGTGTCAAATTGATATATAAATATTTTACTTTTATTTTATATAGTATTTAATATTTATGTTTAAAATTTGATGATTGTAAAATATTCATAATAGATTTCACTTCTTTTCGTATTACTTTGTTATTATATTAGAACATAATAAGCATTTTCTTCCTTATGAATGCTTAATGAAATTAACGATTTGCCCATTTGCTTTGACAGTCTCTGTTTCATTTTAAACGGATCAAAAACTTAATTAGATAGCTGTTTCATCGGATCGTAATGTCAAATTCCACGGCGGTGAAAAAGCGGAGAAATTTCGAACGGACACAAAATTTCCTTTACGTATCAAAATTACAATTTAGTGGTTAGAAAAAGTTTCTTTCATTAAAATATCCAAGTGAACTTACTTATAAAACTTAAACGTTTTATTATCAATCGAAACAACAAAAAGATTGTTTACGATCCGAAACAATTCTACACCGTAAAACTTAACCTTATTTCATCGAAAAACTAACAGGGCAGGCACTAAAACATGTCTAACGTGAGAACTTTGCAAATATCTCTATGAAACAATTTTACTGTCCAGTGAAGGTTCCAGCTTAACCTAGATAACCTACGCATGTGCAGTGCTCCACACAGCTCGCTGGCACGGTGGCAAAACTCTCGCTCGTGAGTCTAAACTTGCGGTGTCCATTGTACATACAGCTTTCAAATGAACTTTAACGGAATTGAGAAATATGTAATATATGGTTCTGGTTTTATATGTTAGTTCAAATAAGTTTGTCATTTGCTTGCTTATGTACTCGTATGTGGTGCGTTAATTTAGATTGTGATCATAAATTATTCCGCAACTATGTCATTTTCATTAGCTTTTATTAATTTACTTCTAAATCTTATTAATTTATTTCAAAGTACTTACTACACCTTGTGAGGATACCTTATCAGTATATTAAACAGAATTAGGTAATTTCTAAAGCACTATGTTACGAATTGATGTGGCCGAAAGAATATTCGTGATTCATTTCAATCCATTTTCTCTTTTTCAAAAGTAGCTGAAACGTTTGTAGTTTAACTGCGGGGCACCATTTTCACCATATTTTGTTTCTACTTTTTCGATTGCAAGGGTACATTAAGCCGAGACGATTAATATAAGAGATATTAACATACCAATTTATAAAAGTATTAAAAGTTTGAAGTATGTAATCAAGTCTAATTTTCGTAGTGGCGATTGCATCGAGCGTCAAAAGTAGCTGCGACCGACGGCTCTTACGTGTGATGTAAGGTGTAGCGTTTATACGCTGCCCTTAGCTTCTGAAAAACACCTTAATTATCGATAGCACATGCTCAAAGTAGCTCGTCTGTTGAGGCCCTAAGATATGAGTAGTGCTACGGTTCCAAACAAAAAAACATAAAGGCGAGTTATTACATGTTTTCTCTGAAGTCGTTTAATCTTTTCTCGGCAGAACATCAGTTTGCCATTTGCATATTGCATACTCATTACTTATTTCATTCAGCAGTCATGATTTTTACCATCATTATCAATCCATTACTGTCCTACAACTATTCTTAAATCAAAGACATAAATCTTTAAATGATTATAAGGCTAACGTAATTTTAATGTTGTAAAGTGTGTTCGATTTCAGAGGCACCATTGCGCACTGTCCTCCTATTTTTGCCTTGTAACACCGGTATTAAATGCTGTTGTGTTTTGATCGATGGGGTTTTTTTTATAATATAGGAGTAGCAGTCGAGCATGCAGTCCACCTGATGGTAAGTGGCTACTGTCGCCCATGGACATCTGTAATCAACTCCAGATAGGATTAGATATTCCTACCTGAGGTCGGCCACAGATGCGCCGCTACCCCTGAGGACTAAGCTGAAACGCCTCAGAAAAGTATGACTCCCTTACCACACTTACCACTTCAAACCAGAACACAGCAGCGTTTAACACTGCTGTTATAAGGAAGATATATGTAGGAATAGGTAGGTAAGGGTACGGTAAACGAGGAACACTTATACGAAACGTTCCAACTTAGTCCTCAGATTAAAGAACTATCAACCATATAGGAACTCACAAAGACTTGACTACTAAAGCAAGTTACTTTTAATTTAAAAATAGTTTAAATGTGCAAGCCATGTTGGTGTTAAAGTCACTCGGTTTTTACATTAAAATAAATGCAGATATTGTAAATATTATACGGAAATGTAGGTACAGTTTATTGTAGTTAAGTATATACAGACCAATTTAATGTGTAGGGTAACTTAAAAAGCTTTGATGTCTCGACCTTTGCTAACCCGACCTTTGGGTACTTGGTCTCATCCTTTAATTTAAAATAGACCTCGAATGTAATTTTGCCTGAGAGATTAATGGGCAGAATAACCTTTGGATTAACACTTGGACGCAATGAACTTCTAATTAAAGTCGGTACCAATGATATTTAAGCACGAAACAGCTAAGTGGTCTATTTGAAAATGTCAAGGGAATGGATCAGATGTAAACTGGATCACATATAGATTGTTGGGGAAGTTGCTAGAGGCTAATGGCAGTACTTGGTAGTAATCAGGATGCAGGAGCTATAAATTGTCGTAATAACCAGCTATAAATATCAAGTGCTGTTGAAAAAATAATAATAAATAATTGCCTTTCAGCTTACAAATAGATTAAGATCGAAAAACTGCATTCTTCGAATGACGATATAGTTTGGTAGAATAGTTACCATACTGTTTTGATTTTGAATGGTTTCATGTTTTTTGTGTACGATAAGTTTCGTTAGTAAATTTCCACCTTTTAAATGTATGAGTAGCATTAACATAACACAAACGTTACAGGTTTTAACAAAATATAATACCTAATGCTGCTATCGGTTTAACACAAGGATGATTCTAGGTTCAATTTTCGAGGCTGATCAAAACAATCATGATCAAAAATATAGTATTTGCCTGATATGTTGTTTTGGATCCAACTATGTCGAATATTTGTCTGTTTATATTAATTACTATACAGAGAAAACAACCGCGGGACTACAATACAAAGATTTATTTAGTCTGGTATTGTTCAAGGAAATCTAAAAGTTGCACTATTGATTGCAAGTTCATTTGTTTTATTAGCATGAAAATATATGTCTGGGTTTTACTAATTACTGGTATTTATACTTGATAGCCTTCACTATGCTTTATAGATAAGCTAATACTATATATGTTAGAAATAAGCGATTATTATTATCTTCGTCTTGGCACATACTTCAAATTAGAACACAGTAGCGGGTATTATTATATAGAGGTAGTTGTAGTGGCGACTTCGCAGTTGAACTGCGAGGGTTTCATACATCGCTTAGCAACAGATTGACTGAGGCTATTTCTACAATGATACTTTAAAGCTCGATCACACTGATAGCGATCCAAAAGCGTAGCGAAGCCATTAGCAAGACAGGATGCTAATACACTGGACAGCCTTCAACACACCTTCGAATGCCTTATCTTTTTTATACTAGCAGGAAGATATATGGTTTGGGAGCACGCGGCTAATATTTCAATCAGATGACATTTTTATATGCTACACTGACATTTGCGGCTTCAATTGAAATCACTTGGCCATGTAGCAAAAAGTGGTCACATGCTGTAGTCGACTGCAAGATCGTTACGAGATCCACTTGACATGCTTTAATATGACATGATTATTTTGGCAAAAAATAAACGAGAATAATATTATCTTATATATAAAGTTCTCGCGTCACAATGTTAGTTACCGTACTCGGGCCGTAGTACCGGCTTTACCGATTGGCACCAAATTTTATATGCATATTCAGTAGGCCTGAGAATCGGCTACTATCTATTTTTCATACCCCTAAATGATAAGGGTTGTTTACCCTTAACATTTTTTTATTTATATAGCAACACAACGTTTTCCGGGTCAGCTGGTTTTTATATAAGATTGAAGTAGGAAACGAACATGTAGGTTGTGTAATAAGTGTTCACCGCCGCCTATGGATATCTGTAACCAACTCCACACAGAACATGGGCTCTACTTGAAGCCGATTAAAGATGCGTTCCCTCTTCTGACGACTAAGATGGTCGCCTTATATGTTGGTCCTCCGGTACCTTCTACTTTTTTATAATATAGGAGTAGCAGAGGGACATGCAGTCCACCTGATGGTAAGTGGCTTCTGCCGCCCATGGACATTTGTAATCAACCCCAGATAGGATTAGATATTCCTACCTGAGGTCGGCCACAGATGCGCCGCTACCTCTGAGGACTAAGCTGGAACGCCTCCGAAAAGTCTGTCTCCCTGACCACACCCTTCAAACCGGAAAACAGTAGCGCCTAACACTGCTGTTATTAGGTAGAAATAGGTGTGGCGGTGGTGCCGCCGGAGTCGAACCGCAAAGGGTTCTACCACCTTTCTACTGAAACTGCTTCACGCTAAAAGAGAATGGGAGTAACAATTCACACAATATAATTTGAATTATATTAAAATGTTATGTTTTAAATATTTAAGTCATTTTAAAAGGGCAGTTATCTTAAAACCTTTAAAAAATCGTAAAGACAAAGCTCTTAATATGTATTTGTGAAATTCCGCCTAGTAACATGTAAACTTATTTCCCTTATAAACGAAGAATAAAAGACATAACAAGTAACACTTGTTTAGTGATGTGGGAAGTCAATTAGTGTAATAGTACATGGAATATTAATAAAGAACATTTATTAATTAGGTATTGACTGAACAAAACGTATAGATAAGAAATACACTAATAATATACTAATAATACGAAAGGATAGTTAATAAATACAACAAATGACTAAAAATAAAAGTTGTCAATACCTTTAGTACGAGTTTTTACGTTTTTACAAAAATGACTGTTATGATATATGTGTACGTATTTGCCCATACATTTCCAATCTGTTCTAGCGGATTGTATCAGAACTGATAGGAAATATATGGGAAATAACAAAAACACAAACAGTCATTTTTGTCAAAACTTAAAAACTCATACTAAGGATACTGATTTAAACAAGGTGCTACGTTAGGCTTTATTTCAAATATCGAAGTAGCAAACAAGCATGCTAACACACTGATGCTATTATCCTTACTGACCCATGAATATTGGACATCTGTAAACAACTCCAGATAGGATTACATTCCTACCTAAATTTGGCCATAGATGCGTTGCTACCACCGAGAATGAAGTTGGAATGCCTTGGATAAGTTTGTTTTATCACACTCTTTAAAGCGAAACACAGCAACACTAAACATTGCTGATAAGGCAGACATAGGTGTGGAGGATTTGCTTTCGGAGTCGAACCACAAAGGATTTACCACTTACCATCAGATGCATGCTCATTTGCTACTCCTATATTATAACAACAGTCCTGTCTTAATAAAAGTAATTTTAGCTCCTAATACATAGTAAAACGAACGCAAGGTAACATCTATTGTAGGTTTTGAGCGAAGGCGACGATCGATCAAGAGATGTGCGGTCTGGGAACGTCATTTAGGTAATTTGTCCATCCTGACATTTGCATTGCAACAGCCTTGTGGTTATTTAATAAAGTACGTGACGGTTTAAGTATTGGAATTACAATCACATTATTCGCTTATATTTTAAACCTAACACGTGGTTAATCGCTTTAGACAGGATAAGTATTTTATTTTTATTTAAAACACTCATAAAGAAACATTTTAAATATGGTACAACTCTTTCTAGTTTAATTGTGACGGTACCGATGCTACTTTTTTTCCTTTAACAGCAATGTCACGTGTTTCAGTATTATAGTTTGAAGATAGTACACGTATGAACGTATCTTCCATTGACCGTCTACAAATATTAATGTAATATAATTTGATGTAGTTTCATGGGCGGTGCTAATCATGTATTATCCTATCGATTACATGCACGTTAATTACTAACGTTTAATAAAATAATACACGTAAACAAGCGCCCATACCTAAAAAAGATTTTTTTTCGATTTATTTGGGTTAACAAACAGTAAACAACAAAAATTACATTGAAGAATATTTGTTCACAATCTAATTTGCCTAACAGGGAATCGACCCCAAAGCTTTTACAAATAATATGATGATTAATAGACCAAACGCGTCGTCATCACGATATTCACATAACATTTTAAAGCATTAATTACATTTGGCATAAGGTAAAGTCACCTAAGTCCGAGGGGTTCTGAAATTGGCACCAAATTCCGCGGTATTTAGTAAAATAGCTTTTACTAATTATTTACGAAATCGTTTTTACTGAAAGGTATCTCATTTAGTAAATAATTTATCGCTCTATTGTTACATACCCATCATAATAGCATTATGTGTATTGTTTTTAAAATAATCTCATAGTTTTGAACTAGTGACTAACTCAAACGTATGCTTCATACATTTTGGGCCTTTTGCACGTGAATGTCACGATTTCTCAAATAGTGATTATTTCGATAAATTTACATATGTATGATAGTATTTCGATGAAAACATTATATGGATTATATATGGAATCGAAAACAATTAAATATTGTGCTTATTTCTTAACAGATAAGGGTAAAAATAAGTTTAAATATGCAGCGGCATTAGGTGCCAAATATTTTAGGCTGTCCCTTAAACCGAGGTATACCACGGAATAGCAATTTCATAGACTTGTTTTTAATTTCAATTTTTGTAGTTGTTTTTATGAATAAGCACGTCTTGCTCCGGATCTGACTAATTTAATACTCAATTAATATTGAAATCATTTTCCGTGGTACTGAATTATACTGCATTACCTAATTATATAATACCAAAGATGACCTATCTATGTACTTTCCTAATTTTTTCTATGGGACAATTAAGGAGAGAAAATGAAGTTCATCCAGATATCGATGTAATATTGAACAAGTATTGTATATTATTACATACATATTTCAATAAAGCATCTTTCTGCCTCTAAATTGTGTAAAAGGCTTTTATTATTTAATAATCGGAATTTGGAAACGTGATTTTTAGTAATGAAACGCTATTTCGATGTATATATGTCGGAATTAGGTTATATGGGCACATTAATCCGCGGCATAACGACAAAATACTATACAGGGTGTTTAAAGTTTTAAGCGGTCAGTAATTCGCTTAATCCTAAATAATGAATAATTAACATTGTTATACGACTTTATTACTTATTTAATTAAAAAGTAGAACATTTTACGATGTTTTGATTCGATTAAATTACTCAAAACAAAATAATTCTACAAACCGCATATGATATTCCATATTATTATTATTTCTGGTGTATGATTATAAGCCCTAGTATAAAGTACATTAAAGAGAATGTCCAAAATTTTATTGCAGATACACGAATTGACCGTGGTTTTAAACAAATTAACATGAAATCCATAAGTTAAATTAACCATTCAAGAAACTATATTGTAACAAAGTTTTATTTTGGCAGTTTCCCTTTATTCCTAGCTAAGAATACTTTTCATAAAGCTACTCTTTAAATAATAAAAAAAAAAAAAAATTGAAACCTAAGTAAATAAATAATATTTATTTTTATACACCATGTAGCAGTCGTTCTATCTCTTTCACTCCCTTATTTTGTATACTCGGAATTAGGAACCAAATACATCGGAATAAGGATTTTTACATCGGAATTAGGGTTTTCTGACTTGATTCATATTTATTTAAATACACATTTAAATTAATATTTTACCGTAAAAAGTCGAGTCTATTTCAAAAGAACTCATACTAAAGCTTTTGATAAAATTATCTAATTCCTTTTTAAGCCGCAGTAAATGCTTAATATTTGACGCTCTTTCTAGTTTTGGTGAAAATACCGCGGAAATAGGTGACTTTACCTTATCTTAATTTTATTGCGTTTGCCTGTACAAGAGTCAAATTGTTTTTTTAATGGTGGTGTTCCTGCCGTAGCTCCGTGGTTGCGTAATTAGTTTATAGATTTGACATTTATGAAGGAATGTGAGTACGTTTGAAGTGATCGAGTGTCGATGTGATCGACATTGCTTACGACAAGTTGGCCTCTGCACATCTAGATACAAGTCGTTCTAAGAACTTGTTTAACGATATGTTGATACACTTTTGGGAAGTCTTGTTTCTGTTACATTTGCATTTTAAAAGGTTTTTTTTGCGCACGACAATAACAGCACTAGATGTTTGAATATGTTTTTTTATATACATATTTGGGAGCTGGTTACTTACAAGTACTTTGTTTTTTTCTTGTTTGTAAAAAAGGTATTATAAGTGGATTTTACATTTGCAGGAAATTTAAAAACACTTAAAAATGACATTTCTTAAAAGTTTGGTACAAAAGGTACGCATGTCCGACTTAATATTAAGAGGAAGCGATGCATCTGTTATAACCTTGGCTAAATTTGTGTGATTGTGTTTAAAGTGATTATGGGCAAATTTAAAAAAAAATCAAACAGATGGCCGGAAGGTAAAGCAGATATATTTTTATAATATATCGTATGCCTACGATCAACCGAAGATACTTTACGTCTCCTAAAGACTATTGGAGTCTCGTATCAGTGTCTCATTTATGTCCTTAAACCAGATTATCGTTTAACACTACTGTAACAAGAATTAAATTTATACAGGGTGAATTTTTCAAATAGCCCTTCAGGGCCAAATCCGACACTATAAGGATTAGCGAAAAATGCTGAAAGGAGTTACGAGGCCGATTTTGATAAAAACTAAAACTGCATCAGTAGTTTTTTTTGAACGAGTTCATTTTGAAAAAAAATATACCTTTATATTATTCCACTATCTGATAGTGTCGCTTATAAGGATCAATTTCTGGGAAGTAAAGTTATGTGACAAATTCGATTTGGCCCTGAAGGCCCGTTTGAAAAATTCACCCTGTATATAGATAGCAATTTTGACATTTTATTTAGCGGCGTTGTTTCTTTTCTAGACTTATATAAAACGTCGAACAAAACACATAAATCCGTTTTCTTTACTTGTTCGTTCTTTAATCCTTTTTAAAGTTTTTTATAACAAAGTAAATCCATGCCTTATTGCAACCCATAATAATGTATCAACCTTATCTGTCCGTTGCAACAAGTGAACTTTAAGAGATCTGGTTTCTTGAAAACTGCAAGTAAGGATTGCCTTTAATTTCAACGTTTTAAACCAAATATGATGATGGCCGCTTTTTGTGTCCTGAATGTGCAATTATCGTTGAAAAATAAAGGGTAATTAAGATTTTGTTAAAGATTTTTTGAAGTAAATATAGTATCTCAGATGGCATTTTATGTTTTTTGTGTTCACTGGATTGTACATTTGGGGTGTTTTTTGAATTTTGTTTTCATACTTTTTTGACATTTTAAAGACTTGTTTTAAAGACATTTTTCTTTTTTTATAGTTTAAATTTAGTGCCATCACTGTACCGATCTCTTCCTCATTACAACTGTCATCGTGTTTCTGTTCTAGGTAAAGAGCGCGCTAAGGCCAATTTACTTCCTAGACCTATTTTTAGTTAATAGTTAATTATAATTATCTTCGTTATTTCACGTCTCTGTGTGTATCATTATGTATATTCACTGAATAGGTTAATTGAATGTAGGTACTTTAGATTTTGGGATCGATTATTATATTTTCAAAATTAAAATGTCAGATGTTGATTAATTATAGTCGACAACCATAAATGCGCTTTGACAAAGTTCACATAGTTTTGAAAACTTTACGGAGAATTCCAAAGCACGTAGGTTTTGTGGCGAAGTTTATTTATATTCTACGAATAAATATTTTACATAGGAAAAAAAAAACATGTATTTCTTCCGTATTATGTGCGGTCATCGGTGTTTAATAATATATAATGAGTTTTTTGCTTCCGCAAGTAAAAAATTAGAGCACATTATTTAAAGGTTAATCTCGTAAGATAATTAGGTACTTGTAAACTTTGGGACACGATCCTTTGTTAGAAACTGTTCGTGCATATGTTTTTTATCTTTACGAGGGATCCGTAGAAAATTTTCATTTTAAAAGGTGTGTATTTCCATCACCATAATATTTTGAAATATAAAAATATTATTTATATACTATAACATATATTATACCATACGTCAAATTAGAAAAAAGCTAAGCTGTTACATGATAGAAACGTGTAGTTGCGATTCTGCGATAAAAAACAATTCTGTAAGTCTATTGAAATCAGAACTTACTTCATTACATTTTCTTTCTGAACACTCTATTAAATATTAGTTTAAGTTACTCAAAGTAATACTTACTTACTGCGTTGGCGCAACGACCCAAAGTGAGTCTCAGCCTCCGATACGTAAAAAACACCATTTCACTTCCTTTCCAGCGATATCTGGGACGGCCGACTGGGCGTCTACCACTCGGCCGTCCCAGATATGCGCGCTTTACCGCCCGATCTTCCTCCATTCTTTCAAGATGCCCGAGTCAGCGGAGTCTGTGAGTCTTTACTTTGCCGATGATGTTTGGCGCGTCTATGAGGTCTTCAATTTCCTGATTCGTTCTTTGCCTGATTCCTTCTGCCGTTTGTACTGGTCCCAAGATCTTATGCAGCACCTTCCTTTCCGTAACTAACAGTTTCTGTTCTTCTTTTTGAGTTAGTGTCCAGGCCTCACAGCCATACATTAAGTTAGGTCTAATGACAGTTTTGTAGATACGTATCTTAGTCCGCTTGCTGAGAACCTTGGACACCAATACTATGTGTAGGGCTGCACAACAACGAAGAGTATTTTGTACGCGAATGTTTATTTCGTCTTCCCTCCTGTTAGTATCCGTTATTGTGCAACCCAAATATTTAAACTTCCCTACTTCTTCATAGGTGATGTCTGCAACCTTTAGCTTGTCCCGGGTAACTCTAAGGTCTTTATAACGGCGCATGTGAACATACTCGGATTTACTATGGTTTATCCTAAGACCCATTTTTCTTGCTTCCGTTTCCAAAGTTAGCGCTGCATTCATCACCTCTTCTTTTCTTTCTCCTAGCAAAGCAAAATCATCCGCGTAAGCTATCACCTTGTGGTATCCGTTCATTCGCACTCCGCCGTCAAGTTCTAACACTTTCCTTATGACGTGTTCGAGCGCTAAATTGAACAGCACAGGTGACAGTGCATCCCCTTGCTTTAGCCCGGTAACAATCTCAAACTCCTCTGTTAGTTCTCTACCAACTCTGACTACAGCTTTACTATTTTTCGTTGCAGCTTCAATCATATTTATTAACTAGATTGGTATGTTAAAGTTTCTTAAGAAACTTTAGAAACTTAAGAAACTTTAACTCAAAGTAATATAAACCTTAAATTACAAGCTGTCCTTTTATATCGTAATTATATTCTTTTTATTCGGGCTGTATGTCAACTAAGAGATATGTCGTAATATCATTACATTTATAAATCAACTGAAACGTTATATAAAGTTCAGACATTAATTATTTTCCGCGTAGAATCATATCACCTGATCTATAATTATTTACTTTATTCTTGTTACAATAAAGGGTTTATTCAATACTGAGTTTTGAGTTAAATAATTTTGAATTGATAATCTTAACAATAAGAATAAGACTAGACTAATTTTAATTAATGAATAAAATTGTTATTCATAATAAAATAATTTAAATGTGAACATAAAAGGTTTGAATTTGAATTCTTTGGCATATAATCCATGTGAGTAGTATATTTCTGCCTCATTTCGAGACGTGCCATTTTAGTCTTTAGTCGTAGCAAAATTTAATGATAAAATTTTGTAATTTTCTTGATTTATATAAAGTTGGTTATAGAGTTTTATGGGAAGAAGTGACCATAAATCATAATTTTTGCAACTTCAAATTCTCTAAAATAATATATAATTTGCCACATGAATGTAAATTTTACGTAGAGGCTCTACGCAAGATAATTTTTCGTAGCACCTCTACGAAAAATTAAATTGCATTTGCTACTAAAATGTTACCAATATTTTGTTAACATTATTAGTCTTAACAGTGAACAATCAAGCTCAAGCTTTTTATAAAAAAGAAATATTTTTATATCCTTAGGCTATAAACCACATTTATATGTCAACAATCTGATGTGGAAATTGTGAAGCCAGCGTACAAAGCATTCATAAAGGTGTCTTGATTAACTGGTTCAAGGAAACATCTGCCCTTGACTTTCTTTTTACATTTATTATTAAGACGCAGGGATTTCCCTTTAATCTTTAATGTCGTGACTTTTGTCGTCCATTCACTTAAGCTGTCCCTTGTCAATTCTTACTATAGTACCGCCCATGTCACTAATCCAATAACAAACCTAAATCTACCTTATATGCCCTTTTAAGAGCTTTTTTCAAATCCCATAATCCTTTAAAAGCATACTCACAATTTTTGTTCTTATTTTGTGCTGCCATTTGAGATAATCTGTAATGTTAAATTTTTTGGCTCTTTTAATTATAGTTCATGTAAAGAAGGAAAAGTATCGTGGGTTTCAGTCGCCCGGAGCGTTGATAATAGGAAATCATTATTACATGATCGATTCAACACAGAAAGCAACGCCCTCATTTATCTTACAGATTATTGACTTGCACTTTAGGCAACGAATAAAAGTTTAATTTTCAAAATGGTGCCGTCTCTCAATAAGTGCTGCTCGAGGCAGTATGTCCGACCAAAGATACGTTATATCTTCAAGAAGCACATGTAAATATACTGAATGTCGCCGTTGTATAAACCTTTCACCAGCATTGGCTACCTTTTAAGTTGTTTTTTGAAAACACCCTCAACGAGTATCTTAAATTGATACTAAATATTTTTATAGTAAAACTAAAATTTTATAGATGCGCCTAAATAGTTTCACCTGGCAACTAAAAATATACTTTTTCTTCAGTTTCAATCAAGCAAGTAGTTCACGCACAACCTTTAAATTCAATGCTATTTTAAAAGCCTTTGAGCAGTTATAAAATATTATAAAAATACTCTTAAAACTAATTCATATTGATCATGCCCGCAGGGTCCTTGTTCTGATTCCACGTTCCGAAGATGGCGCCTTTCTAGTGTGGAGGTCGAATCAATTAATTTTATAATTAACATAACTTAAGTCTACTGAAGTACTAAAATTACACTAGGACTTTGTGCTTCATTTAAAAACTAGAAGGTTGTTGAGTAATATTTATGATCGGACGAGACAATATAAAATGAATTATAATATTTGGTGGTTTATTTGGTATTTTGTATATTGCTATGGTAAATCTTTAAGGTGGTAGAACCCTTTGTGGTTCGACTCCGGCGGCACCACCGCCACACCTATTTCTGCCTAATAACAGCAGTGTTAAGCGCTGCTGTGTTCCGTTTTGAAGGGTGTGGTAAGGGAGACATACTTATCCGAGGCGTTCCAGCTTAGTCCTGAGGGGTAGCGGCACATCTGTGGCCGACCTCAGGTATGAATATCCTATCTGGGGTTGATTACAGATGTCCATGGGCGGCAGTAGCCACTTACCATCAGGTGGACTGAACGCTCGTCTGCTACTCCTATATTATAAAAAAAGAACACAGCGTAACAAACAAAAATATTTTCTAACGTTGATCTGAAATATCATCAAAAATACTTTCAGATAAATATTCATGACATTTCCTTTTATATAGCATCGGTACTTACATTAATCTTTTCACTGACGTTGCATATTTTTATCAATGAGATATTAAAACATAATATTTCTTAGAATGTTATTATTGTGAGTTGAAAGCGATACTTGAACTTTACCGGTTGTCATGTAATGCACTTTTTTACATATCATGTAACTAAATATTTTAGGGTACTCATACACGAGGCAACATGTATATTGGCGTAAGTAATATTAACTAATACAGATAGTATAAATTGAAATTGGATTATTTTAATCTGTATTTAAAACTTTAACCATTACTTTGTTTAATACATATGATCATTTCAATAATTCGGTGACTGTTATAATACTGCAAGAAAAAACAATTTCTTTAGACTACAATCGTGTAAAATTAACCTAAGTTCTTAATTATTAATCATTGTATTATCATTTACCTTACCATTTATCTTATGATTAATACTTGATCATCTGATAAGTACCAGACTGGGTTGCATAACACCATTCTATTACTTTTACCTAATAGTTTACGGTTATCTAATACTTATATGGCAGACAAATTTTAAAGGTTGTTGGAATGATTTACATTTCCGGTTAGGGGTTTAAATTGTTGAAATTGTGAGCTTCCGTGTTAGGTGACTGCTTTTCCTTGTATTATGAAAGCATAAGAAAGCCTTTAAAAGAATGTTTACCTTCTGCATAAACACAACAAATGTTAGGAATACTTCTGCTACTTAGAATATCTTTTGTTTCTATAAGTTATGTAATTTCACAGACTTTTTAAAAAAGGACAATGTTCTCAATTTGCGTGTGTTTTTTCTTTTTTGTGAAGTTTTCCAGCCTTTTATGCGTATAACATCATCTAATAAATGTTGTACGAATTAGATCTGTACCCTTAGTATGAGTTTTTACAAAAAATGACGTTTTCCAATCATCACCCCTAGTGGACTGTATCAGAACTGATTGTAAATGTTTGGGAAATACAAAAACAGTCATTTTTGTTAAAACGTAAAAACGCATACTAAGAGTACTATTAGATTCATATATGGATGGCGCTATAAATACTATTTGATTATTATGTTATTTTGAAATAGTACAGACACTGTTGATTGATATTCTGAGAAACAAGAACTAATGTAGACCATTGATGTCAAAGTGCATACAATGAAATATGTAACAAAGAGTGTTAATAATAGATCTCATCTAGTACACAACTGACCATTCTAAGTCACGACTTAGTAATTTCTGATACATACGTAATAATACATTAAGATGTTATGTTACATAATATTACATGTAAAGCATTTTTACTTATTCGACTTATAAATAAAACTTTGAAGGTGGTAGAACCCTTTGTGGTTCGACTCGGCTCCGGCGCTGCTCTTCCGTTTTGAAGGGTGTGGTAAGGAAAACGTACTTTTCCGAGGCGTTCCAGCTTAGTCCTCAGGGGTAGCGGGGCATCTGTGGTCGACCTCAGGTAGGAATATCTAATCCTATCTGGGGTTGATTACAAATGTCCATGGGCGGCAGTAGCTACTTATCATCAGGTGGACTGCATGCTCGTATGCTACTCCTATATTATTGAAAAACTTGTGTCAGAAACATTTATTTGGCCAAAAATACCTTAATTGTACGAGTAACCAAAACAAATATTACTCATACTTGCCCAAACCTAAAACATCTTGCATAGACTTTTACGGTGTTAGTGAGATTATGGAGTATCGTGGGTGAACTGGACTCGATAATGTCATAGGATGAAGGTTGGTCATCTTCAGCACTTTGTTAGTCAGGTTAGGATTATTAAATCGTCCAAATAAGTAGGTCATTAATATTTTTACATTAGTTTGTTTAATTAGTTTTAAATATATTTGGGTATATGATAAATGTCAGGTAGTTGAAATATTCAGATAAACAGTTAAGTATGTCTTTTTCTAAACGCAGTATGGTGTTTTTTTTCTTATTTTAAACACTATTTTATGTAACGTGCTCTTTGTCATTGTTATAAAGAAAAGTAGTATAACAATGAAAAATGTATGATGAGAAATATATAACAATATTTTAGTTTCCTTGAAACTAAAGTGTAACGTAGTATTTGAATCCATATAACAGGTTATTTTTGAATCTATATCTTCCAAGCTGGTATATGTTTAGAGTTGAAAAATATAAGTTATCGTTTTATTTTTAAACTATTTATATTGTAGATCATAACTATAAAATAAATGGTTTTAATATAAATAGTTTGTGGTCATAACTATAAAATAAATTACAAATTTCGCAATCATCCGGCCCAATAGAAATGTCAAGGTACGCATGTAGTGTTTAA
Organism: Epargyreus clarus; assembly: GCF_041222505.1. Classification (NCBI taxonomy): domain Eukaryota; kingdom Metazoa; phylum Arthropoda; class Insecta; order Lepidoptera; family Hesperiidae; genus Epargyreus; species Epargyreus clarus. The sequence goes on from NW_027332230.1 coordinate 14,861,632, forward strand.
AAGTTATTAAAAGTAATTAATAGCTGAGGTTTTTGGAAAGCTATGTGGTTTTATTAATTTGATTTAGTAATAAAGTTATGAAATTATATTTATTTTAATTTCTTTCAAAATAATTATTTTGATTAAAATATTCATTTTTTAAATATTTGCATAGTTTGAATTATGGATATCTTAATAACTATTAACAATATCATAAGTGCAATTAGTACCAGCTTTAATTATTACAGTATGTACTATTTATTATACATAGTTAATTATACTTATCAATGATTACTGTCCAACTGCTGGGTTCTTGTTTCATTTCATGAAGGAATTTTGAAACTTTGAACTTTCAGATACGCTCATTTCTTTATGATGCTGTTGCTGTCATTAATCATTATTTTCTGATGAGTAACTTGGTAACGAAAAAATTTATGTTCTTCTCTACGATATGTTCTTCACCTTCAAAACTAAATGAAGAGCATAAATGCATCCTGGAAGGTTGTTACTGTGTAGATAGTTAATATAATAAATATTATGTAAATTTAATTTAATAAATATTAGGTAAATATGGTTTTGTTAACTTTTCGTGGAAATTTTTCTAATTTACCTTATCTCTATAATATTCCAAAACAGACCTATATTGAAATTTAATAGATGTCTATGATTTCTTCATAGATAAGTATAGATATTTTACCGCCTTGTAATTGAAGGAAAGCATTAAGCGTGTAATTTACGTTGAACAATGCGTGCAAAAATACGAAATCGAAAAAAGTGCTGAGAAATATCGTTTCATTCGTAAATGATCTAAAAACTACATTTTTTAAATATTTTTCAGACAGGAAAATAGATGACAGTGACAAATTTAATTATCAAAACTGGTTACATTTTCTTGTTAGGAGTGAGTAATCTTTACTAATCTATGGATTTCTTCAACAGATTTTGAGCTCATGAAACACAGTTAAGTTCAGTGATTTTTGCGTGATTATTTCGGTAATAAACGAATGACAGTGTAATTAGCAACTATTTGCACGCGATTACAACTCTAATGACTTTGAGATATGAGCGAAAGTGTTCTAATGACTCACTGTTGATGAACGATATCTCGAATGTTATAATTGCGATTGCGTAATTAGTAACTGAAATGTTTATGATTAATAAGAACAATGTATTTTCACAATTGTAGATCTTCGTGATTAACTTATATGTGGTACTTATTATTGCCTAGAACAGAGTAACACATAACTGAAATCAAATAATGTTACTATTATGTGCAGTTAGATATACTGAGAAGTAAGTTGTAATATAAATAACTACTTAAGTAAATCTTAGCTGAACATAAAAAATATAAATATTTAATGAGTTACTTTGATATTTTGGCTATTACATTTCGTTGTACTCTTGACTATCAGATGAAATGTATGCTCATTAGTTACTTTAATTAAATAAAAAACCCATAATGCCAAGTCACATCAACTTTTTATGTTTACGTAAGTTCGACCTTAGAGTACTTCGAACCATGACATTAGCAAAATAATACACTAACGAAATCATAATGTCGTCAGCTACGCAAGACCAACTAATCCGTATAATACTAATACTACTAATACTTACCAATCAACTCACAAAAACCCCGAGTAGGCGTATCAAATCTACTGAACAAAATCTCTCTAGTGTTTTTGAATGTCATTAAATTAACAAGCTGTCCTACGCATGTGTTTAACCTACTTTTGGTAATAAAGGATACTTATTTATACTGTTGATTATCATTGATAGTTGCGACATTTGATTTGATCAGCAGAGCAGGTGTGAACACAAACGGTAGTTTAAGTAGAGCTTGAATGCATTAAACGTGTATTTTAACCATTTAGTTTGACTCATGTTTTGTTCTTTTATTCCTATTTTTACTGAATAACTAAGTTTAAAATAATATACAATTTAATTTAATGGGGAACTATTTTATTTATTTAATATTGTAATAAAATTATTTTCATCCGATTTTCCAGTGGAGTAATAAAATATTGTAACTCGAACATTTGTAACATCTCATGTATATTTGTGTTAGCTTATAGAGAACTGTACCCTTAGTATGAGTTTTTACGTTTGACTGTTTTTGTATTTTGTACTTCCCATATATTTCCAATCAGTTCTGATACAGTCAGCTGTCCGTCATTTTTGTAAAAAGGTTAATACTCATACTAAGGGTACAGAAATTTAACATACAACATAAATTTATCAGTTTGGTAGACGTGTAAAATAATTGACGGACAAATGAAAGATCCCTCGTAAATATTAATTGCTATAAAATACTTGGACATAAATGACATCACGTTTCCTCGATCAGCGAGATAGATTGGTTTAGCATTAGCTCGCTTTCATAGCTTTCCTCAGCCTCAATGATATTAAGCTCGCCCCACTTACACCACTACATTATGAAGATATTATACACACATCATGCATTTCTTAAGTATTTTAAATTAAACAACTCATTACCTTATAGAATGTGTGAGCCATCGGATAAATTCTTTAATAAGAATTTATGAGTGGTATTCTATAAATTATTTTGGAAGAATATCCACTTCAGTCATAGAATATTTATTCATTTTTATTTTTCGTCAACCCATTACTGTCCCACTTCTGGGCACGGGTCTCTTCTCAGAGTGAAAGCGGTTAAGGCCGTACCCCAACGTGTTGGGCAATCTAGCTAGTTTTTAAATGCAATGATTAATATCAATTTAGTTAATTTATTACACGTATTAAAAATTAAGTTGCAAAACTTAGTATTTTTCTTTTAATATGGTTATTAAATTAGAACACGACAATGTAAGCGGTATTTATGTTAGAGGTAGGTAAAAGATACAAGAAGTCTTTTAGTGTAAATTTTCTCACAGTTAGGATACTTATAGACTTAAGGTTTGTTTGCTGATAGAATATCGGATAGGACTAGGTGTCAATACCCTTCTACGTTAACTTATTTATATTCTATGCCAAGATCTCAGGATAAATTGAACACTGGAATATAAATTCAGTTAAATTCAAATTCCTTTCTTCTATTCATTCATACCTTCTATTTACAATTATTGTTGCTGTTATTGCAAACGTTATATTCGTGTACATAAATGATTAATTCTTACAAATGTATTACGAATTACTTCATGAAATTACACTTGGTCCTGCTGTGTTCTAACAAATTGCGGATATTACTCTTGTCTAAGTAACTGTATAAAATATTTAGTGTATTTGGAAGCAGTTTTAAATCAATCTTGTTCTCAGATTTGAATCTACGACCATATTTTGTAGCGCTACTATAACGCTATTTGTATCTGACAAGTACAACGTGCAATTATTGAATTATATTATTAACTAATTTTGTTACAATACAACCTTTGTTTCTAACTACGGACTATAGAGCTACAGAGAGTAAGGAATTACTTATTATTTAAAGTGTGTTATAGTTATTTTAAGGAATAATTTACTTTTGGAAAAGTAAAGGATTTCCTTAGAAAATATACCTACCTATCAATACAGATATTTAAATGAAAGTCGAGAAAAGTAAACAGAGCATCTAAAATTTGATTTTTGCGTGAATCAAGTGGCTAATTGCAACGAATGATGGGTAAATTGTTGTGAAGTGAAAATTAAGTGGATAGAAAATTTTGACAAAGAAAGATAAAGATTCAATAATAGTATCTTTTAACGTCGATGGATACTAAAATGGTTAAGGGGAATTAGGCTAACAATTTGTACCTGTTTTCTACTTTATAAATCTTAAATTGTATCTTTGCCAGAGTTATGCTTTAGAATACATTTGTCTAATAAATAATATTCGGGACAAAGTTACCAAATCTAATCACGTGTTTCAAGAAGGTTGAAAGAAAATACAATTGTTGCATAATTATTTCTAAATACAAAGGCTGAATATGACGTTATGTTCGTTTTCAGAATAGCCAATTCTGTTCGCATCATACTCTGTAACATATTACCCAATAAGGCAACAGTCTCGCAGCTTCCAACCTATTGAAATACAAAACAATAAGTTGGCAAAATTACATATAGATGATACCAACATACTAACGACTGAGCCATGCGTTACCGCTAATTGTATTGTGAGGTCTACAAAAGATTTCGTACATGACCTAAATTTAGTTTAACAGTTCCGATCTAAGCTAGACTTATGCAAGAAATGACCATAAAGGATTTCTTATATGCCAACTGCATTTACTGATTATGTATGCTAATTTTGCCCTCATTATGAGGACATTTAGGAAAATATTTGCGAAGTAGAAACGCTGCATGTATATTATTTGGAATCCGTAGAACAGTGGTTGATTGTTGATGACACACAAACAGACGTGTTGACAGAAAGTTGGAAAGCTGACAAGTAAATTATAGTAAATGTTTTTATTGTGTTGTTGTTTCACACAAACGTAGAAAATTATTGTTATTGTATTTTAATATAGTTAAATAGTTACAAAATTTGATGGAATTGGAATAAGATAGTTCTTAGCCCAAAGTCACATTATATTTTTCATATTCATAAATCTCAATAAAATAACTTGTAATTACAGATTATTTCTTATCTAACAATAATAAAGGTTTTGAAGGTGGTAGAACCCTTTGTGGTTCGACTCCGGCGGCACCACCGCCACACCTATTTCTACCTAATAACAGCAGTGTTACGCGCTGCTGTGTTCCAGTTTGAAGGGTGTGGTAAGGGAGACAGACTTTTCCGAGGCGTTCCAGCTTAGTCCTCAAGGGTAGCGGCGCATCTGTGGCCGACCTCAGGTAGGAATATCTAATCCTATCTGGGGTCGATTACAGATGTAGCCTCTTACCATCAGGTGGACTGCATGCTCGTCTGCTACTCCTATATTATAAAAAAGGTAGAAATTGGTTTATTTCAATAAAACACTTAATGTTATATTTAATAAGTATTCCCTACAGATGATTTCTTGAATTAAATGGGTCTGTTACAGGAATACTTCAGTAAATTTCAATTTGTGTCTATAATATTACACTAAAAATAACAATAATATAATGGAGTATTACACGGGTCTTATCGTGGGAAAATCGAGGTGCAAATAGAGCAATAATACTTGATATGTCATCACGGCGTCTCGCAGTCGTGCTGAAAGCTGTGAACGTTCTTCGGTTAGATAATCACGAATATTTATTTTCCTCCGCTTACTTTATATAAGAATATACATTCGATCACCGTTGTTTTTATTTCTGACTGACAATAGAAGTGTTATTTGCTATCTGAAAGTCATGAAACTAATTAAAATTGTAAAGCTTCTTACGTATTACCATACACGTTACAGGTAAACTTTTGCTCTATGGTTTCTATGTTCTAAAGGTGAATTACATGTACACGACGTTTGTGCTTATGTCTTAAACTTCGAGCACTTCATATTTGGATAATTTCAACGGGTTTCCAGGAAGAATTAATTATATTATTTATTTTACATCTCTTTTATCACTTTTGTTTGTCAGTACAGAATGAAATTGCTAGTTATTTACAGATATTGGCAAGACTTCTTGAAGACCTTATGAAGGGTGTGGTATGACCGATAGTTTCAACAATTGATTATTACATCTGAAAAATCGTCAACGATTTTTATTTTTAAATCAGGAATGTAATTTAAAGACATTATGTACAATGTGTAGCGTGTTCTTAAATAAAATGTAAAATCAGCTATTGAGATAATATTAGATAAGATAAGATAAAAACAAAGAGGCTGTCACGACGCACACTCCAATTAAGATGACATCGTGTGACGAGTAAGTGATGTTATATAGAGTAAACTTATTTTGTCACGATTAGATTTACAAACGATTTCTTTTTTATGTAATAGGAGTCGCGAATGAACGTGAAATCTTTATTTTGACACTCACGCGTAAGTAATCCTGAATAAGATAAGAGTTTTATCTAAGGTTGTGCATTGGCTTCTGTCATAAGCAACTAATACTTAGATATTGCGATTATCTAGTAGTTAACGCGATTGATGTAGCATCTTGAAAGTTACTGTGCGAATATTAAAAGTTTATGCGACTAGGTACACATAGGTGAGAGATTTTTCGAATGTCGCTCGTCCGTCGTTCAAATAAGTGGACGCCCGAATAGCAGCAGTTAGATTGATGCATTTCAACCTCTGAAGACTAAATGCGAATTATTCGTGTAAGTTCCAATGACTTGCCGTTTTAAGTCAAAGAGGGGTGTGTTGGTGGTGCCATCGGCAACGAACTATGAAGGTTTTACCACCTTCTACGCAAAGTCGTGGCTTGCTAATGATACTTTCTATACAGTGTTCATGCTAATGAATGGATGAGATATAGTTTCATTGAAGTGCCTTCTATCGATCATACCAAAACAAACAATCAGTGGGCCCATTCACAAATTGTTTTGCAATCAGTAAACAGATAACCGGATGGAACAATGGCAATCTATTACCAATACTCAGAATCGAGACACATTTACAGAGATTTTACTGCTTTGGTGATAATCTTCACAAAGTACTTGTAAGGGATATTAGTAAAATCAGCTTGTTAGGTAAATTTTTATCATGATTTGATTTTGAAACCTAATGTATTTAATCTATTCTAATAATTTAATATTTTGCAGTTAATACCTGAATGTAGAATTAACGAAATTAATTAATGAGTTGCGTTTATGTGTCATACTGATATAACATAGGAGTAGCAGACGAGCATGCAGTCCACCTGTTCAGTGGCTACTGCCGCCCATGGACATCTGTAATCAACCCCAGATAGGATTAGATAGCCCTACCCGAGGTCGGCCACAGATGCGCCGCTACTCCTGAGGACTAAGCTGGAACGCCTCGGAAAAGTATGTCTCACCATGCGGGTTTTTTACACAGACCGTACCGTGTTCAAACCCAAGTGAGGCAAATGTAAAAATGAATGAAATTACACCTTTATTCTGGTTTGGATGCTTATATACAAGTGTAGACAAGTGTAGGTATTTTGCTTACCGAAAATGTAATGTGTGTCAGAGTCTTAAACGATCAAAACGCGTTTAAACATAATGTCGGCATTAACCTGCGGCTTTATCACGAGACAGTTGTAACACGTATAATGCTTTGACACCCGCAAGGTTCCACTTTCAGTGCGGAACCTTGAACGTATGCTTGGTGTAAGTGGTGAGAGCAGGCGTGGGTATTGTTTCGTAAGGTGTTCAAATGTTAGTGCTTTTCGGTGTCTATTTTTTTAGCCGTTGGTGTATAGCTGATACTCGTTATGTAGGTGTGTACTTGTATTATACGTTTAATTTTAATACTAAGTAAATATATAGAACGAAGTAAATATACAAATCTTCGTAAAAAATAAAGTGGTATTAAATATTTTTTTTAATATATAAGATAAATATTCTCAAAAATATGTAACCTGTACGAGTAGGTACCTAATTATTTTTAACACAGAGCCTGTCGTGAAGTATCACGCTTCTCTCAGATGCGAGAAGAGGTACTTAACAGGGGCACGTAAAAAGGGTAGCAGCGAAAGTACAAATTTTGTATATCTAAATGGATATGTTGTATACAGTTTTTTAATATATACAGTTTTTTAATATAGAGATGTTATCTCAATTTCGCAATACTTTTTGCAATTCACTTGTACTAGTAACTTACATGCAATCGCTGCAATCATTTCCATATAATAAAAACTTATCGTGTGTCCCTTATCTCTTACAAAACATGAGTAACTTACTCGTACATTCAACCGCCATAAATAAAAATATTATTAATAAAAAATTAAAATAATGAAGTTCAATAATTTCCATAAAATAATCTCAAGCGTAACGTGTCTCCCTTATCACTTACAAACATGAACCAGTTGTTACATATTGCTCGGAAAGGCGGCTGGTAGCTTGAAAGCAATCCTAAACCGGATATACGGACTTTCGCTACGTCTAATGTAGTTTAAAACCGAAACATATTAACCAAAAACTAAATTTGTAACGTTAGTAAATACTACTAGTGCTTCGGTTGTAAATTCTTCTGTTTTTCGTTTGGAAAATACATACAAACCGAATAATATGTAATTAATTAATGTTTTTTTGTGTAATGTTAATACTGATTTCCCTAGAGGTAGGTAGGTAGTGCTTCTGGCATGTTGTTTGAAAACTCTTTGTATTGTATAAAGAAAGGTAAGCCCTAACGAAGAACGAAATTCTAAAACAAAGTAGATTTAAGACCCTGCGGGGTCTCTGGAAATGAATCACTTAAGGTCCAATAAATGCCTGTCTTACCACAAAATTTAATAGAAAACGGTAATGAAATGCTTTTATAAGGCAGAAATTGGATATCCGAAGAGCAAGCTACAAATAGTTCTACGATGTTTATTTGTAACGTTTAGTTTTTATTATAGCAATTGACTCATTCTGCCAATAAATGTAGAAAATGAGGAGAAAAAGAGTACGGAAAAAGAAAGAAACCGTATAGTATCTGAAGACAGGGTCGGATTTGAAAGCCTGGAGGCCCTGGGCAAACAATGAAACGGAGGCTCCTAAGTATTTTCCGGGTAAAAGGAACCATTATTCCGTCAAGTTATTCAAAAATTCATTGCCAACAAATAAAGTTATGTCAACAATGAATGTACCTATTAGTTAAGTATAAATTTAAGTAATCGCTACATTCACTGTACGAGTATAATACTTATGAATTAACAGTAAAAATGGGATATTACTGCTTGAATAAATACATAAAAGTTCTTGTCCCGTGAAAATTTGGATATATCAAATTTTATCGCTATTGTGTGTGTCTTGTGGAGGCCCCGGGGCAGTAACCCAGTCTACCCTCCCAAATCCGGCCCTGTCTGAAGTTAAACTGGTGGTACATGAATCGTTTCGCCTTGAGCTTGAATGTCCAAACCGGGTAACAAAGTAACGATTTGAATCAGTTAATAAAAAATGTGTAGCAAGAGATGATAGTGAAACGGCTACTCTAAAACTAAAACGGAATGTTGCAAGCGAGACCTTGTTACCTTTTAATAAACAATCCCACCAATTCTTTAGGCAAATAGATAAAGTCTAGAACAAGTGACTTATACATTGAATTCGGTTGGGAAAGTAATTGAGTAAGTTAATCGATTTCAAGTAATTGATTTTTCTATCAGCGCTATTGTCGGTTGCGTTCCGAGAATATGGGTCGAGTACTTAATTAAATGTTGTTTGTTTTTTCCCACGGCGCTGTTTCCGTTTTAGTTTTGTCAATATCATCAACTTTGAAAGTAAATAGCTTCCTTTTTTATGAAATCGTAGGAGCAACGAGCAATTCATCTGATGGTAATTATAATTGATCAGTCCATGACGTCTGCAATCACATCCAAATGGTATTTGAGTTCTACATGAGGTCGGTCATAGGCGTGGTGTTACCTCTGAGGACTACGTTGTATCATCTCGGATCTCTTATATCATAAAACACCAAATATTCACTACTTGCCTATAACAGTGCCACTTCATATATCTGCCTTATAGCAGTAGCGCATCTGTTGATTTAATGGGTGTGGTAAGCCAAATTCCATTGCCTTCAGACTTTCTATCTCTCTTCTCAGGAACAGCAACGCATCTATGAACAATTTCAGATTGAAGTCATAGAACATTGAATTCAATAGCGATATATCATAAAACACCAAATATTCACTACTTGTCTATAACAGTGCCACTTCATATATCTGCCTTATAGCAGTAGCGCATCTGTTGATTTAATGGGTGTGGTAAGCCAAATTCCATTGTCTTCAGACTTTCTATCTCTCTTCTCAGGAACAGCAACGCATCTATGAACAATTTCAGATTGAACTCATAGAACATTGAATTCAATAGCAGATTTTCATCAATAACATTGATCTTTAAAATAAGTTGAACCGCATGCACTTTTGCTACTACGAGACAAAGGGTAACAGTGCGTCGATAGTACAACCATAATAATTCAATACCTATTTCTAGCCAATTCATAACAATCATAGCTACCGGTACGTGATAGCTGGGCGGGTCGGTCTCAAGGATTTAATGTCGATACACTTCTGTCGCGGAAGTGAATGACTGGTCCGTTGCCACCGATTGGCCGGTTTGTAGAGCAAATACAGACATTTGCTCTAAAGGGCAGTTAGCGTATTCATTACTTGATAGGTATGAAAGGAAGTTTGGTTTGGTAAGGGTTTTTTAATCAGCTACACATTATAATGCTGCACATTGGTCTCTTCTTACGTGATCTACCCAAGGAAAAGTCGTAAAAATTCATACACCTTTAAGAATTTTATGCTGACAATTGTTAATAGGGAAATTAACAAGAAAGAAATGAAAGTTAGTCATTTCGACAGGATATACAATGAAGGTTAGGAGTTTATTCATATTCGTAAGTTAAATAATAGTCATTTTTATTATCAAAGATAAACTTATTAGTCTCTGGTATAAAAAAATATTTCTATAAGTTTAAAAAACATGCTATGTAGCTCAATAGCATAAAGTATATAATAAGGAAGTTTGTTATTACTGTATATTATTAATGTTATTAACAATTTAACCTATAATAATCGTAGGGATACAACGTTTAAAATCATGTCGGTACTCCATAACTGATAACTATAATTACTTTCTGTTAGTGAAGTAACAGCATAAAATGCAACATTCAGTAATATTGCCGTAATCTCCGTACGTACTCAATAATTTCACAAAATCTTTTAATATCATTAATTCGTGAGAAGTACGGCCAAAAGCTTTTACACAACATTCCTTATTGAGCTTGTGCAAAACTGCTCGATATGATCATATTGCATCCAAAAGTATGTTACAAAACGCAATTGCATTTTTGATCTAAACGAAAGGAAGATTCAAGTTGTGTGAACGGATTAGACGCAATAGTAATGTAATGATAAACCGCAATGCAGTGATAGTCCAGTGGTTATACTCGTATATTCGGTCTCTCATTCTCTGAGTCTGAGGTTCGCAGGTACTCCGATTTCTTAATATTAAGTGAATATTAGAAATCAATTTTCATTTTAGTAATTGTAAATAACATAGATATAATATTTAACATCGAATAAACAGTTACAATACATATTTTCATTTCGTTATGAAGAAAGGTATAGTTAGGAAACTTGCCAGTGAGGTTTTGAATGATGGTGTATGTTTTAAAATTTATTTACCTTTTCTCAAGAGTTCTAAAAAAAGGTTGTCAAACGCGGCTTTATAGAAACTCTATATTAGACGTGAAGCTTCACCCATATACGCTATACGCCAATTACAATTTCGACTTCCATATGTATAATATAATTATGTGTGTAAATAAATTAATGAAGCGGTAAAAAATTGCATTCATCCCAAAGTTCCCAGCTATTTTGCATCCATTTGAAAAAACGGACCGAAAAAGAAAATATTTTTTGTTTTCGGATGAGCAATCATGTATATTTCATATATCCTTAGAATTTGAAATACTTGAACTCATTTCATTAAAGTCAAATACTATTTTCTTCTTGTACGATAACATAGAAACACGAGGCCTTCTTACTTAGTCTTCAGGAGTAGCATCGATGTGTGACCTACATTAGTAGGCTTTTAATTGTATCTGGCATTGATTAAAAATGTCCATTTTCATCACATATGTTACACACCTGCAATTAAATGTAAAAAAACGTCTTAAGAGTCATAACGGTTAGCAACGCATCTTCATATATGGCAATACTGCTATCTTTCCTACTATTAGCTTCGAATTACTTTAATATATAATTAATGACAGGTGTATTGCATGTCTGTTACTCATATTTATAATGTAAATACAATTAAATAATATCTTTAATTTAATTAAAACAATTTAAAATATAAGTAAAGGCTTAATAAGAAATGGCAAAAAAATATAGTTTTGCTCATTCTCCAACCTCATAATTATTTATATTGCGAAGCGAAGCGGACAGTGCAGTTGCATAACGCTGTTTTGTGGTGTTTAGTTCCACTAGATTCCGTTTTGCTACCGAAGCGTACGATAAATTTGTAAAAATGTTTTCACTACTGTCGCCTACTGTAGCCATTGTCTTTTACACCTTTGTTTAGGTTTTACACTTTCCTTGTCTTTTAATAACCGTTTCGTGTAAGTTTTCAATGAAATGGGTGACGGTTGAAGTAATAACAGTTATGTTATCTAATCGTTAACTGTTTTAACATGTAACGGATGAGGAAAATAGTGCATTGTTTATATCTGTAATAGTCCTTTTTATTAATTTTATTTGTTGTTTGTTATTGTTAAGTTTATTTTCCATGTGATTCATAATGAAATTAATAAGTTTATGTTTCTCATTATGATCAAAGGAGGGCTTTGAGAGTCAGTTGTTAAACTAATATCGAAATAAAAAACTTTCATTTTGGGTTCCCGTTTCTTTATACTTCTTATAATTCTTACCATTGGATTCCTGACTACAAAAAGTGCTTCGTTTTATATTGCATTTTAATTATTATCCTGTGTAACAGGAACCATATACATTTTCAGAGGATGAAGCCCATTATACTCACGTGTTCTTTCATGACTGTAATTTGTCAACCTTTGCTTTGTACAAACAACTTTTGCTTCGGAACTTTGTGTTATTTGGATTAATTCGTGTAACCTATACAAATCAGCAGAATTTGCTCTTCGTAGTATTTTAATCGAGAGGCTTTTTGGTCTATGTTTACAGATCACAAAATAGGTAATACCCATAACATTTCGCAAAAGTGACCGGCCAAGTATGTATTCACCACATCCGACACAGATATCGTCTTGATTGATTTCTCAATGGGTGTAATGTGGCGTGCGTATGATCAGTCACGAACTCGAGCGAAGATGTAATCTTCAGTGTGTGTACACGACTGTAGTTTTAGAAACAACTTTGATTTATATTTGTCTACATGTGTTTGCTGTAAGTCTGTGTCTACCAGATATGGGCGGCTGAAATATTTGAAAGGACAAACGTGCAAAGAGAAGTCTCTACCAGGATCAATTCACTGGCTTGGTTCCGACCAATACTATATACCACAGCTGAGTCCCATACTCTTTCCCCATAACTAGGGAGGACTTTCTCGTGCTTCTCCAATGCGCAATGGCGCGGAAGGTACTGGTTAGTCGCTAACGATAAAAGTTTCGAGTTTGTTAAATCTATCTATCTATCTACCTATAAGGTCTGCATGTCACGGTTTAACGGTTGCTATTTTAACAATCGGCACCTACTGCTTGATATATCCGAAACTCGGAAGTATATATGAAATTTAGTTTCTATTGCCCACCCATCCAACTCCTGACCCCGACCGACATTGCTTAACTTTGTAAATAAGTTAAAATACTATAAAAGCTCGGGGCAATGCGATTTATCTTAATGTTAATGAACAACAGATTCGGCAGGTCCGTAAGGTGACCACTATTATGTCATTCTAAAGGTCAAGCGGACCTTTGGATGCATTTTTGACCTGGTTCTCACTTATATAGTAACTTGATTTTGTGTTTTTACTTTATCTGTAATTTTATAGTCTGTGTCACGAATTGCCTCATAACTAAAATGAGTAATCCATTTCTTTGAAACAGTTCTGAAGAGTTTGATGAAATTTTATATATGTATAATATATATTTGTTATACGTATATATTATGTTTATACGTATACCTTTACGTTTACGTTAACGTTGTTTGTACATGTACGTGTTCTAAATTTATTAAAGCTTCTATTATCCCTGAGGACTAATTTGGAATGTTTCTGTACTCTGAAGTATCACATCGCAAAAATAAGTGATCTTCTCTTCTATTTACTGTTAATAGTAGTTTAATCGGAATTTTACGAAGAAGTTTATTTCAAATTGCCTAGTAGTGTGTCCTACTTAAATCACATACCTCATGATATGATGTTTCATAAAAATTCCATCAGCATTTCGTATCGAATAAAGGAGCGATTCAGAAACTCGTTTAAAAAACTTTTAAATCATATTTTATTGCCGTTTATTGCAACTTTCGTATTCATTTGGTCGTTGGAGTCAATTAGTGAATACTGTTGTATTCTTAATCAAGAAGTATGGTCTTGAACTTTAACAATAAGACATTCCGCATATCAAATTATTTACTGTGATTGTAGACTTGAAGAGGATTATTAAAACATTCTTTACCTTTTAAATATCGTAATATTTCGTGAGCATTACCACCATTATCTTAATATCTTCATTAGCCAAGGAGGTTATCTTATTTTGAAAGTATATAGACTTCTAAGAAACTGTATGAACGTTTCGTCGAGTAAATGTTACATAAACCACTGTCACGCTATCGACTGCGCTGCTGGTTGCGAATCAAGGCATAAACTTAATGCGTTTCTTTAATTTAATTTTATGCATTTTGTCTATTAGTAGCATTCATTTATATATTATTGATAGTATTGTTAGCTTTAGTAGTAAGAGTTTAATTAACTTAAACTGAACTAAAAAGATGACACCCACAAAATTACTTAATAAAGACTGTACTTTTATATTTATAAACGATTTTATGAAATAATGGAAAATTAATCTAACCATTACTAACCACTGCTAAAGTTCATTAATAACAAACTATCAAAGACGACCACGTAGAGAGAGTGTCTCTATGTGATTTCAAGCATTCTGAACAAGTGAAAAATTGATATTTTCAGCGTAAATAGTTTATCACCTTTCTTTATTTCTCCTTAAAACAGTTCAGTAGTAGTTTTGCAAACAGTTTTCATGATAAACCCGTCTAGATTGTTTTTTTATATAAAAAAGAAATAGAAAACGTCGTATCTTAAATCGTAAATCTTTAATTTAATTAATTTGTGTATTACTCGCGGCAGTTTACACCTTAGACCACACAGTGTCCACCATTAACAAGCTTGCCCAACCCGCTCGCACATACATCTGGAACGAGTAATTGGCCAAATTAAAACAAACCCTGCCTTCACTTTTGAAATCGATTCATGACTGACACATACGTTGGTCGGTTTATGACTAAGCGAGGTTATATACAAGTTTATGATTCATGTTTATGGTAATCTTTTTCTTTATTGAGATAAGCTTCGCCTGTGGCTCCGCTTATATATTTTGTGGGTTAAAGTCAAATATAAATATGACCTTCGGTTTATTCGGTTCGGCTGTGGTTCAAAAATAGAAGAAAGACGTAAAACGTAAGGAATAAAAAATAAAATACACATCCAAATAATATTGGTATCACTATATTGATAAGCTACGGGATTGTTTAGTGATTAAAATAGCTACGATTAATTTTAAGAACGTCGAAAGAGATCTAATTTTTTCGATAAATCTTCCAGATATTTACTTTTACGTCCTCATATTCCTAGATGTCACTTTTTTGGCTAAAATACAGCGGGAAAACCTTCAAATGATTAAATAAGTACTGAAGATCTGATAGCAATAAAATTGATAATCGGCGTTGGAATTAACTGCAACTTCAAACACACCAATTAAATGAAACTTAAATGTTTTAGATAGCAGATAAGGCTAGTCTCGCGGGAAATTGAAAGCGATCATTCATATATGGAGCGGATGTATAGAAAACCTGAGAAAAGACCTACCAATTATACGTTGATTAATAAAGGAGTGATATTATTAAATATGCTGCTTATGGTCTTTACTGAAAGCGCAGAACCTTCGGAACAATGTAGTAACCATGCTTTCTTGAGGTCTACTTTGTCTACGTTTCAAGTTTTGGGTTGGTCTGGATATATTTTTGCCAAAACTATCTCATAAGATAAAGACATTTTCAATTTCTTGAAAAAATCTTCGTGAAGCTTACATAGCAAGACTAATCGATAATTATCACAGTAAATTCATTGCGGACCGCCCCAAAAATATCCTTATTGTCAGAATACGAAATTAAGAATGTCGTGCGTATAGTGCGAAATTACGACTACGTGGTTTGAAGAGTATTGTAAAGTGGCATTCTTATGTTGGGTATTTATCTTAGATCGCAAAGGCAGAAATGATCGACTTCAAGTAATACTAATATTGTATTTTTTCTCGATAATGAATCAGATGGACTGCATTGCCTTTATATTTAATTGTTCAGTGACAAGTTGTTGATCTGTGACAAGTTTTAATTAAATAAACAATAATTTAAATTTTAAAATCACCTTTCTTAGTCACTACGCCTACATTGGCATATAGAATTATTTCGAGTTCGAACTATGTGGGCTGTAATGACCACCTAGGGTCAGGGCACAAATTTATTACAGATTTCGATGCATACAGACCTTGATTTTGAATAGTCACATTTCCTATTTAGTGCAATATAAATGTAATATCTATACGATTTAAATTGTAGTTTAATTAAATTAAATTGTAAGCACAATTTTAGAGATCACAATAATCCAATTACAATAATCTAATAATCAATCGTATGTCAAAGAACAATTATGTTATTTTTTATATTGAAATTGAATTGATTATATCTTCGTAAAATAATTAGTTATGAAAGGTGCGTTTCTATTTGTGCCATAAATGATAAAATAAAAGAGCAGTGCTGCGTTTCCGCTTTGAAGGGTGTGATAGGAACTTTGTCTGCAGCGATAGCTTCTATGATCGACCTCAGATAGGAATCTAATGTTATCTGAGGTTAATTAATTATTGACAGATGCGGCAGAAGCCACTTCATATGAGATAAAATCGTTTTCTACTTCAATATTGTAAATAAAGGTTTTTCCAGAAATGTTTACTAAAATACTTAACGTTCCTTTAAAACAATCTACGACTAACATTAAGATGTAATTAATTCAATACTACTGACTTAGAAGTTCTGATCCGTCTTAAAATTTTGATTTATATGTGCACATTTTACATTCATTCACGGATTCTCGTAAAATGGTTTTAGATCAACTCTATAAGACTAGGCCATAATTCAGTGTCTTATATCATTGGGATTTCCTAGATTACATACCATTTTGCGAAATAAGTAAGGTTCCATTATTTATAGGTTGATATCTTGCAATGCGGATCGGTAATTCCACCGGCAACACATTTCGATGTCAGAAAGCGAATTGACAAAGATAATTAATACATACACTTGACTATAGGGCTAACTACTGTTTACGTTACTATATTACGTTTACGTTGCGTTTACTATATTGTTATTACGTTTATTGTGTTAAGAGTATCTGACCTCACCTTTTATAAACTAAGTTTAATCGATAAAAAGTTTATTTGTTGCAATCATTTTTATGTCTCATTCTGGCAACACCTGGGAAGGCGTAAATGTACTTTACGCCGTTCCAATGGAAAGTGGGGGAATTTTTAATAAATCACTTTTTAATTTTACCGCATATTTTAATTTTAAAATATTACCTAGTTTTATTACTTTATCATTTCAAAATATAAGAACATAAGTTTACATATATTTTCTTTAGTATGTATTATGGCGTCATATAATTTAAACGACAAAAACAAAATCTCTACCTAAGTAGATATAGCAAATGATTTTAATGACAGGATTGTAAACTAAATGAACTCTTGATCCCTGATCCGTTATAAATTGTAAGTTACATGGATTGGAAAGGAAAGTCGTAAATTATATTAGCATAGAGATCGATGTATTTGAGGTAACAGTGGATTAACTTTGATGGCTTGACGCAACTGTGCAGAGGACGATTATTTACTCGTATTTATCTTTGACATATATTTCAGATCGACTTCGTTTACTTTACACCTAGAAAGAAACTATAAGAAATCTATGTAAGTAGTTGACGTTATTGAAAGTATATAATTATTTCTGACCATACAAGTTTTTTATTTTTTTTTATTTAAATGTTTTCGACATTACGTTTTTATTTTAAAGACAGATTTGAATTAGGAAAAAGAATATTTGTATGAAGTAAGAATTGCATTTGATTTAATATGCTATTATGTACGTGACGTAAATATAACTTTGCTTTTGATGCTTTTTTCAAGAAATACTATTAATTACAAATACAGAATTTGTATGTAGAACAACAGTACAAAATATCTTTTGCTGCCGACAAAATAAATGTTGATCACGATGGTATCATTAACAGTGTGTGGTTATACATATAGTTGCTTACATTCATTTTTAAATTCATAACCTTTGATATTCATAAAATGCACGAATTCATTCAAGTTAAACCTGCAGCGAACACAAAAT
This sequence comes from Epargyreus clarus, assembly GCF_041222505.1. NCBI lineage: Eukaryota > Metazoa > Arthropoda > Insecta > Lepidoptera > Hesperiidae > Epargyreus > Epargyreus clarus. The sequence continues at coordinate 14,879,746 of NW_027332230.1, forward strand.
AATTGCACTTGCAAAATCCACGAAAACACGAGTCATAATACTAACATTAAATTATTATTTAAAAGCAGTAACTCCCGTTACATTTATCTTTATGTCTAGCTACTTAAAGCCATTAATAACAAGAGTAAAACAAATAGAGCAAAAATTGAGCAGTATTTAAGTGGAGATTAATCATTTTGTTCGTGCCACGAATAAAGACTGGAGGGTGAAAGGCAACGACTGTTGAGGACAGCTGTATTGAGTTAAAATTATATGGAATTTTAAGTTTTTTGTTAAGTAATAAGTATGTGTCATAATAAGTATGTTACAAATAGGTTATTTCGTGGCTGGTGGACGTAGTTTTCTTCAACAGGACGAAGGAAGATAAATAATACTTGGCTTCTTTTTATAATACTGAAGCAGTAAAATGTGATAGTACGTGGCTACTACCATGAGCTCGTGTTATCAATCTTATCTAGATGATATGACTGAAGACTCAGTTAGACTGAAGACTAGAGACTCAGTTGCAATACCTAGTGTGTGAAATGTCTGTTCCTGATTACAAACTGCAAACGAGAATATAGCAGCACTTGACATTGTTATAAGACAGAAATAAGAGGCAGTGCGAATCCGGTAATCAATCATAAACCGTTTTACTAATATTACTACGTGTATTATGAACTTCGTAATTGGTCGGTTAAACTACACGTAATATATCCGATAACTATGATATTATTCGACTACATAACCTTTGTAATACTACACTAAAGCAGTCAGCTTTACTACTAACTACATAGTATCACAATTCGCTTTATATAACGTGTGCACTGCTCCAATTATACGATCGGCTTACAACCAGCTTATTGTCGCAATCGCTTGTAATTGAATTGTTTGGTCATTACTGATTTTCTATTGCAAATCGCAAGTGAATTATCTATTTATTTACATAATAAGCATATTTACTGCTTTGACCATTAATTACTTAGGTTCAATTTGAATATACAAATTAGTTTCGCAATTGATTATTCATTTCCAAACATAATTTCATAAAACTTCTTTTTTTGTGAATTTCTTATTGTTTTGTTGAATCACTTGTTAATTTCACAATTTATTTTTATATGCTGACTTATATGTATACCTTAGCTAGAGTCTGGTGATTTAGTAGATAATAGTAGTATGATGGTGTATTTCAAAATTATATTTCCGACAAATTCCACTTAGATTTCATAATCGTCGATTTTATGCAATGTAATTTGAATGATTTCAAGAATTCAACAATTATGTTCCGTTACCTATATAGTTAATAACCATATATTCTTTATTACTTTGATTTATAGCTTCGTTGAAAATATTAAGTTTTATCTCTTCACCTTGGACAAAGAGTTAATTAACGAAATCGATAAAACGTATGCACATAGTTTCTAATAGTAACTACACAAACAATATTTCATAAGTGAATAAATTACTTTAAAGTTTAATAAGTTCAAATATTATTTCAGAACTTCAAAGGTGTTCACTTTGAATAAATCTACAGTATTTACTAAGTTTTAGTAACATTGGACAAACTTAATATGAATTTAAAACAAACGAATGTAAACTTCGATTACACTACGACTAATCAAAACAAACAAGTTTTATTTATTTACAACAAATACTTTACATTGTAACTGTATTCTGTACCCTTACCATGAGTTTTCAAAATATCCCAAAATTTTACTCTACGTTTACTCAATCTATTATTCTGTTCCGTTTGCTTCAGTAGACTGAATAAACGTAACAATAAGTAAGTGCTCAAGTCTTTCTGTCTGCCTCACATGTTCGCAAAAAAGAGAGACAAAACATAAAGCGCCATTTTGTCAATTTAGACATTTAATGTTACGTTACACACTATAGCTCTGATACAATCCCCTAAGGGCGCTGATTGGAATTTGTATGGGAAAATACGTAAACAAATACCAAAACAGTTATATTTGTCAAAACGTAAAATCTCATGGTAATGGTACTGTATTAATTGTTCAGTTTTCTCGAACAAAATCTTATCTCTTATCAGCGTAAAGGTTGTAAGTGAGCGGCCACGCACGGCCGGTGCCGTGTCAACATGTCCTGTTACCCACATGTGGTTTGAGGTTATCAAAACGGATTTGGCGTAACAAGCAGGTGCTTAGTTTGCAGTCTTGTAGCTCACGATTTGCAGTTTGCAGTTTTGTAGCAACTTGATTGACAAATGTGGCATATGGGGATTAGTACTACATATTCGTGGTTTATAATTGAGGCTCTATAGAGTAATAAATGCTTATGTTATGGTACGAATTCTGGTTAATTTCGATACGTCGTATTCGATACGTCGTGTCGCTTTTGTTTACGTCTTTATACTTTGTTTAAAACAATAATGTTAACCCGCTATAGATTATGTATTGTAAGGATTGGGTTAGTATTGAATTGAATTCTATTAGATTTGACTTTTTTAGTGACGAAAGAAATATTATGTAAATGATGTTTAAGGGCACATTGTAATGATATTTAAAGTGCATTCATGAGTTTTAATGTAAAATGAAATTTCAACATTTAGAATGAAGTGTCACTTGTTTAAAGGTTGTGAGAAGTGGGAATTGATTTCTCAGACGTAGGCATTTGTACCGTTAAGTAGGCATAGTGTAAATAAAGCAAATATGAAAAATATAACTTTTAACGGCCTTCGTTCAATTTGTCTACGAAAGGTTCCAGTGGTCACGACCTAGTTCCGACTGTTGGCCCATGACCGTATAGTACACTATATATCTAGGTTTATAACTTTAGTGCCGTTAAGCTGTATACATACGTATTGACAATTTTATATAACAACAAAGTAACAGAGGTATGTTTACACGACTTTAAAAAAAACTTTAAAAAATTAGTATTTCTGGTCGTTTATAAGAATCATCCGCTGTTGATGGTAATTTTTTTCGGGGGGAATACTTTAGAGGATTGATATACTTTGATCGACTTCAAGATAATTTTAGTCTAAAATCGTACACTCGTTAGTTGGTTTCAGTTTAGTGTAGTGTAGTGTTTTCTACATTGCAATACTTTTATCATATTTAATGTTAATAACGTGAAGATTACTGTAAAGGAGTTAATATATGTATAATACGAGCGACAGCCCGCGCCTTCGACTGCCAACGCAGTTTGTACACACGCAGTCGCTAACAACAGGCGGCGACAATCGGTAGCAGCTGCGCCACGATCGCTGACTGTCGCAAGCTGTTGCCAGCGATGCATTTTGTATATAGCCTTAAGTCAGTTCTAATCCTTGTGTATATACCCTTACAGAGGCAAGGCCGATACTAAGATTGCACTATATTGTTCCTTGTCGGCAATTTGATCTATTTTAACATAATCTGATAACGTTCTCGCAATAATGACTGTAATTGATAATTAGATAATCTTTTTTATGTTTTCAGAGGTCAAATTAATGTTTCGAATGATAAATGTTTCCTAGCCTACAGCTCAGATTAAGCAATATGATTACTTTTTTTTTTATTTGAAGCTTATTTTTGAAGTGATCGGTACTTTCAGCTAGTTATGGAAATGAAGCGGGTCTGTAGAGTTACGCAACTTACTTTAGTAAGTTGTGTTCTAGATCGATACCTACGTATAAAAATGACAGTATGATAATATTCTATATATATATAACTACAGACTTTAAAAAAAACGTATGTACTTAAAACTTTACAAGTGTACAATTATATTATAAATTAATCGGGAGTAAGTGAAAGACGCGAAACAGTAAATTGTATTTTGATAAACTCTATGTATGTATCACACATATCTACCTACAGCCATAGATAGTATAAAATGTCATTGCCTACAACACGCGAATAAATAATTTATATTACTATTACATTTGTGCTGATAATAATTGTGACATTATACGCTTCTTAAATAACCACAATTTGACATTACAGCTCGCATTACATTGGCCAGTAACATTTGTCTCGAGAGGCCATTAAATTAGCGATAATAAGTAAGCAAAAAATACACCTGCAATAATAACAATTGCTTACATTTAACGTAGTCAACAGATTTTTACGATATAAGATTTTCAATTGACTTGATTTAAGACGAAATTCTAACCACATACGAATATGAAATTATACACGAATACATATTGAGTTAAGCCTTTTGAGGATCTTACATATTTACATATAATGTAAATGTAATTTCGATTGCTATATATTTAATGAATTAAGAGTATTCGTACCTATTTTTTTTTTACGAAGGGAAAACCTTCAAAAGGTACTCGACGCCCGTCTAACCCGTGGGAGCGACGACGGGTTATGCGGGACTTTTACCGCACTAAAACCCCCCCGGTCACCGTCTTCCGCGCTGCCTAGAGTACTCCGGGATCTCCAAAAGAACGCAACCGGAGTCCTCTTAGCGCGTTGCCCCGTCGGGCTCCGCCCGATCATGAAGCTCGCCACTCCTTGTGGAGCGTACGACGGTATGCGGTCACACATACGGTTCTTCCCGGGGTCGCTAGCCGGGCGGTTAGGACCTCTGGCCTCTTACGACAGGCAGAGGATACCGTAGCCCTATTCTGGTCCCGGAACTACAGGGACAAAGAGTATTCGTACCTAATACTATACTTGGAAACATAAAAAAAAACAATCAATTTTGGTCCCTAAATTTAAGTTAGGGTAAAAAGTACTTCGAAACTATCCGCTACCAATATATATGGTATGTAATATATTTTAAAACAGTATGCAGTAGGCAGTATGAGCCTCATACAACTCGCGGTAACTGTGGCCCGACAACAACAGAACTAACTGGCTGAATCGGCACACTTTCGGCTTGATCGTGTGTGAAATTGGCGCACACGACCCGTTCACGTACACATTTGACTTGTCTAGTATAAAGAAATAATTTACGACCTGTCAGCTTATTCAAGGTTAGATACGGTTCGATCGTAATTAATAATATGATATATAAATAGGAGATATTAAATAGTACAATCTGAGATATTACTAAATTAAATTCATATTGATTTTAATTTGTTTTTAATGTTCTCATCTAGTATTTTGAAGGAAAACTAAAATAGTAAAGGTGATCACATGGGTATTCGGGATGAGCCTACCAACTAAAACAACTAAATAACTGCCTTGCGGCCTAAACATTTTTACATTGTGTAAATGCATAGTGCTGCTTATAATGCTTATAATACATAATGTAATAACTACATTACACCGAGAATCAGATATTTCAATGCGTTCCACTGACCGCTGTTACTCTGTTCCGAGCATTGTTCTATGTCTAACGTTAGTTATAATGCACTTTCATTGTATGAACGTTCCAATAGCAGATGTAATTCCAGATTTCATAAGAACGCATTCTTGTATATTATGTTGCTAGCCTTCTCCTAATAATGCTTTCTATCTCAGAACTGGCAATTACCCATTTTCCGCGCGTGCGATTTAAGATAAGCTTGTCTCTAGAAATTAATAGATTATTACAGACTCCAAACATAGTTTACCTTATTGCAATTGCAATTTAACGTTAAACAACCTTTTATTAAGAAGTATTTGATTTTAAAATAATTTTGTCTTTTCCAGGTGGATGGCACATCACGAACGAGCAGAAGGCTATCATCATCTGACAGCCGAGGCGCATCCAGTACGAGCAAAGCAGAGGAAGTGCAGCCTACGTTTAGACCAAGAAACCATAGGCGGCGAGAAGAACCAACTACTGCTAGAAAAGAGGAGTCACCAAGAGATGTACCTCGAACAAGAAGCAGGACTCGACCTCCAGAGAAAGATATAACACCATCTCCAAGCGAACAGCTTCAAACTTATACTTCACGAAACGAACGATTCGATTCCAGAAGAACAAGCAGCCGATCACGCAGCAGAGCGGTAGAGAACGATGTGAATATTGAGACTTCTACAGTAAGAGATAACAATAGTCGTGGCAGAACCAGGCAAAGCAGTCGACGAGCAACTCTTCCATCAACACCAACTCCTATTGAAGTATCGTCTCCACAAGTAGAGGAGAAGGCCGAAATAATTAACAATAACTTTGAAGATATATCAAAAACTGTACCAAAAGAAGAAAATACACCCATTAATACTGCAAATCAGTTTAGAAGAAGAAGTTCGACGAGTAGAACTATAGTCGAAACAGTAACACCAAAAAAGAATCGTGGGCGTGTTAATACAAGAGGGAATTTAAGGTCATCGGACTTGGAAGTATCTGGAACAACCAACACTTTATCTGCTCTTTTGGGTAAAGAACCGACTACTGCGAGGTCAGGTGATTTGAGGAGTTCTCGGAAGCTTAGGTATAGAACACGTCCGTCGGATACAGATTCAAACTTAACAGGCGAAGGACTTGCTACGTTAAACGAAGTAATAGGATCTAGTCAGAAAAAAGAAAGATTAACTAGTCAATCTGACACTGTATCGTCTTCATCTGCTACTGTGGAAAATGTTGTGCAACAGATTACTGAAAAAATTCCGCCGAAAACTACTAAAGGATCAAAAGTAGTAAGACGTCCACTAGTTAGGGGAAAGGTAAATGTTAGGCCTACTGTAGCTCTTCCTAAAAAGAAGGTGTCGGAGGAAATTAAGGAGGATGATAACTATCCAGAAAGTTTTAAGGCTTTAATCCAGGCTAAAAATGCGGTGCGTATACGTGGACTCTGCATTTATTAGACGTGGCACATTTATTTTTTTCATAATTATTATCATACTGTTATCACTCTAATATCATTTTCTAATTCAAACAATTTTGTTTTATTACTTTTCACTATAACACCCTGGAAGTTAACATTGTCTACTCACTTAACATACTTACCTTTGGACACTGAATTGTTCAGTTGCTTTGAAGCGCAGAATCATACGATGTCTTCTAAGGATACTACGAGTAAAACAAGTTCCATGTAACATCTGATTGCCTGTTCGCTTGATTGACGCATCATTTTAAATCATATTCGTAAAAAAATCTTAACACCAGTATCACAATCATGCAATTGGCATATACTTACATATAACTATCATTGAACAATTTCAGACACAAACAAGCTCTTCACCCAGCGAGACTTTGTCGGTGAGAGCATCACAAAAAGTCTTTAAAACTTACCCCCAATCCTCACAATCCATTCATTCGGATCCGGACACAGATAAACAATCATTGGTAATGTTCATAAATTTCATAAGATGAAAAAATATTTAGTAACACATTACAAATCCAACGCATGGATTCATCTGTTAACTGCATGACATAATTATTATTAGTAATAAATAAACATTATAACTTCTTTTACAATTAAATTCCACAAAAAATACTTTTATTTTACAAACAACTACTACCTGCCCTTACATTGTTTTTTTTTTGGATAATTTCAGTGATATCTAAAATTACTGTTGTGTAGAAAGTGTTCAAGTACGGTAGTCAATATATGTGATTTTAAATTTTATATATTAACAGTAATCAATTTACAGCTTCGCAGTAAACCAAATTTAGAGGAAGAAAATGAAAAAATTACGGTTAAACAAGAAAACGTTACTGAAACTACTGTAGCACCGCCTAAAAATAAGTCCGCTGAATATCGACCTCGAGGAACTTATACTCCGCGTAACAGGAAAGCAAGTTCTTTTACATCATCATCAACAAGTGCGCCACTACTGAATACAGAAAAACCATACAAATTTAGTAGGAAATTTAATAAAATTTCTACGACTACAACACCTAGATCAGAAAATAGTTTGAAAAATAAAAGGGCCGATACAACGAGTACTGTAAAGAAACCATTGGCAAGATCTTCATACTATTCACGAAAATTTACTGTTGCTCCAAATTTATCTACACAAGCTCCTGCAGCAACTAATAATGATACATCTCAAAATACGTCTGTTGTTACTCCGAAAACTAGAGGAACGCTACCTCGCACTGCCTTTTATTCTAGATTACGAAATAAAGTAAGTAAAAAAGAAATAACGTCTAGTGTGGAACCTTCAAAAAATTTGAATGCAGAGGTAATTGCAGAAAAGAAAAGTGAGAATACTGCGGAAATGCCAATAATATTAACAATGTTCAGTGGCACTTCGAAAGATGTAAATTTACAGGAAGACAATAAAAACAAAGGAAATGATCCCTTTATAATTTCGGTGACTAGTACAGAATCCCAAGAAAATAGCAAGGACAACGAAGTTGTGAATAGAATAGACGAAACTGAAAAGAAACCGGTTATAAATGTTGTGTCCACGACTCAAAAGTATCATGCCCATTATAACGATAAAAATTCTGAAAACATTTCTGAACAAAAAGAAAAAGTCATTACTGGAGCAACACCGCCGATCAGGAACATACAAACAAGAAAATACGGACGGAAACCTGCAAAAGCTAAGGATCATGAAGAGATCGTCTTTACTACACCAAAATCTCGTGAGAAGAGCTTAAGGAAATATAGTGATACTTTTTCGAAAACAACAGAGCCGTCAACAAATGTCGTAAGTACAGAAACAGTATATTATAAACATAATTTCCTAATGAGTTTAGCAGAGATGTTGATTTTATTGGCCATACATTTTACAGATAACACCAGAACCCGAAAAACCTAAAAACAGATTCAGTTCCAAATATCGAGCTTCATATCTTGATAAACCATTTTACAAACCCACTGTACCAACAGTCACACCGTCTACTGTAAGTTACATGAACCTACTAATATATTTAAGACTTCATAATATATACTAAACATAAATTAAACCATATATTGGAACGCCTGAAAATTAGTTTGAAAGAACACATTTATTTTTCAGTATTATTGAACAAAAATTCTTGCAGGATTGGAAATTTCGACAAAGCCCCTTTATGAAATTGGCATTAAATAGTATATCAAACATTATTTCATTAATTATTCATCATCGCACTTAATTACTTTTCATTATCACTGTTTAAATTTGTCATTATTAATCATACTTACTTATAATTATACTTTACTCTTAATTGAGTAGTTTGAATTAATCATTATCGTGTAATATACAAAATAATATGATTAAAATTGACAAAAATGCTTATCACCAGCTTACCATAAAATTTAATTCATCAAAATTATGTAGGCATAATAAATTGTGTTAATCACATTTATCTGAATGATAATAATCAAAAGTTTCTCATTGCTAAAGGCTTGGCTGAAGTTCTTCGTGACTGATCAGCAGTTGACAAAATCTGTTGAAGAGCCTATGTGGTTCGAGGGAGAGGAGTCTTACGATGTAACAACACAACAAATGTCAAGACAGAACAACACTGTGCCAACAATCATTCACGAATCATCCATAGAACTGGTTAATGGCATCATTTAGACTTAACATAATCGTATTGCATCCATTACGACTCATTTCATTCACCCGTCTATTGTAAAATAAGATTTTTTAATGTAGTGTTTTAAAGAGACGATCATTTGTTTAAAGTTGCATTTAAACATAATATCTTTAACATAAAAGAAAGCTTATTATTTTTTTCGTTTAAATTTAAGTCTCTTTAAAAATATATAAAAGTAGTTTCTGCGTTAAGATGTTCATTAATAATGCAAAAAAATGTCAATACACGAATTATCTTAACGCATAAACTTAACAAACTAATATACAAATGTAGCATAGTATAGAGTAACACTAACTATTAAAAAAAAACATTAAAATTGTATACATCTAAAATCTTGTTTTAATATACATAATTATTTAGCATTTTTCTGTAATTTTCTGTAATTTTCCAAACTGCTACTAATGTCTGTAATTCTACTGTCGAATTAATTCCAAGAGTAATAAAGAGGCTTTGGTCTATGCACGAGTTCTAATTATTCCTATTAGCTCTCTGGGTTTTCCTATCAATATAGGTATACACTTTTATTCACATTTTACACCAATACTATTTTTCTTTTTTATGGGTGAGACTACTTCTTATTTCAGGTAGAGGGAGAAGAAATGCAATTAGGGCCCGACATGAATGCTATTTCGTTTACACAGACAGGAAGTACACTGTCCTCCGCTGACTTACGATTATCTGAAAGTCTGGTGAAACCATTACAAGTTATGAACGTAGAGGCGTCCCATCATTCGCCATCAGTTACAGTATCCATTTTTGATGCTTTAGCTGAAATTCTTACGTCCACACCCAGACCTCGAATTTCTACAACAACAGAAGTAATGCAAACACAAAATTCTAATAACGATGTAAAACAAACACTCAACGGCGTGAGTAACAACATTAATGTAAATAGTGTCAATGGCTTACCGAGTCAGGACACGCTGTCGACGATTAGTATAAACACGAATACTAAATCTGTACAAACCACTGATCAGACTACACCAAATGTGTTTAACAGTATGTCGGTTGGGGAAAGTGTTACACCGTCACTAAACATTGAAGAAGGGAAAACGACTTTTGTGAATACTCCAATACCTTTTACTCTCCCTCCTACGACTCCTACAACTCCCTTATCCGCAAGAAGACCTTTTGCTATAAAAGTGCTATATTCAGATACCGAATCGCCGACAGACAAAATAACGACTGCGTCAGTACCTCTGCCAACTCAGCCACCGACTGATAGACCCACAACGGTATATAACACTGTATCTGATCTCTTATTATCTGCTAATAATAAAATAGTTTCATCAGAACTAACTAGCATGTTGTCGAATAACATAAAAAATATTATTCAAAACATGGATGAGGATAGTAGATCTAGAATATCTGTAGATATGGCCAAGTTATTAAAGTCACTAATACCTAGAGCTTTAGATAAACTTTCGACTGATCTTGACAACTCAGATTCCATACTTAATACTACACCTTACAGTTTGGAGGATATTTATGATACTGCTAATATTGAAATTAATAGTAATTCTGTGAATAATCTTCAAAGCGAAAATCTCCTCCAAAGTGTAACAAATATAAACACTGTAAATACCACTGAGGCAAATTCTAATGTACCAGTTGTAATAGTATCGCCAAGCGAAATCACGCCAGCTGTAAATAGCCCTAATTTGGGTAGCACAACGTCTTTGTCCGACAGTCAGACTACGTCAGCTGGAATCACGATGACTTCTGAATCATTAACACAAGTACCAATGTTGATGGCAACAAGTTCTATTAACGAAATAAGTGAGACAGCTGCTTCGTCTAGATTATCAGACACAGATTCGACAACCATTTCAACATTAACAAATCCTGATCAATCAAGTATTGCAACAACATCCACTACAAATAATCTTAATTCTCCTACTAATAAACCTGCACTTGTCCCATTCCTAACAAATTTCCAACCAGAAGATTTTACTTCTAATGGCAGTCAGAATCAAAATTTGCCTCTGTCTTTGTCTACATTATCTTCAGATAACTTTGAAGATATTGATAATATTCAATATCCTAGTCAGCCTTCACCTTTACAACTTTGGGTTTTATCTAAAAAAGCAAGGGTTTTAAAAATGATAGAAGATCTTTTACGACAACATAACAATGAAATAGCAAATGCCCCACTTACAGAAATTGTTGACCAACCAAACATTCAGTTTTCTTCTCGTTTGACTGAAATAATGAATACAATGAATTTGACAACAGAATCTCCTGACTTGAGTACTACGACTGTAGCGACTGTTCCTATGACAACTTCTACCCTTCCTTCTTCTGTATTAAGTTCAACAACAACTATTTCATCTGAAGGCACAACAAGTGAAAACCCGCAAACAACCACAATAATTGCTGATATAATACCGTCAACAATTACGCAATCTTCTTCAGATGTAGCATTGTCCACCACTCTTAGTGATACCGATAGATCGGCTTTGCAAGCTACAAGCGAAATAGCTGACGCTTTTCCTAGCACTACACCGGTGGTAACTACAGAAGCAACTACAGTCGGCGATCTATTTAGGTCTCAAGACATATCTGAGACGACTGTTTCAAATAGATCAGATGAACCAACTAGTACGCCCATGGCTACTGAAATGGTGGAAGCCAACACATCAGAAAATATTGAAACCACAACAACATCAGTAGATGTAGATGATACAGACGCAAGTATTACTACTGAAAGTGATTTACAATCCACGACTCAAGCAGGTATCGATACTTCTACAGTTACACTAATAAATGAAACAAAGTCAACCGATGTAATAACAGTTAATACCCAAATCAACGTCGCCACTCAGCCATCTATTCCGAAAAAAGATTATGTCATTTTTGGAATTCTGCCTAATAATACAGTGGTACGTAAAGATCCTAACGATAATGTACTGGAATCATTAACAGAAGCAAGCCCGTACATCATTTATGGCGTACTACCAAATAACACAGTAATACGAAAGTTCCCAAATGGAACTCGAGTGCCACGAATCATGCAAAAAATTGACGTACTACCAATCAGTCCATGGAGTCTAAGAAATCCATACAGCCCCATCCATAACATTCCGGCCATTGTCAGACCGCGGTCTAACCCCATCCGAGTATCCACTAATACTGTGACATCCACAGACACCACAAATAACGGAACGGAAAATCAATTAACCACCGACATTGTAAATAACCTGCAAATGATGGTATTGACTTTAAGTTGTTTAGCTTGAAAGCTGTGCTTGGGGCTTCAGTTTCTATTAGTGTAGTTTACAACTATAGGTTGTGCACATGAGGAATGGGGTGGGTGGTTTTTGGTAAGCTTTGCATGCCTCTAGCACCATAACGCTTGGTATTAACATTGCAAGTCATAACCTTTTATTTCGTAATTGCAGATATCCTCATCGGCACTTAATATAAAAGATAGCAGTTTAATGGGTATAACTACTGCCACAAATAGGCCGCCTGCTGAAAAAAGCACTGCATCGCATGTTTTGAGTTTACGCACAACTACAATGCTACCTTCTGTTGATGAGATTTTGCTTAATAGTATATCTTCAGCCACTAAAGAGGAGATGGTCATATCTTCAATGACAAGTTCTACTCGCGAACCGAGAATATTAACACTGGATATCGATCCGGAGGTATAATAATTATTTACGTCGTGATATTCATAACTGACATTGATAATATATCTAATTATTCTAAAATTATAGACTAACTTATTCATTCGTAACGTTATTTATCAAGTTTTTAATTTTTTCAAAATATGAAAAAAATGCATGAATATTAAACTCTACATTTAAAATAATTTTGAACAAGGTAAGTGGTGAAGGTTCTGTTTGAGATGGTTATTATACTTTGAATACAAAATCTATCGCTTGTAACAATAATTTTGTGTAAATATTATTTAGATATATTTGAATACATTACAGACAAAACAAATTCGAACGGAAAAACCCAGTGATGGAAGTGGAAATACAGTTTTTAAATTTATACCAATCGATGAAGTAACAGTAACATCACAAGAATCAAACGTACTAAAGCTAGCTTCCACTAAAATGCCTCAAACAAGTACAACGAACGAAGCTCAGACAACCGTTACAGAGAGCAATACTCAAAGTCCTCAAATTCAAACAAGATTAGAAACCTTTAATGATCCTACTACAACTACTCAAGCCAATGCGGCAACACCATTTGAATCAAATACAGAAAATGCTAATACGCAACCCACAATTACTATGTTGATGAACGACGTATCTACAACAACGGATACATTTACATTAACTACTGAGAGTGTTGCTTCAACAACCACTACGAGAGTTACGACGCTTGCTCCTACAACAGAAACTACTACAACAACGCAAGCACCGATTACAACGACAACGGTTCCAACAACAACGACTCCAGCCCCAACGACACCTGTTGCAACAACAGTTCCACCTACTACAACTACAGTTGCAACAACTACTACTACCAGTACAACTACAGCACAAACAACAACAACTACAATGCCACCAACAACTACCGTGCAAACCACGATTCCAGTAATTGCAACGTCCACGCTTACGATGTCGACGACTTCAGAAGTACCAACAACAGCATTTTTGACCACTACCTTTGTACCTAGTACAACTAATGGCGCAAATAATTATCAAAAAGATGCCGAGCTCCTGCAATCTTTATTACAAGATGTTGGTCGTAACCCCAAAAATTTAAATTTACAGAATAGTGGTAACCAAGTTGGTCAAGTAAGTGATGATATGAAATTCTTACAAGCACTTTTATCGGGTACTGGTCAAAAGGTGAATGTACTAAAAGTTCCAAATTCTGGACAAACTACTACGCTTCGGTCTATTGAGGATGACATTCGGCAGTTTGAGGAAGATACTAAATTGCTTAAAGCTTTATTGCAAGCCACAGGTCGCAATCCAGCAGAGTTAAATTTGCCATCATTAGATAACATTAAAGCCGCTACTACAGTAACAATAACTAACCCTACTACTACTACAACAACTCCAAGGCCTACCACTACTACTCCCGCAACTACTCCTGCTACTACCAGAACTACAACACCGTCAATAAACGACGACATTAGAAAATTACAAGAAGACGCCAAGCTTCTTCAGTCATTACTACAAGCCACTGGCCAAAATCCTCAGAGCTTTAATTTGCCTGTTATATCTGGAATTACTTCGAACGTCAGAATCTCATCGAATCCATTATCTACATCAGTGGAATCTAATCCAACATCTCCTCTTAATATTCGACCGGTATATACGACTTTACCATCTCCGGTGTTTACTACTTCAACGCCTAGAACTGCTACTATCGCAACTACGTTTCAGTCGCAGCCCACCAGCACAACTACTGAAGTATTTGGAATATCTACTACATTCCCGCCGATTAATGCAAATATAATTAGTACTACCCCGAGAAATACAATATCACCGCAAAATATAGGACGTACAAGATTTACTACTGAAATTCCCAGTACATCCACATTTTCAGTTGAAGAGGATTTGGTATTCCTACAAAACTTGGTAAGCACTATTTTGCTTTTTATTTAAAATAAGTAATACATCAACAAAATAAAATATAATATCATAAAAAAATGCTTCATGTTTCAGAAATCTGTGCTTAATACAAACACTAAGGCTGAAGACCCTGAAGCTGCGCTAGCTAATCGTATTATAGCCCTAGCTGTTGAAAGAAGTTTAAATGAGATACAAACTGGAGCTGTAAGTTCAACAACAACCCGCCCGACTACTACTGTCACTACAACTACAACTATGCGTCCCACAACTACGCGTCAGACAACAACACGTCCGACAACAACACCTCCTACACAAAGCACGCGCTCTATAGAAGACGACATAAAACAATTCGAAGAGGACACCAAACTTTTGCAGGCCCTTTTGAAGGCGACGGGCCAAGACCCGTCCAAATTTAATATTCCAACACTCCCAACCACTAACGTGAGTCCCCATATACCTCCTGTAATAAATGAAGATTTGAAACTTTTGTCAAATCTGCTTGAGAAACCATCTCCTTTAAATGAACCTTTCGATTCTTTAACACAGAGACCTAGTACCAGTCCCAGTGTTGATAGGCAAACAGCAAGTACGATAGCAGCACCAACTACAGTTAAACCTTTTGGTGCAAAGATTGCTGTAAAGGATGACTTAAGGAATGTACAAGACGACGCTAAATTGTTACAAACGCTAAAACAACTGCAAGATGCACAGGATATCACGACCCAAAAAAATAAACTCGCTCTCACAGGTAAGACATTCCAATAGATTTATATTTTCTAGTGTACAAATATTTAAATTACAAGTAACTTAATATTATTATAAATGTATAATAATATATTTTTTTAGTATTTTTTATATTAAAGGTGGAAGAACCCTTTGAGGTTCGGCTCCGGCGGCACCACCGCCACACCTATTTCTGCCTAATAACAGCAGTGTTAAGCGCTGCTGTGTTCCGTTTTGAAGGGTGTAGTAAGGGAGACATACTTTTCCGAGGCGTTCCAACTTAGTCCTCAGGGGTAGCGGCGCATCTGTTGTCGACCTCAGGTAGGAATTTTTGATCCTATCTGGGGTTGATTACAGATGTCCATGGGCGGCAGTAGCCAATTACTATCAGGTGGACTGCATGCTCGTCTGCAACTCCTATCTTATAAAAAAAAAAAAAAAAAACTTTTGTCAATTTAACCTAAACTTACGATATGAAAGGCGTTACAGATTAAAATAAAATGGTAAAATAGTTGTTCATAATATTCTATTTTGTGATTCCAGGCCAATCATCGGACGAAGCGCTTCAGAAGCTGATCCAACAAGCAAACCCGACTGGCATGGTGTCAGAAGCGACCAAGTCGTCCATATCGCTGAGCACAGAGTACGGCAACAGCAACGACGCGTTGCTTGCGGCGTTGCTAAAGGAGCAAGGTTTCGGTCCAACCACGGCAAGTTCTTTGGATGAGCAACTTCGATTGTCTGTTAGTTCTAACTTTTCTTATTTTCTCTAAAATAATCGTCAAACAAACATTTGGGAGGTTAACGTAACAATCACATCTCACAACGCAGATATAACTTTTAGTCTTCGCTTAACATTTACTGTGACTGTCACCATTCTCTACATTTACCTACACAGTTTTCATACTATTTTAACTCATAAATTCTTACTTTAATTTAATGCCAATTATCTATTATTTATTATCATCATTAATAACTTCATCTTATAGTACTATTTTAGACATAACTATAACCTCGTAGGCTTTACTGAACCAAGTGGTAGTGACACCGAAGGCGAGAAGGACGACGACGCCGCCGCCGCCTCCCCCGCCGCCGGCGCCGCGTAGGCCGATCCTCGATGGCCTCGCTTGGTTGTGGCAGCAATGGAGGGACACCGCGCCAGGTTCTGGTGAACCCAGGCCGAACAGGAGGCCAACGTCGTCGGCCAGGCCTTCTCCATCGCCGTCACCAACGACGAGTTCCAGGGTCAATTGGTTTGGCTCTGGCCCGTTCGTCGGCAACGCTGACGACCGGCCGGCGTCAAACAGAGTGGGTTTCTCATCACTTTTGCTTAAATTATGTGATTGGGGTTGAGGTGACGGATTAGGACTTAGATTAAATACAACGAATCCCATCCAATTATTGAACGTAATTGTTGAAAGGATTAGGAATGTAATAATTAAATTATTCGTCATTTGGTTGTAAAAAGTTTTTAACCTATTTAATCTAAGTCTTCTAGAAATAAATGTTAATTGTACAGTATGTGAAGAATAGGATTTGTAAATAAGATTCGTTGACTTAATGATAACTAAATGAAACCTCACAACCTTAACACGACATACTTACATAATTTGAAAGTCAATCTAGAAAAATAAAATAAAATGCAAAAAATAGTATTATAGACAACTGATTGTATATACATATACTTTACTTTTTACCGATTGAAGGGTTGGGTCAGAGGTTGCGAAACGTTAGGTTCCTTTGCTTTAGTGTAATATTTTTGGTTATAGAATAATTATTGTTTTCTTAAGAACTTATTTATTAAAAATTGGCTTCAATGGCTTGTAAATAAAAACATCAATTTTGTGCCGTATATCGTTGCGTTTTATGAATAAAGATTCGAATTATTCATTATTTTATTATAAGTGTTTAATATATTATTTTATTACGTAAAAATATTTTTCTCATGTCATTTGTGTAATAATATTATAACCATTATTTTAAAATTACAAATTTAATGAAAATGAAGATAAATTATAGTTAAATCCAAAAATTTTGAATAGATTAAGGGAAGTTTTTAATGTGGAATTAAGTTAAACTATGGCAAATAAGTGCTAAAGTGAGTTACTATTTAACTTAAGTGAGACATTCCACAAGTATTATAAATACCAGCTGAAATAAAGAAGTGGTTATTAGCATATAGAAAAAAATAATAAAACAAGTCCTAATGGAATTGATAAGACATTAAAACGGAACTTGCGTATTAAACACAAACCCTTTAATACCCTCATGACAGTGTATGATACACTCCTACATCAATACCCAGCACATATTTATTAACATTAATTTAAATACACGTACGTGATCATTACGATTGATTGCAAATGTAAATAACAAATACAATTTGTATATAAATAATTTTAAGACTTTTTGAGGTGTGCCGTGACAATTTGTGTATTTTTGTGGATATTTGTTTATTTTTGTGGTAATTAGTAAATAAATGTGGGTATTATTAAGCCTTTCATACATCCTATTGTGGGTCTGATCATACTCTGGGATAGGTTAGGTTAGGTAAGCATTTTTAGGATTAATTTTACTTTGAGGCAACATATATGAAACACTTATATATACTGACTCAAAGTGTATCTACACTCAGGAGTTCGTAACAACGATATGTACAAGTATATGAATTAATTACATAGTAGGTACATTTCTTAGGTACACACTTTCAGTGAAAGAATGATGATTTCAGTGAAAAAACAAGGCTTAATCTTATCTCACAAGTGTAAAATAGAATGAACAATCAATGTGTGTATGTTGTAAATACATTAGTGTGTGTGTTTTCTTAGTTTTGGTGAGTAATAATTCATATGTAAATTGGCTAAACTGTTCTATATGTAATGTATAGAGTACAAGAAACTAAAAGCTTGCCTTTTAACAGAAAATTAATTTTAAAATAATATTTACTTGGCAATATAATATTAATATTAACAAAAAAATATTAATTGTTGAATTATAAATAATAAAGCATCTGTTAATTCAATTAATTGGTATGTAATTATTTGTAAAATTAAAATAATAACGGTATTGGTAAGCTTTCGTTACAAATATTTAACTAGAAAAAAATAACCATAATAAGTACTTACACACACATACAAAATGAATATATTTTAGAATATATTATGTTTTTATGATAAGCATATAAATAATTTCATTATTATGAATGTGTATTAATGTAAGAAGTTACATTTAAATATCATTTTTACATTACAGTGTAAAATATCAAAACATCATTAACATGCAAAACTCCACTCCCTAATCTTTAACGATTAACAAATCAATTTACATGTAAAAATATGTGGAGGTATATTTTATTAACGGTGTATGTAATTTTATGTGTATATTTTCTACTTATTCATTTTCCACTATATGTTTTCCCTTCATCACGTTTCCACTAAATTTCCATCGCACACTTCTTATGCTAAGCCTCCTGCACCTTTACAAAATAATAATAAACTAAGAATTATATTTTAATGATGCGTTATTAGCAATAACGCTAAATAAGTAGCTTTTTATCTTTATAACAAATAACGATATTCGTTATAATATTAAAACGATTTGCTGTACGACTAGCTTAACGTTATCGTTATAATTAGTAACGAAATTTATTTGGTTATTATTGAATGTGTTTTGTGGTAGATACCCCTGGAACCTCCAAGGGCAGTAGCAGCAGAACAGGCCCCAGGACGAGGCCAGCTCGTCTCAGCGGCTATAAACGTCACTAGAGCGTTTTCACAGTTCTTAGGAGCCGCTATACAGGCAAGTAGTGGTTCATTTAGGATACGAAAACAGATATTATAATAATTATTAATATATATCAATTGTGAATATAATGTTTGCAGCAATAGTACTTAGTTAAACTAAATCTAAAGTAGAATAACTTTATTTTTATTTTTTTGTGTATAAAGGAAATTCATGCATACGATGAAATATTGGTGATAAAAATATATTATATTATTTTTTTTAATATAGCACACGATTTGCTTTCTACATTGTATCTTAATTATTTTCAGTTTTTGTTTCAGGAATTGTAAGTTAATTAGCCAATATTATTTTTAATTAACGTCGTTATCATATACATAACTTTTCGTACAAAATAACAATAAATAATAAAATCACCGTTTATTCATATTCTTACTGACAATAATGTAAATCATAAAAGTAACAACTCCAAATTTTATTTTCGTTTATTAAAGTATTTATTTATCTATTAATAACATGGTTCGTTAATTTTAAATAATATCATAGATGTTTTAACAGATTCCTAAAATGTTACTTTAATAGTTTGGTAATAGATTTTTAGGATTATAAATCGTTTCAATTGTCATATATATATAATCATATATATATATAGTCATACTATTTTTATACAATGACATTAAACTAGCAAATGAGAATGAACTTTCAGCTAAAAATAACATTTGTAAGTTAAATTGCGGTTTTATCTAAAATTGACCACAAAAGCGTTACTACATGAAAAATTGGTGTATCGATGCCACCATCAAACTATTAAGGTATCTACCATCTTAATTTAATGTACTGATAAATCCTTCTAATATTCCAGGGCGCAGCGCAGACAGTTCAGAACGTGATCCGGGCTGGTCAGAGGGCAGCTACGGATGTGTATTCTGGAGGGTCCGGCGCCTCTGGCTAGGAACTAAATTGCCATGGACTCGAAACTTTTCCGAAAGTGTCATAGTACGCACTATGTGTTGCGAGCGCTCAAATGTAAATAGTTGTTTAGGAGCCTCACTAATTGTAAAATAATGTAAATGTTGCGTACTTTGGAGATGTATTGTTATAACGCTAGATGAAATCTAAAGATGTTATACAAATAGACTCGGGTATGTGCTTAAACGTCCAAATTATAAGTGCTACAAGACGAAAATTAGTGTTACCAGGTTGTAAAAAAAATCTTGTAATTATAATAATTTAAACATACGAGTATTTTGCTGTAAATTGATTAAAAATGTTTGATGGTAAGATTCCGATCAATAAAATTATAACGGTTGAGTAGTTAATATAACATATATTTTGACATAAAAGTTTTATATACCAAAATATTTGTTCTTCGAAATTGTTATTTGAAGTATATTTTTCATCGGACGTTTTTACACCCGACGTTCGTTTTTTACACGTCAATAACGGTTATAAACGTGATAACCGTTTTAACAAAGATATTATTTTTATTTTTCTCCTCTTCTGTTTATTTTCAGACTTCGAATTGGTTGTAATGTAAAAATAATGTATTTATGTGTCATAGCTTACAAACAAACGTAACATTGTCAAAACGTAAAATAATACATTCTCAAAGTATAAGTGTTTACGTTACGGTAACAATTTGTAGAAAAAAATAAGAATTTACTTGTAATAACTGTCATTATTTTTAAGGTGTAGGATTTTGTCGGTATACTGTATAGTATGTATAGAATATTTCCTCAAAATGTTCCTATGAGGATAAGACCATTTCATGTAATTACATGAAGTAAATTAATATTGCTGAGGTAATAGGGTGACAGGGAAATAAGAAATTGATTAATACCTAACAATCTAAAAGTCTAGAGAAAAACACAAAATTAGCGTCTAGATGACGATTGTGATCGTAGGAATACCTTTAGAATATTATTTAATTACTTTTTGTAAATACTTTCTTACGAATCATGTAAGTTTTGTAATGGGATACAGGAGCAAGTTATTTTTATGGTGTCGCATTTTTAGTTACTTTTCCATAGTGGATTCTATTTTTCTGTAATTTTTTTTGTAAGAAAATCATTCGTTTTACAGTTTGTGAAGTATCACTTTAGAATTATTTTTTGTTGACTTAATATTCTGTGTTTGAAAAATACCTAAATTGTGTACTTAAAAAATTCGAACGAAAAAAATATTAAACGAATTATGCCAAATTTTAATAATTAATTCTTTATTAATTATACATTTTTTAAATCCTTTTTACTACTTTACGTAATAATTTGTACTTTATAATAAAATGGCGTCGGTAATAATCGTAAATTAATTATAATGAAGTCAAAATTGTTAATGGAATTACAATTGTAATTTTAACTAATTACAGAAGCGAGTTAGTTTAAGTTGTTACTGTAATAAGTTTAATTCCATGTGCCATTTATGCACGTGCTTGGATTGCTCTGTCGAGGTGGTTTTTGGAGTATGCGACCGGGAAACGATACGACACGGCCATAGATTAGTAAAGATACTTCGCCGCCTTGAAATTGAATGAAACCGCAAATGGCTTATTATAGTAAGTTCTTTTTTTGAATTCTTGACAAATAAAAACATTTTTAGAATAAATAACTAATACTGCGTAATTTACATGATAATTAAATAATTTATAATAATAATTTCAAATATTTTAGGGACATTTTAGCACGGAGACGTGGCAAAACTTTTTTACGCAACTGTTTCAATTCTCAAAACTGGGTACATTTTCTTGTTAGGAGTAAGTAATCTTTACTAATCTATGGACACGACACACGACATTAGACATAATCATTTTCCTACTAAAATTAATTCTTCTCTACATTTGTGCCTGTTCCTAAAAAACTTTTACTGTTAATGATAATTTACTTACAGGCAAAAGCCTATTTTGTCTACCTTTGCTTTGTCAATTTAAGTAATAACTGTTTATGGATCAAATCCTAGTATCTTACTATTTTTAAACAATAAGTTTTCTCTTTATTTTGTATCGTAGTTTTATAACCAGAAATTATTAACATCCAAAACTCCTGAACATTTTAACTGCTCAAAAACCGGTAATTTATTTTTATTTGTAGCGACACATTCAAGTGGCTGCGAAAGTACGTCGCCGCGGTCGCATATCTCAACAACTACTTTTACTTTCCATTGCTTTTATTTATTTAGATTGTAATAATTATAATATTTATCATATTGTATAACATGTAACAAGCTTTCGGGGTTAGCAATTGCGATACATTTGTTTATAGCTTTTATAAATAAAATTCAATGTTCATATTATGCATACATAAACCGGAAAATGGGATTTTAAGATTTTTGTTTAAGTGCTTTAGTCGCTTAGTTTAATGAGTCAATTTTAGTGAACTGCCTTAAGAAATAAATGTTTCGATTTTAATTTGCAATACGTGGAAACTTATCACTGCCTGTAGTTATTCATTAGGCACTAAGGATCGGGTAGTGTAAGATATAATTATTTAATGTCACATATGGTAGCTTTTTATTTCTTTCATGTAATGTTGAAATCAAAATGAGACATAATGATGACTATTTATTATTTCTGCCTTTTAATTATTAAGCTAGTAAATGCCTCCGCTTAACCAATATGAAACTATTTTTATAATGTGTATATTATTTAAGACTTAAGAAATGCAAAATAAATTAATTTATCAACAAATTGTGTTTCTATTTCTATACTTTATCCTTACGTAGTTACGTATCGTGACTATGATATAGAACATAGAAATAACTTTTATTAAAAACTCTCTTATAGGTAGGTATATAAATAGTGTATTTCATGGCAAGTGGCAACTGCCTCTTGTGGACAATTTGATTATTACGTCATTGTTAATGCACCCAAAATTCCTATAAGATTAGAATAATTCCTGAGGTCGGTCACAAAACGCATTACAACCCCTGAAGATAAATTAGGACGCCTTGTCAATGTGTCTCTGCGTGGAAGTAAATCAAAGGATGTAATAAATGAGATATGCAATGGACTTCATCCAAGATTTTTAATGAATGAAATACATAAAGCTGCGCTGTATAGTAATAATAAATATCTTTTTTATCTCTTCACAAAGCTTAGGTTCTAGGTTACAATACAGAACCTTAAGTTCTAGATTACATTAATGCTTTGTGAGAGTCTGGAGATAACCTGTATGACAGATCTCCAGGAAATGGATTTATTATTTTAAACTGATCTACAGCTTTGCTTTTAAAAATAGCAAGGCGCTTGCCTTTTTTGTATTTTTTACAGAATGTAATTTTTTACTACTGACCTTTTGTGGTTGACTTGTTTGTCCTTTGATAACTAAAATAGAATATTAACAAAAACCTATTGTGTTAAACTAATTGGTTAGTGATATAGAGGTTGTCTACATATAAAAATAAAATATCCCACGTAATGCATTCACTCGTTATCTACTGTTTTTTAATCTAATGTTAGATCGTAGAATATTTTAATACTTCCTCTGTCTGTCTGATTTGTCTGTGTATATGGTAAGCTTTGTGTGTTTTCGAGTCAATGTGTACATTTTTAAAGCACATATATTTAGTTGAAAATCATTTTCATATGTCTGGGGACTATGTGGTTTGGGAGGCCTGGAGTAAAGTTTTTCAAGTACATACTCGTATATGCATATATTATAATACTATGTCGGTGTATCTCATTATTTAGCATACCCTATAGCCTAAAAGCATTGTAGGCATTACGTTACGTACGAGTACATTTCTTCCATTTTCAGTTGATTATTTCTAAGCATTCGGATGTTTGTTGGTAAAATAGTAGCTTTATTTATTAAAGGAACATTTATTTTGTATCACACATTATAATAGAATATAAGAAAATAGAATTTCACATTTTAAAGGGTTCATATTTATTTAGCACAATTAAAAAAAACTTTTAAAAACAATAATGCGAGTAATAAAATATGTATAATGCAAAAAAGTATAATGCAACAATTTCAATTCTTAAAGTGTATTAATTTATTCTACAACCTACTTAACAATCAATATTATTATTATAGCAGTGAATTATGGGGATAATAATGGATATTATACAGGTAATAATATTATTATTGCTATGTTCGTTGTCGACAGCCAGACGGCCTTGGCGGACACCGGCTGCGCAGAACATAAACAATTTTTTGCCTCACTTTTACCTATTCGGACCAGCGTATTTTTTTATTTTTAGAACCAAACTCACAAGTGTCAGTATAATTAAATGTATCGTATGTAAATATATGTATTTATTTAGTTTCATAAATATTATTTGGTACGTTACATTAAATTAAATATAACCAAAAAATATTCTTCGGAAAGCTCTCCACTCCAGAAGCGGGCAAAAACATTGTAAAAATAAAATTGGTGTAATGCTCTCATTACACTCCACATCTCTATGTTTACTTATTCATTGGATACAATAATTCTAATCATATAATACTTGTAACGTTTATTTCCATGCAAATTTTAGTTATTAGAAAGGATATTTTTTTATAATATATGAGTATCAGACGAGCATGCAGTCCACATGATGGTAAGTGGCTACTGCCGCCCATTGACATCTGTAATCAACCCCAGATACGATTAGATTTTCCTACCTGAAGTCTACCTGAGGAATAAACAGGAACGCCTCGTAAAAGTATGTCTACCTTACCAAACCATTCGAACTATGTTATAAGGCGTAAATAGGTGTGGCGGTGGTGCCGGCGAAGTCGAACCACAAAGGGTTCTACCACCTTCTGAGTTATGGGCATGTTAGAAATTTGTAGCACATAATTACTTAAATCCTAAGGAAGTGTAAATGTGTGAAAGGACTCTTAAAAGTCCTCAAAAGGTGTAGGAAGTCTGTCAATTCGAACATGACCAGCGTTGGACTAAAGCCCAAAACATTATAATTCTGACAGGAAACCCGTGAGATGAGATGAATATTATTATTATTTAGATAAGGCTTATTTATGGACTCAATGTTTATAAAATTGCTACTATGTAGAAACTAGTATGTGTGAGTTCGGAGTCTTTAAAGCTATTAACGAATTAAGTGTAGGTACTTAGCTTCTAATGTGGACAATTTGTTCGGTCGTTCGAATTAAGGCAAGTCATTATAGCTAATGTGGTTTCTGATACAAAATTGATTTTGAGTTAATCGATCAATAGGGAACTAACCTTTTAGTTCGTTTTTTCGTAAGTATTTAAGGTGGTAGAGTCAATTGTGGTCCGGTACCTCAAGCGTCACATCATTCTTGGTTATTATAGTAGTCTTAAGCACTGCGGTGTTCTGGTTTGAAGGAAGAGATAATGAACAAACATACGACACTCAACCATGTTCTTTTTTGTTATAATATAGGAGTAGCAGACGAACATACAGTCCACCTGATGGTAAGTGGCTACTGCCGCCCATGGACATCTGTAATCAACCACAGAGAGGATTAGATATTCCTACCTGAGGTCGGCCACAGCTGCGCCGCTACCCCTGAGGACTAAGCTTGAACGCCTCGGAAATGTCTGTCTCCCTTACCTCACCCTTTAAACCGGAACACAGCAGCGCCTAACACTGCTGTTATTAGGTAGAAATAGGTGTGGCGGTGGTGCCGCCGGAGTCGAACCACAAAGGGTTCTACCACCTTCCAAACATAATTATTCTTACTTTTTCGTTTTGCTATCAATCTTCGTTACGTTCTGTGGTGGACGTACACTCTGCTGCTTCCCTTACTCGTAAAAGGCTCTCCTTAGAGTAAGTAAAACCTGGCATCTCAAAACTACAACTGTGACCAACACTTTTTGATTGTTGTAACTTAACATGACTTTTATTCTTACACATTTGTTGTATCTATCAGTATGTATCCACGGCGAAAGTTGAATCGTCTTTTATAACGCCTTAAGAACACATAAGATCAAAACGCACGGTTGCGTGTTAGATAAATTTCTGAACACAGCCTATAAGTGTATTACACGAAACGTTTCAGCGTGTTTTTTCCCTTATATAATTTACCCCTTATATATTTTCCTATACATTTTACCTCAAACTTTTTCACCGCGCGGACATAGTTACAGGATGACATAGTTAAAAATATTATATTTAAATAAAAAACCTAGGTATTAGAGACAAGGGTTCAAGTAATACAATATCTTAATTACAACAGTGTGTCTTAATTAGTCAGATGGGGTTTTTTATCGATATTTGTAACCGGCATCGTGATAACAAAATGGGGGTCAGAATAAAACCAATTTTACCTTGAAACTGTTGCACCTTGTGTCGATAAAGAAAGCAATTTATAATCACTAAAATTAAATTAAAGTCAGAAAGCCTTTTATACTGTCATATTTATGATGCATGGTTGCAATTTCGTTATGTTCGTTTATCTTACAATATATTCTTAAAACACGGTACCTATAACCATTTCTGGAAGTTTCTTAGGTAAAAAATCAATTATGTGTCACATTTACTAAAGGGTTTTTAAACTATGACGTAATATAATGTCTAAACTAAAAATCAAATCGAATTTTCAATTCTATAAAACATTTGAGTAATTTAAGACAAAAAATAATGGATTATTTATATCAATATATCAATTAAATTTTCCAAATTATTTACGTAAGTACTTATACTTTCAATTGCGTTGTAAATTATAAGGATGTCTCACTTGTAAATCCATTCTTAATTGAACCAATTTAACTATACACGCTTGACTATGGTCACGTCCACATTAATTTAGGCTTCTAAACTAATATCGTTTTTTTGGCGTCTCTCGAACAATGGTCACGATCTGGCTATTGTCGTAAGCTACTGTTCTAAGTAACCTTTATATTGATTTATGTAGAGTAGTTCGTCCAGGAAGTGTTTTAGATTTGTTTTCGAAGGTAGAATCCTGTTTGTTTGAATGTGAAAAGAATCGCTGTTTACTTTTGTAAAACAGTTAATATACAGTATAGTATAGTACAGTAGTGTATTTTATAAAATTAGTATAATAGTAGCGTAGCAGTTTTTTTTATAAAATTAGAACTTAAGATTAGGGTACTCAATTTATTATTGTCATACCGCTAGACGCGGAAATCTTCTTAGAATTAAAAGAATTAAGCTTTACTCTACCAAGTCAGACAAGTGAGGAATGGTAGACTACATATATATTTATGAACTTTTCCAAAACTCTTAAATCAAGTAGGTTTCCACACGATACACTTTCCCCAGCAGGAAGGCGTAAATTATTGTTACCGACATATATGACGATATGGTGACATATGTGGTTCCAATACGTGAACTTAGAAATGCCTTCATTAGTCTTCTTTATATCATAAAAAAACCGTTTGTTATAATCTCGATCAAACTTTTACCTTTTGGTGCGTATATTTTGTCATTTAAGGAAATTATTGTATAAGTTGTCATATTTTTTCGGCGCCTTGAGATCGTGACTAAAACATTCCTGACCACTTACGAGTGAATATTTAAATAACATTTAGTTAGTTACAAAAATATTGTTAACTGATGACAAATAAAATTGGATTTAAGGATGCCCCTTTTCCGTTTCAGCGCTTATTTTTAATATGAATCTATACTTAACTAAAGATTGAGAAAAATTAAATGTTAACTGGTATTTTCCTAGCTTACGATATGCTGCTATAAAACTAAATAGCTGCTAATGGAACACTAACACGCAAACAATTTTTGTGCACTTTGTGGTTGATTTAGTCATATTTCTTTCAAAGAAGTATCAGTCATGCAGAACAAAGTAATTTTTAACAGTGCAGGTAATTTTAAATACAAATATGTTTAAAATAATATATCTACATGTGTGTTATTGTCTATGTAAGGCGTTAGGATCGAAACATCATCAATAAATTAAAGTTCTACTGCTGGGCATGAGTCTCCTTTAGAACACTATGTTTCTCAGACATCAACATTTCTTCACATTTTATTTCACTATTATAGTTACAAAATTAAAAGATGTGTGTTATGGAGTTTCTTTCGCCGCTTCTTCTCCATAACGAAACACCTTGTGAAGTGGTGGTAGTTGCTTTGACATTCAAAAAGTGATCTGTAAAGAACCTATTTTGAATAAAAAATTTTGATTTGATTTGATTTGAATTTCTTACATGATAAAAATACAATAATTTAAATAATTGTGTATTAAAGTACATCTTTGTTTCCATTGGTGTTAAAGACAGAGATCTTGCATTATGATTTTCTATATTGTTAATATTGTTTCTATTAGAGACGCACATACATGAACAAGTTAACAAAATTCAGACGTAAATAAAAATATATATTTTTTATTCAAATGTTTGTCTGGCCCGGGATAGAATGCGGAACCTTTTGTGTCAGTCGCGATTATGTCCACTCGCCGTTAACTCCAAGTGATGAATACAGATCTACCTTAAATCATACAAGATTAGGGGTAATGTTGATAGGTTGTGATGGCCGGCCCGCGGGCACGGGGCGACCGCATCCCTCATGACTTCATGAGACTGCATTACCCTTAATGAGACCTAGGCATGCGTAGAAAAATTATCATCCTAACTAAAACGTTGGATAGTTAGGTAGGTGAGGTTTTTTAAGTAGTAGGGTTTTTAAGACTGCAGGAGCAAATAAGCATGCCGTCCAACTGATGGCAATTGGTCACTGCTCATGGATATCGTTAATATAATTCCTTATTGAAGGGATAGAGGTTCCTACTAACGACGTTTACAGTACCCTTACATTGCGTTTTTACGTTTTGACAAATATGACTGTGTTGGTATTTGTTTACGTTTGCCCATACAATTTCCAATCAACGCCCCTAGCAGATTGTATTAGAACTATAGTGTCAGTGACGTAACATTAAATGTCTAAATTGACAAAATGGCGCTTTATGTTTTGTCTCTCTTTTTTGCGAACATATGAGGTAGACAAAAAGTTCATTGTCACTTGAGCACTTACTTATTATTACGTTTGCTCAGGCTACTGAAGCAAACGGAACAGGATTGAGTAAATGTAACGTAAAATTGTGGGATGTTTTAAAAACTCATGGTAAGGGTATAAATGAGTTGCCACTTCTAAAGACTAAGGTGGTCGCCTCATATAAAAATTAACCGGCTTCCACCCTTCCGGCGGCAAGAAATGCTTTAAACTACAATGGGGTAAACAACAATGCGTTTGTTACTTCTACATTCTACAAAAACGGAACATCAATATTGCGTTACATACAGAACCACCTACTGAAATTAGTGTCACGCTTGACCAATAAAGTTAACATACCTTGACAGTTGATCCATGTGACAAATTTAGTAAAATAAGCATAAACAGGAAGCTACATAAGACATGCCGACGTGACATTATTTTTATGTATGTAAGACGTTTTATGTAGGCACGGTACTACTTGTAATAAAGCCTGTACCATTTAAGTGGTCACTTAGATTTGTAACTGACCGCTAATTTGATAAGACATTATCTTAAGTACGATTACAAAAATGCGTGCTGCGTAGAACTTAGTTTGAATACCTCATCGTTTCATACCGCATGGTAATTCACGATATTAAACATAACTAAACTCAAAATAAAAGTTAAATGCGTTTCTGCCTTTGACTAAGTAAAGACAGCTCACTCATATCCACTTACTAAAATAGTATACAAACAAAATTAAAAACTAGAAAACGGTAAAAACACGATATATGGTATAAGGTCGAAGAAGATAGGGTTTTGGTGCTCACACAGTAAAACGTATTTTTTTACCTTTAAATAATACCAAAGATTGTGTCAGACAATTTTACCTAAATCATTGTCTTAAGCAGGAAAACCGTTCATGATAATGGAAAGAAAAAACATAAATGTATTTGATAAGTGATAAAAAAATTAACATTAGCAGATTTTTTGCAGTATTTCCTTTTTTAAACTCTGCTGATGTACAGATTTCCTTGGTATACTTCAGGTAATTTAAAATAAAAGTGTTAAGTTGAAAACTCAATTAAATTGTGTTTCTTCTTCTATTAGGATACCAATATTTATACTTGTATTAACTATTCAATATAAGATGTTTTTATTATGGCCAATATAGTCTTCTAAATTTTTAGCCGCATTAGGATTTCCTGTCACGTAAATGCAATGTAAACACAATGATAAATAACACCCAGACCCCGACACAGCAACTAAATTTAGTCATTTTAATGTTTACTTCACTGAGAATCAAACTTGGAAACCCCAAACAACGCGTCATACTGATAATAGCTTCACTATGCGGCTCATCACAAGAAATATTTCTACAAGACACAAGATACGCTAAGGAAAAACATCACGTGAATAAGTGAATCTTGATACATACCATATTATTATAATAATTACTTTGGTATTTCGATGCGAATCGTTTTAATGTTTGTACGTCAACGTGCGTTAATGTAATGATATTTAATGCGTGTGAGGTTATATATGTGTATGTATTAAGTACGGCATATGAGAACTAATGGCCATTGATCTAAAGCGCCTTTAATTCTACCATTTTTTATAGCCCTAAAGGATTCTTTTCTCTTAAAAGACGGTATTTTTAAACTACTGACTAAAATTTCATTTTTTTAAACCCACGAGTTTAAGCAGTACGTTGTACTTTTAGTGTCAAAGTTTTATTAAAGAATATATTTGAAGTTTAAATATGTGCTATATAAATTAATAATTTAAAAATTTAGGTAAATCCTTCCAATTATAGGTATTTCAATTTATTCCAATTATAAGCCTACACCCACTTATTTTTAATAAATTTTCCTCCTTTCCTTATAAATTCTCGTTTTGTTATGATGAAAGTGAAATGGGAAATACGTTTGTACGTAATCCTGTTCTAGACGCGAAATAACAGCCGGTAGGCTGACGTCGAAAAACCCAAGTAATAGTTACTTAACTTCAAATCAGTGAAGAAACAGTGCTCAATTTACATTTACGCGGATATCGTCTGCAATGTGGCTGATTCTTATGTTAAAATGGTTAACATTAGAAATTACTACATAATTTGGTCTGCAATGTGATATTTTCGAGTTTTGTTTGATATATAATTTTTATAACTGCGACCAAGCATGCAATGCACTTGATCGTCAGTACTGCTGTCCGTAGACATCTGTAGTTAACTCCAGATTAGAATCCTCCCTGAGATTAGCAACATATGCGTTTTTATCCCTGAGGACTTAGCTGGAAACCCTCGGATAAGTATGTCTCCCTTACCTCACATTTCATAGCGGAACATAGCAGCGTTTAACCAATATTATTAGGCAGAAATAGCTGTGGCAATGGCGTCTTCGGGAACGAACCACAAAGAATTCTTCTCTATGACATACATATTAAGATATTAATAGAATATATTCATTAAAAATAAAACACTTATGATACATTGGGAATATTACCCACGCACGTAATCTATCTTTACCATCAAACTATCATCAACGTCACTAAAATATGATGCCGTAATCATGGAAATACATTTATTGCTAAAATCAAAAAATACAAACCACAACCTTACCCGTGCGTAGATGCCAAATAAAAACCACTACATCATTGTTATGACGATTGAAACCAAGTAAAAAATTAAATGAACATTTTACCTCAAGATGTTAGCGAAATATAAATGTTTGATTTAGTGCTCTAAGGTTTCCAAAATAAACTTAAATTTATATTGAATACTTTAAAAGCGATTTCGTGTGGATTTACATACTACGTAATAATTATATAGCACCGTATTTTTTGTGGTTTCATGGGTATATGGTAATAATATAATTTCTAGTTTTCCTCAATTTGCTTACAGATTACATAGTGAATTGTGGTAAATGAAAGGCAAAATTGATCAATTCGCGCAAATGCAAATTGAAAGTTAACTTTTACAAACGTTATATTATGTTTGTTAAAATGAAAACCTACATTAGTCGACTCTCAGCACGTGATGTTTTTTTCTTTATTAAGGAAAATACAATTTTAATACGTATACGTTAATCGTTTTCCCAATCACTGAGAAATTCATATTTTTATTCAACACCATATTTTTTTGTTTTAAAATTATTTTTACTGACGTAGGTACGAGTATATTACCGCAACTGTCTTTTTTTTAATTTTTATGTAGGACCACTAAATGGGTCTAAGGCATCAAGTAGTCTCTATTATCATTTTCTCTTTCACAGTAAAAATGCTGTCAACAGACATTTATTTTTTAATATTTTGAGGTAGCACAAATAAGTTAACATTCTTTGATAATGATTTAAATTTTAAATGTAAAGCTTAAAATAAATAACCTGAATCCCTCCGAATAAAACATGACTTTTACTTACTTATCAATGTCAGCGGTTTAAAAATAATTTACTTTAAAAAAAAGATTAAAAAAACAAGCAATAACAAATTGTGATCTTTTTTATTACACATACCAGTTTTTTACGCTACATTAAGTTCTGTTAATATTTACTTTGAGTTTCGGTCGTACATCATATTCTATATAAGTATGTGATTCTATATACGTATATTTGTTTTTAAACTTCTATGTATAAATTTAGAAAGTATATTCCCAGGTCATGCCTTGACCTTCAGAACAATAACAGGAATACATGTTTCTCCGAAGAGAGCGATATGACCTTACTATTAAATCTAACATTATCAAGAACTGTTGCGGTCGATGCTAATCTTATTTGGCACAATAAATAAATAATTTCTATGTACGAATGTACCTTGAAGGAAAGATCGTGATAAATAACAACACTACGGCAATTGACGGGTTTGTTTACGATACCTAAAGTGTCAAGAATTATTGGCGAGTTATCATATTTTTTTGGATAAGCGTTTTTCGTTTACGTAAATTCCCCAGATGATAAATAGTAAATCATAACTGTAATTAATTGAAAGTAAAACAGGAGAAAGTATACTTGTAGTCCTTGAATTGAGTTGGAATACCCCAATTAGGTCTTACTACTCTTCGGGCCGGAAAAGTACGAAATTCAGGCACTTCAAATAAAATCAACTCACAAATTCAATGAAGCCACATAACCTATTAGATGGACACGCCTACTACCCAACTTGATATTGTAAAAAACCAATGAACAAAAAATCGACAATTAAGAGTAAACCTGTGATTACTCGCGTATTCAGAGTTAATAAAAAATCTCAATCAATTAA
The DNA here is from genome assembly GCF_041222505.1 of Epargyreus clarus. Taxonomy (NCBI): domain Eukaryota; kingdom Metazoa; phylum Arthropoda; class Insecta; order Lepidoptera; family Hesperiidae; genus Epargyreus; species Epargyreus clarus. The sequence goes on from NW_027332230.1 coordinate 14,913,199, forward strand.
CTCTTTTGAGACGTATCGTGATTTATATACATCGTGAATATGAAGTACAATTTATAAATGTCCATATGTGGACAAAAAATATTTATATTTTCCATACAATTCATAAATAACTTACATCAATATCCAATGTATAATCAAACGCTCTCCTTAAATATATTTTCGTTTATTTTACATGTATGTTATTGGTTTGAAACTTATTAATGTTTATGATGATTTAAGATTAACTTATTATGTTTTTAAACGACAATAAAAAAGCTCAAAACCTTTTTCTGCCTCATCAGAACACAGCAGTGCTAAGCGCTGCTGTGTTCTGGTTTGATGGGTGTACTAAAGGAGACATACTTCTCCGAAGCATTCCAGCTTTGTCCTCGGGATTACCGGCGCATTTGTGGCCGACCTCGGAATATCTAATCCTATCTGTGGTTGATTACAGATGTCCATGGGCGACAGTAGCCACTTACCATCAGGTGGACTGCATGCTCGTCTGCTACTCCAATATTAAAAAAGGCCTAGGGCGGGCTATATACTTATAGTGGTGAAGGTTAAAAAGGAGTCGAAAATACCAACCTATTATTTTCCAAGTAAGGGATTCTTTATATAGGTATATTTTTTATAGTCTGAGCTCTATATGATTTATTGATAAACGTGCTTAGAGATAAATAATAAAATACACTTTTCTCTCTGAATTACTTATAAACTATTTCGTTGAATTATTTATTTTATACCAGAATCATGTTTCTAATCATAAATTATTACATTTTATGTAACCATTCATCAATTAAAAAATTCCTCGACTATGTATATACATATGTATTTGATTTGTTTACAGCGCTAAATGTTAACCACATTTTTTCGTGCATATAAGGGGACATTTTCATATTTTTTTGAGTAGCTAATTAGTGGCCGAATATATAATGTTACATAGACAAATAAAAAGTCAATAGAACTTTCTATAGTTGAACATTAAGGCCCAATTTATTTACAGTTTTTTTCGTTATTGGTAGCGCAAATTCTTTGTGTAGTAAATTTAGTTATTATATATTAATGTTATCCTTTTTTTAAATAAAGATGCTTGGAATATTCAATGGTGTTGCCTTCATGCCGATTGGTAATAGAACGAAGAACGTATAAAACTCTGTGTGTTGAGCAATCCAACTTCTGACATATTATTATGCCATAAAAATATTTCATGTACTGTTATTTTACAGTTAAAAGCACGTGGTAGTTTGCATATTTAATTAATTTAATAAATAACTTATTCAAATTTTCCCAACATCGTGGTTACCGTACACGTAGGAGTAATTACTCAGAAAATACCATAAATTATACAATTAGGTAATGTTTTATTTATACGTAACTCCTGTTGTACAGTTACGATAATTTGTGGTGTACACGATTGAATATATAACACGCGTTGACATGTACATGTCATGCTGTCGGCTTTTCCTCGGTTTTTTCGCGGACAAGGATCGATTCACGGATGCATAACGATTATGTTTGGGTTTCACGTATTGAGTTCCTATTTATGTTAGTGGAATTAAATGTACTGTAATATATGATTGCTAATTGTGATATAATAGTAGGTATGCATTTTGACCTCCGATGGAATTTTTTCTTTGGTTTTATTACACGAACCTCTTTTTTTGTTTGTGTGCTATAGTTGTAGACCCGTCATATTTTCCTTTAAACTAAGAATGTAAATGAAAGTAAATATACTTAAGTTATATTGAAGAAGCAACTAAACTGTACTAAATACATTAACAAACACAAATTAAGTTCAATCCCATCTTCGTAGACTCTACGCAGTCGTAGACCCAAGTTGTTTGATCATTTTCATTCACTGAATTCAGATGTACATCAGACATAAATATTGTCCAATAAGTCAAAATCTTATTTTTTTATTGTGCTCGGGCTCGATTTTTTTTATAATATACGAGTAGCATGCAGCTCACCTGTAGGTAAGTGGCTACTGCCGCCCATGGATATATGTAATCAAACCCAGATAGGAATAGATATTCCTACCTAAGGTAGGCCACAGATGCGCTGTTACCCTTAAGGACTAAGCTGGAACGCCTCGGAAAAGTATGTCTCCCTTACACCCTTCAAACCAGAACACAGCAGCACTTAACGCTGCGTTATGAGGCAGAAATAGGTGTGGCGGTGGTGCCGCCGGAGTCGAACCACAAAGGGTTCTACCGCCTTCAAATTCTTCGATTATGGTTGCATAAACACATACTCGTTCAATATACAATACAAATCAATAATAGTTTGTTATTAAACGATAGGCTTCTCCTTTTGCCTTATGGAACATACATTTTTAGGATTGAAGCAGCAAACAAAAGTGGACATTTGTTATTAACTCCATACAAAAAAGGAGTTCCTGAAGAGGAGAATCTGAAGTCTATCTCTATTAAATTTTGTATGGCTCATGTACCCAATTATCTATTTAAGCGATCTATTATGATATCTTCGAAGGTCGTGTACAATTTGACACGCATAGATGTAGACAGTTCGAGGAACGAGTTGATCTAAAAACAACATTATATATTCGGTTTGGTTATGTCCTACGCACTAAGATTTTTTCGTGACGAATCATTTAAATTAGGGCTTGGCATGAAGCTTTTATTATTATTTTAAAAAAAATTTTTGTTATTATATAGAAGAAGCAAACGAGCATGCAGTCCACCTGGAAGTAAGTGGCTACTGCCGCCCATGGACATCTGTAATCAACCCCAGATAGGACGAGATATTCCTACCTGAGGTCGGTCACCGATGCGCCGCTACCCCTGAGGACTAAGCTGGAACGCCTCGGAAAAGTATGTCTCCCTTACCACACCCTTCAAACCAGAATACAGCAGCGCTTAACACTGCTGTTATGAGGCAGAAATAGGTGGCGGTGGTGCCGCCGGAGTCGAACAAAAAGGGTGCTACTATCTTCTGAAGGTCTACATACGCGTTTGCTACTTCAACTTTATAAACAATCCATTCAGTACCCTTAGTATGAATTTTTACGTTTTTACATAAATGACTGTTTTTGTGTTTTTTTTTTTTAAGTATTTACCTATACATTTCCAATCAGTGTCCCTAGCTGACTGTAGCAGAACAGATTGTAAATGTATGGGAAATACATAAAAAAATACAAAAACAGTCATTTTTTCAAAACGTAAAACCTCATACTAATGTACTGGACACTCTTTGAGATAGGTTTATTTTTCTAACTGTAGAAAGTAGGTAACTTGCAGGTCTGTGTAACTGGCAACGGAATTACATGGAGTTTTTTTAGTTTATAGTATATTGTGAAAAAACAAATGTAAAACAGTTGTGGTAAAATGTAAAAAAACTAGGAAAGAAGGAATAAACATTTTGGTTTAAAATTATAAGCATCTTTTATATAATCTTAACAATGACTAGACTATAACTATGAAAAAAATTAAAAAGGGATAAACTTCCGAAAAGCGCATATGGCCGATCAATCTGAAATTTGGTAGACACACACATATCCTTTCTGGGGAAAGCTAAAAAAAATAGTCTAAATCGGTTAGGAATGCGCGATCATGCACACGGAACGAAAAGAGGTTCTGCTACGTTTTTCTTATTCAAAATGGCGTTTGCGCCAATTTTCGTTATCAGGAGGTCAAAATACGTTAGTCTACCAAATTTTATCTCGATCGGCGGTATGCGCTTTTCGGAAGTACACCCATAAAAAGTTACTGTAAGAAATAGCGTAAGTTTGTTTTAAGAAACGATTCAAAAAACTCTTTAACATCTTGGGATTTCAACCCGAGAATTAAACGAATACTGAGTGCCCTTAACGATTCGACACATAATACGCAGTTATTTCGGCCTTGTTATTAAACATAAGATCACATTGCATCACTTGTACGACTATTTACCGTCGAAAGTAGAGTAGGAAGTACAGTCACGCAATATTCCTACACCTTACATAAGCTCCTGCTTACTGAACCTTAATCAATTGCATTCGTAGGGTTTTCCAATTAAATGTTACTTAACTTGTATCTACATCTAGTTTTCTCTAGGTGTGTATAAACAAACAAAATTATAATGTGTTATATCTAAGATTTCGTGCAGTCTATTACTATCATTAGTTTATCATTGTATGAGTCGAAAATTGGCTTCTCGATGGGAGTCCGAGGTTCAAATCCCAAACACGCATCACAGATTTTTTTAATTTTTGACACACCTGAGTTCTTAAAAAAATCACAAAGGTGTGTGAAGTTCCACACAGGAAATCCCTCTTGCCTTAACTTAAGTTAGAAATCTAAATCGGTAAGAGATAATAATGAGATGTCATCGGTGATGTCTATCATACCAAAAAATTAAGCTAAGCATATTTATTTCGAACTCTAAACATAAAAACCAGTTTCAAACATTTTGTCTGTCTATTTGTAATTAATCTGTCAGTAGCTTATGTATGTTAATGTCAACTACGTAATTATAATGTTACTGTTGTAAAAAGTTAACAAACAAAACGAAGTACAATAGAATAATATTAACAAGCATATCATTATGTTGGCATATGTAATAAAAATAAGAAAATGTTAGGAATATTGGTTCGTACTCTTATTTGTGTGTATATTAATCTGTATGCACTTAATCAGTTGCACTGCAGGCTTCTCTGAAACTAATGTCTAATTTTGTCGCCTAAGTTATAGTCCCCGCCAAACTGCTAGTCCGCTTTGAAGTTGGTGCGAGCAGGTGTAGTCATACAATTTGCTATGGCAGCGCGATTCACTCCTATATTCACAGCAGATTTGCAGTTTTACGCAGAATATATATACATACGTTTCCCAAAATCATTCTGTAAGAAAAACGATGCCACCTTTATTTAGATAATTTATCAAATGTAACTGATTTTGATTAAGAATTTATAAAAAACTGGTCCTCGTGATATTTGCCTCACATTTTTTTGTTTAAAGCTGGCGTGTAATTTTCTCAGGTATAGCAAGAAAACTGATTATAATCCTATTTAAATTTTAGTCTAGACTGCCTTCATATTTCACCGCACAAAAACCTACTTGGGTATTTTTTACCTGCCCAAGATAAATGACCAATTAAAAAATAATTACACATAAGGTCGCATAGGTTTCGTTTAATATATATATATTATTTGGTTACATATATATGTATTAAAAACATTGTTCACGACGAATGCATACTAATCAATATATAAATTATTCAATGATTAATGGGACTGAATGGACGGATGGAACTCTTCGCATAATAACAGCAGACAGAACACTATAATATATAGCTTTGTTCAACAATATGGATATTTAAAATAGTGTCAGATTCAATCACTTGATGACTATCGGTTGGCTTTTCAATAAATATGTGATTTACTTAAAATATAATAATTATGTTAGCTATATCTCCCCAATTAATTTGGGGAGATATAGCAGCAATTTATTTAAATTCAAATGAAATTAACAATGTCATAAATAAAATTCCGATATGAAGTACGCCATACTTGTAGCCATAATTATTTTCATGTGCTACTTATATTCCGTGTTTCTTTATTGGTAATTACTCGTATTTGTTAATAAAATAAGTATTCTATTTTGATTAAAAACAGTGGACTTTAATAAGGCGTGGTCTCTAACTATGAGAAAATGGCAATAAAAATTAGACGAACAAAATAATATTATAGTGTAGATTCTTGGTAACACCTAAGTATGTGGATTGTGTTTAAAAAAAGCTTAAATGTTATTTTGTAATATAAAAAATCTGTTATTGATTATTATTAATGTAATTTCAAATCTTACGGAAAACTCTGCATTTTTTATCTATTCTAGCAGTAAGAAATTTTGCTATACGCAATAAGAAAAAGCTTTTCATTTAATTGTCAGCTTTATGCAAAAGGCGAAATTTATATTAAAGCCCTGCCCGCAAAAAACTATATAGGAAAACGACTTGTCGGTTTTTGTTACGTCGGTGCTAAGACAGGTAGCAATGGTAGCATTTCATCGGAAAATGCAAGAAAAAAATCGTTGCCCGGCCACTCGGAGCGTTTCGAAGTAGAACAAAGTAGGTCGGCGCGGTCGGGTGAGTTCGTAAGCGATCGGGTGTCTTCGTGCGCGCTCGGCGACCAGCGCCCGCGCATACAACGTCGAGACCCAGCCACGGCAGCAGTCGTGTCCGTCTCACCGGGAACAATCCCATTGGATAATAAAAACGGAATGCGAATTTTCTCCGTAAACACCCATCGCGCGGAAATGGACTGAATGTTTACAAGTAACGCACATTGATACATACGTTGAACATTTATTTTCTGTGACTTTGAACTGTTCGAGATAAAATGTTGTGGGAGAACAATCTTATTGAGGAGTCCGAAGCGGTGAGTTTTTATGTTTATTGAAATAAATAAGTTATTTAAGTGGTCCTGAATTATGAAACCGAAAGACTCGTACCGACGTAGCTCGAGTGTGGTAGTGCGGGTGAATGTGTGAGTTAACTTTCTAGTTTTCGCTCGGAGCTCACTCGTATTTGCATAAAACGTGAACAGTTTTTCATAATACAAACCACATGGGGCCACTTAAAGAGCTTTTTAGTTCGTAAATATTCAATGCGCATCTCCAACGCTGTGACAATGTTGGTAATGGCTTTATTAAATGGAAATAAATGTGGATTTTGACATGGCCGCATTCGTCGTCACGCATGCTACGGACGGGTGACTAAAACGACATACTAATTCGCTAAGCAACGTTTTAGCTGCCTACAAGTAAAAAGTTGATTTACTTACCATTTTATAGTTTTATTGTGTTTTTCATTTATGTTTTTTTTTTAATTATTATTTTTTATCATATTTGCATGTTATATCATATTTATGTATTATATTCATTTTAAATAACTGTAAGTTATGAGTCAGCTGAATTTTTCAAAACTGATTTAAAAAAAAAGTTCATAACAAAACGACTTGCCTTAATTACATTTTACACTTCTAAATCTTATCTTGATTGACTTCGTGACAAGATTTAATTAGTAAAAGCACTCAGCATTACTACGAAAAGTAAGACCGTCATAAAAAGAGATGATGTAAGCGTTCATTATCACAAAAACAATTTGTTGGAACAAACAACTAAGTATAGATAAGTTATCGACGACTGATTTGTGAAAGAGATAGCCGTATTAAGTTTGATTGAGTGGGACAGAGATAGACGACTAATCTATATTTGTATGTTCTAGCAATATCGTAGAATGATACCTAATCATTCAATAATTGAGAGAAACACGTTTATTACAGCTTTCCATTAGTATCTGCATGTTGAGCCAATAAGCACTAAAATGCATATTTGTAAAGTTATATAACAACACACATTGTAAATACATGAATACCTACTTAATAAAATTCTAGAATTGACGGACAAACAACGGACAGCATAAACCGGTACATTTATAAGCATAACATTATCACAATTCTTCCTTATAAAATGTAGATTTTTTTATAATTTTGAGTAGGAATCAAGTATTTAGACCGGATGGTAAGTGCTATTTGCCACCCATGGTCTGTTATCAATCCCAGATAAGATGATAATCCTACTTGAGGTCGGCCCCACCCCTGACATACATTACTGTTCGTTCGGCGTTCCAGCTTAGTCCTCAGGGGTAGCGGCGCATCTGTGGCCGACCTCAGGTAGGAATATCTAATCCTATCTGGGGTTGATTACAGATAATTACAGATCCATGGGCGGCAGTAGCCACTTACCATCAGGTGGACTGCATGCTCGTCTGCTACTCCTATATTATAGAAAATAAAAATAATAATATAAGCATAGCTCCTATGCAGCGGAAATTGAGGTAAAACAAATGTATTTGCGCATCATTATTTACGATGTAGATTTATCTTTTTGTAGCTCACAAGTTTCTACACTTTCTATATTCAGCCCCACATTAGGATTCTCTGTGTTGTGATGTATTGAACATACAGACAAGAATACAAAATATGATGTGTATATACATTGTGTTATATGTACGAATTAATAGAAACATAAATAAAAATCTTCAGTGCTTGCCGAGAACTGAATCTGGACCCTTGCACGTCGCAGATTAATTAATCGATGACTCCATTACGGGCAACAAAATATACACTAAATATTATTCATTTTTATCTACAAGTTCTCGTTAATATATATTTCCTCTAAATCTACCGAAAATAGTTTTACTTGGTACATTTTTTCATTTTAAGAGAAACCCCGTGCCTGGCAATGGGACATTTATGGGTTGATGTTGACTTTGTATGTTATAACGAGTCAGCTTGTGAAAGTACTAGACTACCTTTAAGATGTGTGACGTCATCCCTTAGATGCAATGTTTCTTTGTCTTCTTAATACAGTATAAATTATATTTAATGCAAGTTACAGTTTATCTCTTTATTATACTGAAAATTAATATACTTTACTCAAATAACTCAATATAATAGTCACAATTCCCATTCAATTACCTTTTGCTTTCTAAATGCATTTTATCATTAATTTTGTAAAATTAAAAAGTGACAACCCGAAAATACAAACTTTTGAAGCTAAATAAATTCTTACTTAAAAAAACTTAGTAGAGCATATTATTAATTAATACTATTTAATAATATTTATATATAATATTTCTCTTTGATGGACTTTATTTTCTTAATATGTCTCTTTCACCCAGTTTTTTCGACAAAAATATTGTTTAGTCAATATTTTGAATGATGTACAATGTACATATCATCCCAAAGAATATAATTTTTAAAAGTCCCCCCATAAATATATCATAGAACTGGTTAAATCGTTTGTAAGATCGCCAAACAAGTCAAACCACTAAACGTCTCAAAAACAACTTTAAGCATTTAATATAGAACCAACGATCGATCCAAACCAAGATCTCATTATGCGTATAAGAAATAAATATATAAGTCTATCTATGTTCTATTTCTTCAACCATAGAAGCTATATGAAAGTAAAAACCATTGGCTTAGATTATCCTAGTTACACTTCCATAATCACGCATACATTACACTCCGTTGCGTGTTTATTCGCTATTACGTTTGTGCTTTCTAGCGGCGAGGTGTGTAAACACCCTAATTGCAGCTTAATTAGGAAGTCATTCCTTTCATCTTGATATAAGGAATATAATGGAATTTTATGACATGACTGCGTTGTTTGGACGCAACCTTAGAAACAGTAATTTTGCTAGTTAGGGTTAAATACAGCTGTTCCTTAACCGCAGTGACTACTTCCAATTTGAAGGACTGTTTATTTATTTGATTTAATCACACAAAAACTTTGTGATACTATGGCTTGGATGACTATGGACTATGGCTTGGAGGACTTTATATTGCTCATACCGCTATGTGATTGATTTCTTGATTACAGAATATTGAAAGCAATTGAGAAAAGTTTAATTGGAATTTATTAATACCTCGATTATCGTTACCTATCAAGTCGTGGATACATTAAAAACAAAGAAAATGTGATTGTATGAATAATTGTTAATTTCCTTTATAAGATATTCCATCTTTCAATGATACATCAAATTTTATATTCTAAAAAGACAGTAGATAGTAGATTCTACAAAAATATTTAATTATTAATTATTTATTTTATAAAAACGTAACACATGTAAATATGCGTCACATACTAGGTAATAATTTCAACTAATTATACAGAGTAGGTAAATGTAGCGTCTTCATAACAATGTTTACTATTAAATGAGGAAAACACATACAAAATTAATTCTTCGTAATGCATAGCATTGCAATGTTCCTGCCATTGTTAATATTAATTACTGTAATTATTACTTTATCGAGAATTCAAAATTGAATTAAAGTTACAAAAACATAATTTTGACAAGTTTTTCGCGGTAGATAATCGTATTACTGAAGTATCTAGAAGAAGAACATAATTATGTACATATATTGTATCATATGTTTTAAAAGTATTGTGTAAAATATCGTAAATTCGCATCATACGTCATATGTCGCCTTCAAATTGACCTGCATATGAGGCCATGTTAAACCTCGGAAGCACCAAGATATCTTATATATTGTATGCAGTTTTGGATACAGTACCCTTACCATGAGTTTTCAAAACATCCCACAATTTTACGTTACATTTACTCAATCCAATATTCTGTTCCGTTTGTTTCAGTAGACTGAGTAAACTTAACAATAAGTAAGTGCTCAAGTCTTTCTGTCTGCCTCACATGTTCGCAAAAAAAGAGAGACAAAACATAAATCGCCATTTTGTCAATTTAGACATTTAATGTTACGTTACTGACACTGTAGTTCTGATACAACCCGCTAAGGGCGCTGACTGGAAATTGTATGGGCAAATACGTAACAAATACCAAAATAGTCATATTTGTCAAAACCTAAATAGTCATATTTCTCATGATAAGTACAGTTTACTCGCTTCTTCAATTACAAATTTCAATTTCAAAACTTACTATTTCACATAATGCAAAATATACGTAGCTTATTAAATACATGTATAAAGTTACATCTTTGCGGAATATACCAAAAGATTATAATATGGACTACTAATTGGGCATCATTAAATGGAACTAGTTTCATGCGGTTTTAAATAAAACAAGTCAAGCTCGATTTGATTTTTAATAGTCCGCGTAAATGGGCAGAAGCAATAATATATTTTATCGATTATTACTAATGAATACTAAATGTGAAGCTGCGATAAAATTTAAAATTAAATTTTAGTAGAATAAAAAAGTAATAACTTAGGTCTGAAGTAAGAACGGACTTGTAAGAGACTAATATTATTTGAGCAAACTGAATCAAAGAATACTTAACTAGAATCCTAAGTGCATCGTGGGATTCCGTACCATCGCTTATAAATGACTCGTATGCTGCCTTGTAATTCGCAAAAGGTGCATTCATGACTCATAATTATAATAAAGTAACAACTAAGTATAAACCAAACAAAAGTACCTTTGCAGTTATTGTTAATAATATCGCTTTTCGAAAATAAGGATGAAAAATTCATAACTAAGATATAGTAAATTTAAGTAATTTGATACGTCTCAATAAAATTTACATCGATACGTATGTAATAATGTAAATTGTAAAATGCATTAAAATCGCATTGATATACTACAAATTAATAATACAAGCGAAATAAACAAAGCGTACAGCTTCAATCTTTATTACTGTCACGTACCAATAAACAAGAGCGCAGTACAAAGTATAACGCAAATATCAAGACCAGGCAGTCGCTATAAAAACTGCGCTTTAAGCCTTAAGGCTTGAGAACTCGGAAGTAATCCTTGCGAAGGTCGGTTTGAAGCAATTATTGTAAAAACAGAGCTTACAACGAGGCTTACAAGAGTCGACTCTATTCCAAGCGGAATAAGTGTATAAATAAAATAGTATATTTAGATATAATAAAAATTTATTGACGCCGACACAAGTACCACACGTGCGCTTAAATATTAATTTAACCCTTTTCCTTACAAAACATGTCGTTTATGTTCATACCACTATATTCCAATTTTATTGCTCGGTAATCATTATTATTATAGAGCCAGTGTAGGAATATATGTTGGGAATTCTGAGACCTTTAGGAACAATTCAGTTAATATTTGTATCAGAGTCTTGTAGTAATATGTGTCATTTAATTTAAAGCTTGTGTTATGCTTTTTTTGAATAAATAACATACATATAGCTGACGGTTATAATTTTCAAAACGTTTTTTAGTGAATACAGTCATATTATTATAGATTAATAATAAAATGACTTCTTATTTTGTTGTATACTAATTTAAATACTTCTTTCGTGAATATAATTATTTAAGTTGATTCTAAAAGATACAATATTATTGTATACAATTTCTTTAATTTTAAAATCATAACAGTAAATACCAGTATTTACACGTTATTTCACCTTGACTAAAAAATCTAAATTAAAAGAACAAACTTGAGGTTAACAAACTACCCTACTACTAATTCTACTACGATTCTATTTTTAAAATTCAACGTAAACAGTAAGCATACATTCCTGTTAGCTGTAATTTAGACCCTTAGGAGGCTCCCACGCTATTAAAATGTGTGTATTAAGATTCCGTACACGAAGTAATTCATCGGAGTCAGTTCAGTTTTAATCATTTTCCGTCGTGCCTCGCATTTCTTGAGCGTAATGAGTGAACATATCCTACTTAAGTTGATCTCTAATGTGCTGTACGTTCTGATAAATTGTGATCAGCGTAGTTTTTATATGTACTTGTACGAATGCAAATTTAATTAGTAACTAACAAAGGTATAAAATATTTTTATGTAATTTTTGCTTTAAAAAAGTCATAGTTTGTGATAGTAATCTATTACTTAACTTAACTTAATTATAATTAAATAAAATTAAATTACTAATAGCCTTTAAATAAATTATAATAATGTTCTAACCAAATCACAAAATCATATTAGATAATTCGTTTAAAAATATCGTAAAATAATAGTTAAATATTACAAACCAATATATAGGGTACAGTCATATTACAGACAATTTACTAAAATAAATGAAGCAAAATAACAACAGTAGGAAAACTAAACAAACCGCTAACATTTTGACTGTTTGCGAGTTTCGTAACAATTCTTAGAAGCAGAGAGAATGGGGTGATTGTTTGCGGTGCGATTTTCACTTGCGTCTATCTACATCTAGGTCGAGGACGCGCGAGCGACTTATTTAACACTTTTGTTGTATTAAAAGTAGCATAAGAGTAACAGATTTGATGTTCCGTAGACACTTTCGCCTAAGGACATCTGCAAATAAAATAAAATTAAAATTTGACTCTGTAATTCTAACGTATTATTTTTTTAGAAGATAAAAATATATACTATAATAAAATATAAGTTAGAAATACTATAGAAGATCACTTTGAACTTCATATAAGTTATTTAAACCCTACTACATAGCTCACGCTACTACACTCTATTATAAGGCGAAAGTATGCGTAGCTGTAGTGTTACAATTGAATGAAGAGATATATCTTAAAAAAATGCTTCATACGTCTACTAATAAATTTGAATAGTCTGCATTACTACAATATTTGTAAAGTCGTTTACGTAAAATAAAAGATCATTTACGGTTTAAAAACGGTCGAGAATTCGGAGTTTCGTAATATTTTCTAAGCAGCAAAGAGAATGGGGTGATTGTTTGCGGTCCGATTTTCACTTGCGTCCACATTTGGGTCGAGGACGCAAGTGCATTACGTGATCGAAGAGGTCCGATGTGTGAACGTGGCGTGAGTCAGATCGCCCATTCGTTTGCTTTAGAAATGCTTAATGCGATTATTATGTTTATGCAGGTGTTCAGAAATCAAGATTGCGTTTAATATTAAAATTGGTGGAACATTAAGTTTGAGATATATTATTACTACTACAAAGTTTTTGAAACAAAATTTATAACTCGTGTGGTATTCTTATCAATATTAGTCTAATGTGTCGACGGTTTGGTCAGGCAGATATCCAAACGATGAATTTACATTTTTATAAGTCTGGGTCTATAAGTCTGTTTGTACTTCAATGGTTTAAGTGTGATTACAAACGTCGTAAATTTGTCATTCACAAATCAGAAAATTATTAATTACTACACATATATTTAATACTTAGTAAGTTATTATGACCATTTAAGTTGATTTCCTTTTCGAAACGTATCTACCTAATATGTACCTAAACTTGGAGCACTTTATTTATATACAAAATTATAAAGTCGTTATATGAAATATCAAAATTTACTTCATTCACTAAAATTGCCAATCATTATAACCGGGAATACCTATTTCACAAAATCTCGACTCCGAGACGAATCTCGGCTCTGAATCACAGGGTTGCGAAACCTAAAGGCTGTAAGAGGAAAATAATGCTTTCGGCTAGTCCCAGTTGTGAAATAATGAGTCAGATTCATTCATGAACCATGTGCCAATGACAGTGAACGGTTAATTCAGTTATTGGCTAATAACTCATTGTACTTCTTAGAAATATGATGAGTTATTAGCGAGCTTGTGCGCTTCATATGTTACTTAGTTTAAGTGATGTGGATTATTGACGTACATAATGAAATGCATGTTTTATTTAATTCATTGTTGCGAAACCGCTAAATCATTATGAGCTAATGTAGAAAACATTGTGCTAGAACCCTTTTTTCTGGAATTTAAAAGTTTAAACAGATGAGTCTCGCAGAATATTTTTGATGCGTATCAATTTTAATAATTTGAGCACCATTGAGATTGAAACAGCGTAATTCCTGCTAGTAGGCTAGTAGTATAAAAAAGTAAGTACATATACAGCTATTTAAGATAGGTCAGCAGATAAGGAATTCATTTTTATATAATCAATATTAATCTAAAATTACTAACTATTTTTACCCGACTGCCAATTCAAATGAAATCAAATATTTTTTTTTTATTCAAAATAGGTTCTTTACAGAGCACTTTTTGAATGTCAATATAACTACCACCAATTCACAAGGTGTTTCGTTATGGATATCGTTCGAAGAAGCATCGAAAGAAACTCCATAACACACATCTTTTAAAAAAAATACAAGTACCATAACCCTTTTATTGTATTAAATAATTTATTCATGCACTTGTTCGTATTGTTTTTATTCGTTATTCAATCCATTTATTTATCTAACTTTTATTCGGAAATCAGTAATTTTACCTAGTCAACCAAGGAAGTTAGTTAGAATTTCAGGCAAGAATCGTTTAAAATATTATTGTTTTCCAATAGAATTCGTGTAAACGCGATAAATAGTAAAGCCTTACCTGAAATCATGTTTTATGTTCCGAACTGAGAGTGTAGCGGGGCACGTGATTTTAATGTAAATGACACATGTACGCTAACTCCTAGCAAAATATTGGAAATTTACTGATAACTTGCTCTACAATTACATGGCGCATTATACAAAATTTGAGTGTGCAAAATTATTTTTCAATATTATGCTTAAAATTCCTCAGAAAATACCGGTATTCCCATGTACAGGAATGGTTATTTTTAACGCATAATGTAAAATTTAATTTTAGAACAGTAATTGATTCATTTTCAAATATTTTGAAAATGAAATTACAGCTCTATCCATTATGGCGTTATATTAGTGCAGAATAAATATTTTTTACTTTAAAAAAACCATTGTCCATTGAACCATAATCTTTCTTTCTTACTTTCAGTGTACACTAAATTAAACCTTACCTATTGAAGTACACAGAGTAAATAAAAAAAGCCAATAAAACAAACTCTACGTTTTTGCTATTGCATAAAACACTAAAAACTTGTACAAATACGCAAACTTATACTTATTGTAGAGTCATAAAGGCTTCGAAAGCGGTAATCATTTTATTTATACACATTATAAATCGTTATAAAACTCTATTCCCCATTTACAATGAGCGACGTGCCCGCAATAGAGTCGATTCGACACGATTCGATTGTCGAGAAACGAGTGTACAATAATCGATTAGGCTACGATGTAACCATGTTTGTATTGTTGTTATGGTAACGTATTCAGGTTTAAAAATAGTTTTGTAAAGAATCGATTCTGAAAAATATGCAAAGAAACGAATGCTCGTGGTTCTATTCATTGTTTGTAAAGGTAGTGACGGCTGTAATTATATTAGTTAAAATAGAATAAACCCTGTTTATCAATAACCCTTTAATCAATGTATAGATAGATTTTAATTTGTCAGTTTTTGTCTAGTAAAATTTGTCAATTTTCGGTGCTATTCTTGGAATTAGCATTTAGCAGCCATTCTTTTTATATCCTACCGCTTGGTCACAACTGTTGGAGGCCTGTACCCTTAATATGAGTTTATACGTTTTTACAAAAATGACTGTTTTGGTGTTTGTTTACGTTTTTCCCGTACATTTCGAATCAGTTCTGATACAATTCGCTAGGGGCGGTGATTGGAAATGTATGGACAAATAACAAAACAGTCATTTTTGTAACAACGTAAAAACACATACTAAGGGTACTCATACTAAGGGTTTATATTTGGTTTGATGGAGGGAGTTACGGGTTACGCTTTCGGGTGTTTAGAAACTTCAATAAAGCCTCCAATAAACATTGACTACCCTATGTATGCATCTAAATAATCTACTTACTAATTAATATTGTGTCAATCTTTAAAATGTACAAAAAAGAACAAAGCGTAAACAACTTTTCAAAACTTGCAAGATTGTAGTAGACTTTGTATCACCTGCTTAGATATGTATCAGTTTTAATAGAACGAGTAATAACAAATACTGACATGCACTACATTATATATTATGTATATAGTGATATAACGGCCCAATAGCGTTGGTGAAAGGGAAACTTGCGTCAGTGTTATGTTACTAGCAATAACCTTGTTGCTCTTAATTATTCGATAAAGGGAATGGTTAATATTAATGAGTACCTTTAGCTAACTTACCTTTGATTGTGCTATAAATTGAAACAAGCGTCAGATTTACAATCTGGTTGTATGATTTAATAGTTCGTCTCTATGAGTTGCAAGTTGATTGGATAGTGTTAAGTGAGTTGCTTATATGAATTGCAGGTCTAAAGAATTGTAGTAGATTATTTATAAGAATATATGATTTGGTTATTTTAAGGGTCTACTTCTTAATTTTTTTTATGAGCTAGCAGTTTATCTGATGGTGAGAGTTACTATCAAAACTCCATAAAGATTAGGGTTATTTCAAGGCAGATGCGGGATTCTACCTGAAGCCGATTACAGTATCCTTAGCATGAGATTTTACGTTTTGACAAATATGACTGTTTTGGTATTTGTTTACGTATTTGCCCATACACATTCCAATCAATAAGCAAACGGAACAGAATAATGGATTGAGTAAACGTAACGTAAAATTGTGGGATGTTTTAAAAACTCATGTTAAAGGTACAGATGACTTTCTATTTCTGAGGACTAAGATATTCGTCTTATATAAGTCAACCGACATGTTTACCAATCACGAAATGCAAGAACTTCACGCTAGAAAAAGGTGTGGCGATGTTACTCATATGGCTCCTAAAACTTAATATTTCAAGCCTTTCAAGTTTTTCTAATTAAACTATAATGAACTGTATAGATTAAACGAAGACGTAATATTCTTATTATTTTTCTCGTACAGTAACCAGTTTCAGACAAAATAGAAGCAAACAGTTGATTTTGGCAAAAAACGCCTCGTGTTTCTTATCAAAATGCTATAACGATACCCATTAATTCTAAATAGACGCCGTTGACGCAGCTTTAGCCTATATTCCGTGGTGAAGACGGGTGCGAATCGCTTAAAAGTTCAAATGCAAATGCCAAAACTCCGGTGCGTGACCAATTAGAACTTTATTTTATTACGAGTGTCATGCCATTTGAAAATTTAAGCCTGAGAATATATTAAATTTCATTAGATTTTTTATGTTGGTAGCAAGCACTTTGATTTTATATAATATTTGATTTCTTAGTACCTGCAGAGTTATGTACTAAATTTAGAGCTCAAAATTGACAAGTCACTTCCGCAACTCTACTTTTTTACTCGACAATGACACTAAAATTCCCGTAGAAAATCATTTTTAGCTTTTTGTAACACTAACAATCTAATTAGGCACTTTTTGTTGAACTAACACGTTTAAATGTAGTAATAATATTAATGTTAATATGTACCATTGTTTCAAGCAATTATTTTGTTTAAAGAAAGACTTCAACGCGTTGTTTTCCAAAAATATTTTTATTTTATTATAATGAAGTCCCAAAATCTTATATAATATGTTCTCATACTACGTACTTTATTTTATTTTATTTTTTGTCTCTTTGCAAAAACGTATACTGCCTGTAATTATTCTATTACAGTGATCGTTTTATTTGATATGTTATAATTATAACTATTGATTATTTTTACGCCTTCAAATTGTTAAATCAAATTAAGATTTAACAATTTGAAGCTGGCGCCGCTATTGCTGTTAACCACAATTATTGCTAATAAATAACTCGATTCTTAATTAGAATGAAACTAATCTGACCTAGCGACAACCTTCAATGATGTTTACAATGCACGATTTGACAAATGGAATTTGAGCCTGGGTGTGTAGTATTAGTTTATACGATAAACACCTGTATGCCGATACAACAGCGGTCACAATTACGTGCGTATTATGTTGAACTATGTATGTGTGTAGGGTTGGCAATAATGCTGAAAAGAAAACCAGTTCACATTTTGTTTGAGCAGTACATATGTTTAATCATTACAGTTTTTTTTTGTCAGGAAGCAATGTAATAAACGAAATTTTAAAAATAACAAATAATGTTGCTGTAATAATTTATTCGTAAATAATATCAAATATCACTTATAGTTAAAAATAATGGTATGGAACTTTAAAAAATATGAGTAATAAAAAAGTATTATTTATTACTCAAATTCTTCGTGAAGTATACCTTTAAATATAATTGAAAGTATAAATTAAATTACATTTTAGTTGACTTTTACATTTAATAAACATTTTTTTATAAAGTGCTAGCAACCCTAGCTATGTTGTTAACACATGAAGTAGTGTGCGTGTCGGCCATGTTGTCAGCGAGCGGCGGGAAAACCAGAGGCCTTGACGACCGGTTCCGTCGCGACTCACGACCGAGCTTACGTGAATAAAGCTACGACTCTACCTTTGAATGCCCTTTCCGAGCCTTTCCTCGTTCAGTTTTTTAAACTCTTTGTGCCTTGACTTAGTACTTATGATAATATTAATAATTATTACATACTCTATGGTACCTACAAAATAGAAGAACTAAATAAAGGCGGCCTTATCGTTAAACAGCGATTTCTTCCCGACAACCTTACGTTCGTCGACAAGTAAATTTAAGTGATCCTAATTAAAATTAGGACAACTTAAACTAAGGGAGGGTGCAAACAATAGTTTCAGAACAACAGTAGAGTAACTTATAAAAGCTGTTTCCATGTAAAGTGTAGTTTTTAACATAGTCTTTTGTGGCTCGATGAACCTGTAACCTATTCCTGCCATATAAGCGTGGAAAATAGATACGGTTTCAAGGCAGATATAAATATGTGGTTCTTACTCGTTTGTAGTGGATCTCACGTAGAACTCTTGTCTTATTTGGAGTTTGTTACATAAGTCTGTAGATGGCAATCGCATAAAAATGACGAATGACGTCATTTGGATTAGTCGTTTTAATATCTTTAACTTCTTTGTTTTAATATTTGAGGGTCAATGTATTAACAGTTTGGGTCCTAAGAAGGTGTTATTCTACGTTGAAGTTTACTAAGTCAAATCTTTTATTAGTCTAAAGGGCTTTTGTCATATTTTCTGCGAATAATAATGGACCAGTTGAAAAAATATTTAATAAAAGGAATCGATACAATCATTTTATTTAGAAATCAAGTGACATGCGAGTGGTTACGATTTGTATTCATAATATGTGTCGTAACGTGAATCATTTTTGCATTTATATACATATTGAATGAAAATTTATTGAAATGTTTCACCGATGACACACTTCTTCCTATATTCTACGTCAATTGTTAAAATGCATAGTATAATCATCAATTTCTATTCATTAGTATCGTATTATTTCCATATAACATTGTTTAATGTATTGAACATCCAAAACACAACAATTTGAAGTCTATCTGTTAAGAATAAGAACACTGTGGATCCAACAAAAGAATCCCGCTATTTACTATAATTTCACTTAAAAATTCGATAATACAACAAATATTTTATTTGCACAAGATTAACACTTTACAGAGTGAAGATTGACTGTCAAATAGTAAATTATTAATATTATTAAATAATAAAATCACACCTACTCAGCCTCACAATAGGATTTTTCCGGTGTTGTGTTTGTCATGCGGCTCCTAGCTAGGGGTCGTCATTCATGCATCCGAAATTTGCTATACCTCCCATACCTATAATCGCAAGTATGAAATTGACTTAAGTACAATTAGCGAGAAAGACACTAATAAATCTTATCAAATATCAATTCAAATGACGTCAATATATAAATTCAATTCATTATAAAGTACCGATTGCTATGAAAATGTAGCTATCTTATCGTAAACGAGTGCACTTTGTTCTTTAAGATAACTTATGATAAACCTTTCTTGTATCAAAAATATCTAAAAAGTGACATCATACAAAAATGTAGTTAGTGGTATGGCGACGATTAAACCCTTTACACGTTTTGTCTGTGAACTTTATTCGAAATCTACTTTGAAAATTATATTACAAAATTCTTACATAGTTAAAATAGTATAAGGTATTTTTATGTGTTAATTTTCACTTATTTTAAGATTTATTTTTTAAAATGATGCAATTTTATGATCAAGAAGTTTACACCAGAAGGTGCTATGCGCAGGTAATTTCTTGCCTCTTATTCGTTGTGTAGTAATATTTATTTATTATAAATAAGCAATAATTTATAATAATTTATATTCGTGATCTATGATCTGTCGTCATCTTATAATTATGACCTTGTTATGTTATGTTTGTTAGATGTCATCTCATTATATGAAAATAATTATGATATTAATTTTGTTTCACATTTATTTACAGAAATGTACTAGTTTTAGATAATATAATTAATAATGTGAAGGTAGCAGCACCCTTTATCGCAGGATAGGACTTCAGTTATTTTGGGGGTTGATTACTGATGTCCTCTTACGGCACTGTAGACTTCATGCTCTTTTGATATTTTAATGTCATAAAAAAATAATCCATTTCTATTTCAAGTAATCCTTATAATGCTACGACAATCCATTTCAATATTATATTTAAGAAATAAAATAGTAATTTATCCTAACTATTTTTCAATTAATTAATTATCAACAAAATCTTTTCTTATTCATATTTATCCAAGAAACTTTTTCTTTAAAAATTATTTATAACAATTTTATTTACTCTGAAATGTTATCTCATACTATATATTTTAGATAAATATATTTCTTGGTATTTGCACACGCGGTTTAAGTCTTAATTTTATTATAAAATATGTTAAATGATAAGTGATAATAAGGTTAGAGTTTAAGTATTTTAATTGCTTTTACTACGCAGTTTCGGTTTCATTATCACTAATAATAAACATATAAACATTTTTTTATTATACCTAGTATTATATACCTACATATTAACATATATTATTATGTACCTTAAACCTGTACTCTCACACCACCGCCGCGCCATATTTCAGGTCTATTATATTGTAGATTTATCGCAGATATTTTTGGGCGACACTATCTAATTACTATTAGGTGGAGTACATGCTCGTTTGGTACTTAATTTTTATAAATAATCAAATTTTTAATATAGTTTTTGTCTCCTTGGAAGATACAACACATTTGGATGGCTTCACAACTATCTACAGGTTTCACGAATGTAAAAAACTTAACAGAAAACATCAAAGGTTATTTTTGCCCTAAAAATATGCAGGGGTGCAATTAGTTTTGCAATAACTTAAAAAATTACGCAACGAGGCATGATAATACAGATTTAGTATCACGAGAAGATCCTACTTACTCGTAGTTCTCATGGGCAATAACGAGACTTTTAAAGTAGTACGCATGGACTGTGGCTTCATAAAAATGATCCGCTTAAAAAAATGGACATGGCAGCTGTCATAACTTCCTGTACATAAAAGTCTTTACCTAAATGTGTTTCCCGACCAAACTTAGGTATTACAGAAACGCAAGTTTTTGCGACCTATCGCACTCAAGTTTTGTCGCGTAGGTGCGATTTATGAATGGAAATAAGTAGTGACATAAGATATAGTGTTGACTAACGCGGCAATCCCGATTACATAATTCATTGTGAGGCTTATAAAAATAGACTGGTGTGTATTGCGGTCACGTTTACTGATGCGTCGAGATAAGCTTCGCATTCGTGAGCCCTTTCCTTGCACTTATGAATTGTGATTGGCGTGCGGTGATGTGTGCGAAATGTACTGATTTACGCAGAATGTAAATGTGAGAATCCGCTTGTATAGTACCTATGACGACATTTCGGCGCTGGTTTCAATTGTAATGTATGTCCTAGCTAGGTAGATAAGTTTTGAACAGAATATTTTTTAATAACTCGCTGAATAATAAATAGTCGCTAATACAGATATTTTTAAATCTACTTATGACACATTTAATAAAATTATTATTTAGATTGGATGTTTTGTGATAAAGACAGCGTAGTCTATATATTTTTAATTCTAAGAAGATGATAAACACAGCTAATTCATTTACAAAAAAGTTTAATTGCTGTAAAGTACGCTTGTAGCTTCATTTTTGCGGAATTTTATGTCAGATCAGATCACAAATTATGAAAATATAAAAAATATAAAGGGGAAAATAGTGGTAAAGTACATATATTTCCTGATAATTACTATCATACGCGTCACACGAGTGTAACTTACAATTACCTATTATAGCATCGTAGCATTAATATTATGTATATTTATGTAATCATTGTAAATTAAAGTGAATATACAATTAAACCAATTATGCTGTAACTACATGAATCATACAGTATGTAGTCAACTGGAATTTTTATGTGCATGTCAGTTGTAAAAACCTGACAGAACTCAGAATTTAAATAGGACAATAAGATTGAGATCTAGATATTGAGACGTAAAATCCTAACCGGAAGAACTTTTAAATAGCAAATGTTTTTGTCTCTAAATGTTATTCTTAGCTCTACCTAGTTTTTTTTTAATATTAAACATTCTCAGCTCTACCTGGCTTTATTTTGACTATAATATTTATATATCACTCTGCCTACTTTATAAAGAAAACAATTATAAAATCTATTTTGTAATCCAACGATGATCAAATGATCATCGTTGGCTTACAAAATCGTTGGATCTGACCTTTTTTCTATTAAATAGTCAATCCTAATCAAGAATCTGTAACATAATACAAGGATTATTGTTTCAATCAAAGTATTCATGATCTATTCTATCCCAAAAAAATAAATTATGATCTGATATCCATTCAGAGAGCTGTTGAAACATGAAAATGCATCATATGCACTTGTAATGTCTGTTGCTTAGTTTTGTTTGGTACTGAAAAACTTTTATCATCTGTTCTGTTTATTCATTAATCCAATTCTTTCCCAAAATATAGTAGATAATACGACTGATTTCAGTCCAGAATTATGTATGGAAATTGGCTTCAGTTTTTCAAATTATAGGTAGCATTCCACTATAAAGAAGGACTCTTTGCGACTTTGCAATAACATCATTTAGCAATTGTAATTCGAGCTCGTCGACGTCTTTAATATGGAACATTTGTTTTTGTGCAGTTTTAGTGATTTTTGTAACTATTTGTATATGTAGTATCCATACAGTGTTACTGAGGCTTTTGTAACTACAGTGAAACTTGGTTAAGTGGGACCTGGATAAGTGAGAAACCTCCATAACTGGAACTCATGCTGAGGTCCCAACACTTTGGCACTGAATTACCTCTGTTAGTGGGACGAGGTAAACCTCTATATCTGGGATTTGTTCTTTCGATTTATCATCATAGTTACCTCTATAACTGAGACAGCGAGTAAATTTTATATGCATAAACCTCTGTAACTGAGATAACATTGTTTGTTTACTCATTCTTATTCTACCCACAAATTCCACACGTAATTCCATTAATGGAACCCTCTGTAAATGAGACAGATATTTATTTATACCTGTATATCTGAGACACTGGGTAAGTGGAATACCTCTATAAGTGAAACGACATTGCAGGTCCCTTGATGTCTCACTTAACCAGGTTTCACTGTAATTTGTTAACACATGACCTACAAAAATATTCACATTATTTTTAGTAATGTATAGATTTTCTTATTTGATTATTTTAAACATAGTCCAGAACAATACAAATATAGAATTAAATAATTATTAGTTAAATAATCGTCACTCGCATTCATTATGTAATCTAATACACTTGTACATTACGCAGGTACCTTGAATTTACAATACGCCTGAGATAATATTAGAATAAGAATAATGATTCGTTGAAAAACATGGCGATATACGTCGACACAAGATACAGACGCGGGCAGTCTTCTGCGAATAGAACTTTAGGTACCCATGTCAACGCAAATTTGTAAACTAATAGAAATATGTACATACAATATTACTACCTATTACATTGTACGAAGAGCTACATTCGAAAGCACGTGACAAGGCTGTACAGTTAATTCTGTGGTCGTGGGTGTATGTAAACAATTATATCACGAACTGAAGATTTCCCACGTGTTCACGTCACTAGTGTGTTTGTGTTGTGTTTGTGTGTGTGTTAGACGTTATAATTAGACTATGAATGAAGTGAAGGCGGGCTGTGACGTCATTGAGCGCTAGCCAATCACTAGCCGAGCGTAATTAGATTTGTTAGAATGTTGGTATTTTCGAATTTCGAATCCTAAATTGGTAGTAACGGAAATCGGTCTTAAACTGTCTAATGTCATTTGATTTCAAGTGTATTACTCCATGTATGTACAAGTAGGATCAAAAAGTATATCATTGTTTCAATCATAGTTCGTACATAAATCACTATTATAATGTCTTTTCATGAAATTATTGACAAGTATGCTCTTAGACAACACTTTAGTTAAAAGTTTCACTAGAGAATTGAATACTTTGCTTAAACTTCATAGCCTTTTTATATGAAATACGTACAAATAATCAATGCCAAACGATCGGGCAGTTTCCCTTAATTATCCTAATTAAACTTTCAATTTGTTGGCGTCGACATTTCTTGTTGTTTTCTTCATGACGTCGCTAAGAGTCTTTTCAATTAGGCACCCGGACAGCCGTCCATCCGGGAGTCTTTGAATCCTAAAAAATCGACCAATTAACCTCGAGTTAGTAGCCAAATGGAAAAGTAAATTACTTATTAATTTCTATTTATGCGCGTCATCAGATACATAATTAATTGTCGGTGACGTATGTGTGGCGTACTGTAGTTCCGATGCAGGTTATTAAGTTATATTAGTTTTGTGGCGGACTTCCCGGCGTGACGCAGTTGTAGAGTCTTAGGCGGCGTGCGCGGGCGCACAGCTCAGTGGTATTGTGATCTACTCGCGGCGCACACGCCACCATGGACCAAAAAACGACGTAACACTCGGTCAGACAGTTAAACATGAACGGAACGTCAAAGGTGCATCAACCCTACAGCTGACGTTTTGAGTGAGTGAGGATTTTGCTTATTTGAAGTGCTATGGAGTCAGTTTTGCTGAACGCTTTGCAAGTGAGTCTTATCTTAGGTTACGATTGTTTTGGTTGAAGTATTTGGAGTTTAAACTGATGTCTGTCATTAGACTTTGGACTCAAAGGTTACTTGGGTTCACACATCCAATTATATCTATTTGGGACTGACCGTGATAATAACCATTTCGCCAAGCAACCTTATCGTTATGCTTTTTAATAACTGTCATATCACTTATGATTGAGTAATTTAGCTGACTTTGAGAACCAGTTTGATTTTTGTGTTATTTCTTGTACATTTACGTCATCGTCTGTGGTAGGTGTTAAGGAATACATTGATTCAATTCGCTTGTAACCGTAAACATTGTTAGTATAGGATTTATATGACAGCATTGAAGTTGACTTATTTCATTATTCATAGCATACAATCATGTGGAATTTCCAAGGATTTTGTATAATATTTTTCACGTGTTCACATATAGAGCATGTTTGACGAATCTTGTTACGAACCATATACAATGAGTTGTCGACACAAGTTGCTCTTAACACCATATATCCTTCAAGCTGTTGTGGCCTCTATATGAACGTAAAAGGGGTGATATTCGCGTGGGTATTTCGGTGTACAATACCAAACTAAATGGCAGTACTGTATACAAACTAATGGGCAATTTGAGTTAATCTGACTGAGACATCTCGTAACGAGGCTTGAGTCGTTATTGTTGTATTATGCATAATGTGTATGTTTGCATGTCTTTTGCACGTTATTTCCATGTAACACGGTTCCATTAAGCTTTAGAAAAGCATTATGGTCCATTTTTCCTTTTTCTAATAAGTGAAGGAAATGGAAGTGTAGATGTTCTCTACGGCATTTAACTCAAAATTGAAGATGAGCTTACTTCACTTCTATCAAAAGGATGTTACACTTAAGTTGGTCTTACTTTTTTTTAAAGACTAATACAGTCCAATTAAGATTGACAAACTAAAGATTGAGTTTATCAATATCTCTCTACCACTAAGATTATTTGAACATATGTATGCGGTAAATCGTACCGTAGTAACTTGCAGTCAATGTCATAACTCCGCCGTATACGTTTTTTTATTTGATAAATATTTTATTATTATTATTACATGTATCTGTTTAACATTTTGACTTGTTTCAAATATCTATTATTATCATTATTCGTCAATAATTAACCGCGACGCATACTGACGTTATCGTACAACTATTTTGGTCTCAGCCTCCTTTCACTTACTAGCAAATTGTTCCTAAACTCTATAGTCTTAAGAGTCACAATTGCGTGGTAAGAATAATCGATTAATCTGCAGTTCTATTGTAGAAACCCCAAGGTTATACCGAAATTGTATCACTACATTGTCTGGTCACGGCATTCGTCTAGGTTCCTTTATATTTTTTCTATATTCGGCAAAGATTCGAACGGTTTCCTATTTTACCTTTGGAATAAGCCTAGCGGTTTAAATCCGGCCTCTTATACTGGGAGTCCCTGGTTCAAATCCTAAGCACCCCTGATTTTGGATGAACTATGACGATGCATTCTCATTATGATTGGGGACATTTGCCCAGCCAGCAGTATGTTGATTCCGATGTTCACCTTTGAATTTTGATGACATTGCATAAGTACAACCCTTTATGTCCCACTTAGGGCATGGGGCTATCTAATAGAGGTCTGGAGGGTACTCCACCGCGTTGCATATTAGAGTTACATAGAATAGTAAGTAGTTTGCAGTAACAAATGTTGATTTTACGCAGCGTGTTTTATAAATCTCATCCCAACCTCTATGATATGTGAGTTAAGTAACCGGTGTATCGCG
Source organism: Epargyreus clarus (assembly GCF_041222505.1). Lineage (NCBI taxonomy): Eukaryota > Metazoa > Arthropoda > Insecta > Lepidoptera > Hesperiidae > Epargyreus > Epargyreus clarus. The sequence goes on from NW_027332230.1 coordinate 14,940,186, forward strand.
AGTGATATGTCAGGTTATCAAACATGACCTCCCTTTTTTAAATATCATTAAAATATACGTAATAATTTAGGCCTGAAATCGGATTATGCTCTAATATGCGGAGGCGCCAAAAATTTATGAACACTACTCTATTTAAATATCTATTAGTAGTTAGATATCCAATGCTGTACATTACCTTCCATGGATAGTTAGCATAGTTCTCTCCTAGAAAGTTTTAGATTTTTATTTGCCTTTGTATTTTAGACACAATTTCGAAAAAATCTATTTTTTATTATATAAATTTTATTGTTAAGTCGCGCAAGATATTTTTTTCTTTAAAGAGGAATTAATTTATTTGGGTGTATTGCTCTTTCGGGTGTACCGGAAGCATTTCACCCCTTATTTTCCATAATTTAAGCGTACCCCGCACATATCCAAGTTGAAATTAAAATAATTCTTGTAAGTTCATTCACAATATTTTGCATGTATACGTTTCTGTATCTAGTAATTACATCAAAGCCATCTTTTAACTTCCTATAACAAGCATTATTATGCAAAGAGTACGTAGACCGCAAGCCTTATGACTTTTTTACTAGAATTAGTTTTCTTTGTAATATTGTACGGGCGTCGATGGCTTTTGTTGAATGATTTCAGCATAATTTCCGTGAAATGCATCTGGTTTACTTATGAATTTATCGTAAGAAATATACTGCTACACGAAACTTTAATGTTAACTGAAACTCAGTTACTTTAGATGTTGTTAACAACAAACTCAACCCTGATACAGTAGAAATTAAGCTAATTATTGCAGGGCTTGGGTTCGGTTCGATTTTCGGTTGGTAGGTAGATATTCCACATTAAACATAAATCTGGGTTTATTGACATATATTTGGATTTCTTTTTAAACTTGTTTTATTAAGTGTGAAGTGGTTATTTTGAAAAATATATCGTCATGTGCATCGCGTATCGTGCCGTATTGTATCAAAAGTGATTTAATTATCATTCCACGAACTTTCGGCGACCAGCGTCAAAATATTCCCGCATAAATTCCTGATTAGGAATTTTCTATGAACCTAATCGCAGTCATCACATCACACCATTGTTGTCCTTATCGATAAGATATCGCCCGACGGTTTTTGTTAACTCGTCAGTTAGCGAAACAAGTTTTGCATACATATTTCCTGGGTTTACCACGTTTTATTATCATTTTAAATGTTGGTACATCGCCGCCAATATTAATTAAGATACTGTTTTTATTGTGTAGTAGCAAGAACTTACGGTTTATATGATGGTAGGTTTTTGTAGTGCGACTGTGGTGGTATCGCCGTCACACCTGTTAGGTATTGCGTAGTAACAGTAGTGTTAAGCAGACGTACTATTGCCGTCAACCCATTAATGTTCCACAATTGGGCACGGGTCTCCTCTCAAAGTGAGAGAGACTTTTGCGATAATTCAGTGCGAATTGGCTTCAGAAGACTATAAATCGTATTCTCTAGTATCTAGAAACGTTAGGAAAAAACGTTTATATGTACTTACGATAACTCAGTTTGCAATCATACACACAATATAGACATTTCCGCATAGTTGGCGCCGTAAGACATTCTAAAGTTATTCATATATTCAAAAGCACATACCTATCTTCGTCAGCCAAATTTTGGTGCAAAAAACACGTGAAAACCAAAGCCCGGATATCGATAACTATATTATTACTTCGATTATGTCTGCTATGCTAGGAATGTAGTCCTAGGTTTCCTTATTTCCAATTGGTCACAAATATGTCTTTTGCGGTCATCGCCTATTATATTTGATAATAGTGCGATGACTCATACGGTAGTATAGTGGAATATATCAAATGTCAATACTATAGTATGACACTTTTATCGTTTTATGTCTATTTCTTTATTACTCTCAGTCATAATGCTTGATGGATTTGAATACACGGGATCTAGCTATATGTCTTCACACAAGTCATATATTAGATTTTTGTACGTAATTTCAAATTCACTAAAATTAATTCGAATTTTGAACGTTCAAAAAAAATTTCTTTAAGCTTTTAAAGTTTCTTTAAAAAAGTCCGGATTTTAGTTGTTTTAATTATGTCTGTTTACCTCACGACTATTGATGTCTGGTGATTTAAGGATTTAAAGTACCTCTTAAACTTTTACAGTTATGAATTTACGATCATAAACTATATTAATGTACTTGGATCTACTATAACTCTTTCTCTATTACCATGTATCATAAACAACCAATATTTACTTACAAGTCAAATGACAGGGCAAGAAACAATCGATAAACGTGCCACAAACTCGGTTCTCGTATGAATATTCCCACAAGCAACAATTATTACGAGTTATCAAGATCTAACGTGAGAAAGACATTGTTTAAAGGAAAAAATAATAAGCATGCGACTTGTCCGAGCCTGATTATGTGGACCGACCGGTATAACCACGGTTTCATAACGAGAAATGTGCCTTAGTAAGTCTTCAGCGGCCATAACGATGGGTCTTTCTTTGCTTAGAGTAAGTCTTTTGTTCTTAATAATTTGTTGTAGTGTTATTTTGTACAAATTTAGCAACTAAAATTTACAAAAAATGAATTACATAGGTACATTCAAATTTCATTTCGGGTCTGTACCCTTACCAGGAGTTTTTACGTTTTGACAAATATGACTGTTTTGGTATTTGTTTACGTATTTGCCCATATAATTTCCAATCAGCGCCCCTAGCGGATTGTGTCAGAACTTGGAAATAGTATGGGCTAATGGCTAATGGTATTATATTTACCAAATATTTTTCAGATAAAAGATTAATTATTATACATTCATCTAAGCAATTACATATTATGACTGAATCATTTATTCGAAAGTAATTTCGTTGATTAAATACCCGATGTTTTGTCACTAAGTCAAAATTTACATACAATTATTTCAGAGAGCATTCGTTAAAAATATCTTCGGAATAACGAAACGTTATAACTCCAGAAGCGTTACTCATAACGTCGTATTAATGAATTTAAAATTATCCTATCGTACCAATATAAGTATGCCTGATTAAAAATAACATTTAACTTCAGTTAGTGCGTTAGTCAGTGCCAACTATAGAACGGTTTGACGTTTACATAAACAAACAAAACATGAAACTGAAGTGAATGTTATGTTTGGGACATCTGGCTTCACGTCAGAATGACGTAAGCGAAGGGTGACCGATTCAACTTCAGTTTCGGTATTACGCATGAAATGTAACATAAGGCGGCGTTTTGTCCTTTTAGGGTTCCATAGGTAAGTGGGAAAAACGGGACCCTCTTACTAATCTTCCGATATTTGTTTGTCTGTCACATTCTCTATCTCTTGAAGATTTTTTACAAATAGTGAAGGGGAAAAATTATATTCATATGTAACGGGGTTTCAGCTGATTTTAACTTTGTTGTGTGGATACATCTATCTTTTTAGCTACACAAAACCTTAAAACAGTTAGTTCCAAAAATATTTTTAACCCAGCATCAAATGTCATTAAAATACGTATACGAAAGCATTGCTTTTTCCCTTAAGTGAAAATCAGTGGAATGTTATAAATATACATATTATATTACTATTGGTACTCGCGGCTTCGCCCGCATTGTAAAGAAATAATATGGCATACATAAAACGGAAAATTTGTACCTGCATTGGAATGACAGTGGTGCCATCTGTAGAAAATTGGTCTTAACAAATCCCAAACCCTCGTAGGCTCTTGGACAATAACTTTGCTAAAGATCGTCACTTGATCAAATGCATAGTTTCCGATTCTATAACTACTTACGAATTAAAAAATAATTAAAAAAACCTTTTCCCAAGGACTAAATTGTGAATCTAAACCATTCTCAAGTCCCCTTGAACACACACAACAAATTTCATCAAAATCCAGTCGTTTAGGAGGAGTTCAGTGACATACACACGCACATAAGAAATATATATATATATATAAGATTTTACTGTCTAGCTTGTTTGATGTGCTAAGTAAAATTTGTTTTACGACACGACCGTTTTCAGAGAGTATGTCATCAAACGAGCATTTCCTTTAAGTGCCTATAAAATTGTTGTGACTACGTTGACACCATTGGCTGCCTATATTGTCTTGATATAATTATATTTGACTCAATAGTAATAAATCTTTTAAACTTCATTATTGGATTACAGAGAATTAAACCTTAATTATTGGTAAAACCCTCAGCTTTATGGCCTGTAGCAATAATTTTCTCTATAGACATTATTGTAACAAAGATTCTTAATTTAACGATTTTATAAATTAAACAACTTGAGAAGGAATTTTATTGAATTATTAATATATGCGCTCAAGGTGCTTAATTATAACTGTATTTAATGGACATTAGGACCTGTTGGCCTTGTTCTATAAAAGGACCCTTACAATAATGTAATCGTGAGCTTGGTCCTAATGTAGGAATGGAATATTCTATGAGATAAATGTAATTAGTTCACATAATTTACATATTGACAGACAATGGGAAATCCAAGCCATGGGCTATGGGTTCCTCGAAAGCTGAGCGGAATTCAAATGATTTATTATATTTCTGGTTATTACTTATGAGTTGTTTTTCCGATGATTAATTGTGAATTTATATATATATATAGTTAATTAAGTACTACCTTACCACATAAGATCTTACACATGAAGTCACAGTCAATATTTAACATTCTAATCATCTTTTTTCTAGACCATATGCCGACGTGTTAATTGAAAATTTAAATATTTAAACGAATCTTTTGATACCGATCGGTAAAAACAAATCGTGAACTGCCCATAACTCTGCTGATATACAAACAAATATTTGCAAAGCTTTGCGTACTTTAAATCGAACGATCTGTAATGTAATAATCTTGTTTAGTCTTTAGCCCAATTTTTATATTAGTTTTCTTTGTTAACAGATGCCACAAACGGTGCCCAGGTCCGGGTGCAGCCCACCATCGGCTTCACAGGGAGAGAGAGCAGTACCAGCGTCTCCCTCAGATATCCACCATCTCTTGCGCCTCCTAGGCGCTGCATCCCCTCCAGAACAGATGCTGCACTCCCCACCCACACACATCAAGCCACCACCTCCTTATCCAGAAGATAATAATTTCCTAGAGCGCCTCTACGACTTAGAGAGATATCCCACACCATCTCCTTCATCAGACGAAGGTACAATTCCCACAGTGGCGCTGCAACCATCCTCCCCCTACAGCCTTCCATACCATTCCCCAGTCTTCATCAAGGAGGAGCCAAACAGACTCTCAGTGGCTGGCTTTTCCTCTCCATACCCACTCTCGCCGTCAGGCTCCTGCGTTTCCTATGGGAGCCAGCACCAGTACTCCTCACCGGTACCACAACACGAAGAGTATATCGACATCGAGGAGCTCCTGAAAGAGAATCAGATCCTACAAGAGAGTGTTCAACATAGTTACATCACACCCAAAATTGAAATCGAAGAACCGAGAGATCACATTCTTCTCAGATCTGCGCTAGAGGATACATCATTTCAAAAACGTTTAAATCTCAGACCTATACCCTTGGAGTTGGGAAGTGTCAAAATGGAGGAGAGCAGTGGAGGTGCAAGCGGTACTGGAGACGAGGCCTTAGTCGCACCAGATATAGACCGTGTTCTGTCTATGGCAATCGAACAATCGAAAAGAGATGTAGACAATACCTGCACGGTATTGGGAATATCGCCAGGTGAGTCATATAGAAATGTATTCACTATTAATCATTGAGGTAAACCGATGCATATACGAGACATTCTTACTCGATGCCTAAGCCTGAACATTGTACTGTCGTGTCGACATAGCTATCTGTTGTAAGAATAATTATCAATGACGTCACTTCGATCGTAAGATGATAGAAAAAACGTTTTCCACGTAGACTTCGCGTTAGCTACTGCTTAAGCACACAGCTATTAAAAATATAAATGGCTTCCTAGAACTTCGCCAGAATGGGTGCTTACGCAACGTTCGAGGCATTTATTTATACTGCTATTGACGATCGGTGGCGTTAATCACTAATTTTATTGTTTTTTGCATCTGGATATTCATACAAAAAATCTTATATGTTGGTGTATGTTATACACATAAGGTGTTTTGATCATATAAAGTCTGTGAATACAAATTTGTTGTAATTAAGTTTCATAAAATTGATTGGGCAAAAACTGTGTGGTTTCATCAAGTTTATCTTCCAGTAGGAAAAATATAAATTGCAATAAATATTAATAAATCTCAGTTTTCGATAAATCAGAATCAGAATAGAAATTTTATATGCATAGTACACTTGATTAATTTAGATATACTTTAGTATATCTATTAATGAATTCATCACGCCTTTCTCTGGAATCTTATAAAGCAGAAATCTCACAATTTTTTAAATTTCAGATCCAATGTTGTGGAGCACGGCGGACGTGAAAGCATGGGTGATGTTCACACTGCAGCACTTCAACTTGCCGATGGTGCCCGCTGATTATTTTGCCATGGACGGAGCTGCTCTCGTCGCTCTCACTGAAGAGGAGTTCAACCAGAGGGCGCCACAGGTATGTTATAATCTGAAATTATTTCTCATGCTGCGAATGAAGCACATAAATTATTAGCAATATGTCCTGCATGGTTATACGATTATATATGTATGAAAAGGCATAAAAAGCGATCGGAATATAGAAAGGGTGTACTGCAGCTTTAAGCTAGAGAGTAAATAAATGTCAAATACATCTAAACGAAATAAAATGTTTAATAATATGAAACTATTAAATTATTAAATCAAGTAATCTTATTTATAGAAATTAATTAGTGTAATACAATCAATTCAAATCTAAGACAAAACCAGGCACAATAATATCACATTGATAGAATTTACAATTTGTCTGGTTTAAATACAAGTTTTGTTGAACTTTAGAAACATTCCGATTGTGGAATTTATTGTCCTAATCTCACGACCCTGGGGGCGATTGAGGGCAACCGATAGGCGCCTCGGTTTGAAATACTTGTGGCTACAGAATATTGTCTCCTGACTTGCCATAGGTATCATATGGAATGAATAATGTTTTAATTTTTTACTAGTAGACTGCGGAGACTGTTCGGTAGTATTTCTGTCTCATTCCTTGGCATGATTTGGGGCGCCAGATCATGCCAAGGAATATAGACGATTCCATAGACACTTCGTATGGCGATACGAAGTGTCTATGTGTTATCATGCCAGTGGTCGCAGGTGTATTTCTAACATTAAAAGCATTATTATCGTCACACATCCCTACACTTTGGAGAATGCTCAAGCGATTGATCAATCGAGCACGATGACTTTTCACAACAACAACAATAACACGAGATACCTTATTAATTTTTAATCGAATTTGGATATTTTTAGGCTATCTTTACTAATAACAACTAGCTTTATCACAATATTCTACAAATCATCGTACTTATTTTATTATTTTACAGATTTATTAATTCAGTATAATTTACAAGCTTGTTGTCAAAAGGAAACTTATCGCTAATAGTATCAAATATCGTCGATACCTATAAAGCTTGGTATTTTAAGTTACAAGCTTCAGTAGAGAAAATTATATTTTTGGGTCGCTTGATATAGTTGGAAGTATGATAAACAGCATAGCGACGACAGCAACATTTCCATGACCTTTCACTAGGTATTATTGTATCGGGCGCTATCTGTTGTTCTACAATCTCATGTATAAAGTACAAAGTTTATTATCAACATTCATTTTAATATTACTTTCTATCATTTTTAATGTATGTTATTTTATGAATGTGTCCCTTCCTTTATTGTTTTAAATTGATTTATTTTTGTGAGTGCTAGATCCATACATAAGTTGTTATGTCTTTATGACAAACTAAATTTGTATTATATTTTAGAACTTGCTGTTGCTAAAAGCTTAAGAAGTAATGGTAAGAGTGAATAAGACTAATTTGAGTTACTTGTGCGCATGTAAAAATATTCATTTATAACACTTTGGTATTTTGGGTATTCACGTTTAGTAAGGTGTGTTGGTATACATTTGTCGTTATTCGCAAGCTATGTAGCTGTCATTTTTTTGCGTATTCTCAAGTCTATATGCGTAATACTATTACTTAAAAAAATATTTGTCTTACGTTGGTCTATGTCATTGACTGGATTAAATCCTCATCAATGGACACTAATTAAGCAAGGCGGGTTACTTCCTCCATTTCATTGTTGACGCAACTATTGACTTCTACGCATTATGACGTTACGGCTCAGTGGCCGAGGAAATCCGTTTAGGATAACCGGGTTACAGTTATACAACTAATTGACACGCAACAGTCAATAAAATTTTGCAATGGACTTGATATTTCGGCCCCATTATGGTCACTAGCGAAATTTCTCAATTTGTGGTTTTGATTTTTGAAATGAGGCTTTTGAATTAGTTAAGTTACATATATTATGATTGTTACGATTAAAATGAACCCGTTGGGAAAATAAAATGGATCTAACACGATTATCCATTTAGATAATCATTTTAGATTTTTTAGGTGTGTCGCAAAGTATTTCTATTGCTCTCATCAAGTTTCTACTAGCTTTCTGAGATCGTTAGGTCAAGATAATATTTGTTATTAAATTAAATTGTAGTCCAAGCCATTTTGACACCTATTAAAAACTAATAAATATAATCAATATCGATAAGACTGTAACTATTTAATAACAGTCATTTACAAAAACAAACACGTAGTATTTTTCAGTTATACAAGAAGGCAGTCTCTGTACATTACAATCGCTCCTAAGAAAGACGAACAAAGTAACAGCTATTGTTTTAATTACACGATCAGACACGATCAATTACTATCTATTACGATTTTATAAAACAATACTCAATTATACACCAACACGCATTGTTCCGCACATGAAATAATTATGTAAGGCGACTAATTTGAGAAGGCTAAACAGGTATATAAGGGCAGGGTTACATGTTAAAAATGTAAAAAGTACATTTTTTTATCGAAACGAATTATATTGAACCATTTGTTGAAATTTTTGAACACATTGATTATAAAGTTGTCACTAGTGGGCGTTGTCTGCCAATAGAGCACGGTCACTCTTTTTAGCTTACAATCATTCTCAGAATAAAACAATATTATTAGAATTTAAAGTTTAATCGAACACAAGTCTCATTGTCTTTCACATTATTTCTTCGTTATAAAAACAATTACAATAAAAAATATATATTAGTGACATGGTAAAATTCTTGTAACTGCCACTAATATTTAAGGTATAGTAAGTTCTCCTAACGACAAGATAATCGAGTGTATCATATTATTATAGAAATAAAAATACTAATATATATTATGTAGTTGGAAAGATGAGTCACATCACATATAATTTTCAAATAAATGTGACGTGGCAACGACGGGAATTTGCGTAAGAGCATTAACACGTACTAAAAATCATGAATTATCTATTTTAATCATTTTATTTAAAATTTTATTACATGTCGTTTATTGAGCATCTGTTGTATGATAAATATGTCATATTTCAAAGGTTTAGATCCAATTCAGTTCAAGACATTCAAATATTGGTATTTTGGGGAAACAATAAGTAAATTTACATTTTGTTACGGCATATGTATTAAACGAGTCAAGCTAAAAAAATAATGTTGATTTGATATCAAATACTAATACGAAACTTATTGTTACAATCAATTTATTTTTACACAATATAATCTATCTTTCTATTTACAAACTATAAATCTATATACAATATATACAAAAAAATGTAATTTAAACAAAAAAGGAACATTAAAACTTTAGGAAATATAAAAAATTAAATATAAAACAATGAGTCCAAATCACAATATAAATATTTATTTTAATATAAAACTTTGTAATAAATGTCCAATGTGTTTGATGCTGGTCATAATATATGAATATTCATTACCAAAGGATGTAACATCACTGAATCATCAAAAGAGACGATGATTCATTTATGAACTTCATCCCAAATTTAATCTTAACCTTTTGTACCTTACAACGATGGTAATCACAAATCTACGTCCCATTTAGGTATCGGCCCATAATTGTGTTATGTTAGTCCGATTTTTGTGTTACTTGGCTACAACCCTATACGTAACTATCAGATAATTCTTAAAAGACTCAAATAATTTAAGTGTAACTCTTAAATTATGAACGTAATATAAACTTACGTCGGCGTCATGTAAGCTTGCTCTAATCGTTCAAGTGGGTAGGTAATCGCCGTCATCGACTGTGCTCGAACTTTCTCCAAGGCCGATGAAAGTCGCAACTTGCTTGCTATCGGCGTTTGCATACAAAACGTTCAATCTGGTTTGTTTTCAAACCATAAATCTCGATAAATGATGAATGCGGCGGCTTAAGAGTAACAACTCAAACTTCAACCGTTACGTTATGCGTGGTTGATTGTTTATGATGATTCTGCTCTCGTGGTATCAATTTTGATTCTAAGTTGACTGAGACAAATAAATCATTCAAATACGTTATGTACTCTAGGATTATTTGATAGTACTTTACATATTTCGTTACTATAATCTATTCTTTAGTTAGGTAATCAGGTAAACTTATTTATAAACGTAGTCTAAAAAAGGCAGTTTGTGTAAATACAATTCTGTCATTGATATGCAAGACTGTTAATGGCAAATCAAAAAATATGTCAAAGGCAACATTTACAACTTTCAAAATATTCTATATTGATTTATGATGCTAAACCATATTTTCTTCTGTTGTTACAGGCGGGTAGCACATTATATGCCCAGTTAGAAATCTGGAAAGCTGCAAGACACGAAGGATGGAGATCTACGCCATGGTCAGAACACGAGCAGCCGTCTCCAACGCCTGCACCTACCGGTTTACCATCAGCTGATGATATGAGTGATGGTAAGTTGTTTTATCTTAATGTTACTTTAAATTTACGTAATACAGACGAGTATAATACGTGAAACGATAAACTTAGAGCTTAACCTAGTAACCTTATAACCTAGTCCTAAAACTAAATAGATGACATTTAATTGTAATTAAATTCAGTGGAAAAATAATACAATAATGAATAAAAAAAATAAAAAAGGTGCAGAAGTAAAGCTTTGCAAGTAATTTGAGATTAAAGATATGAACTATAAGGTAGTATTGACGTCAAATTTTGGACTTTGATCTATAATTCGCAAATCTACACTTTACATAAATTATAAAGCTTTTGAAGATTAAGATAATATTACTTATAGTAAAATTTATGATTGCGATAAATTTAATGGCGTAGTAAACAAAGTCCATAACACTATAGTTGTTACTGGGTAATTATCATTTTAATTTGATCTATGGTAATTATCGTTTGGTGATAAAGTCTGCGATCCATTTATCATAATATTTGTTGCGTAACTGTCTTTACTATGAAATCAATTCTTATCGATCAAGTCTAAGCCCTTAGACTATTATCGTTTTTCACCTAATTTATTAATTAAGCTTAACATATTCCTGTTATTTCACGTGACATTGGTAGGTACGTAAGCAATAATAACCTTCTATGTTAAAAAAACATAAATCGTACTTAGGGAATATTTACCGATTGATTTATATGAAAGTTTTTAATTAGTTAAACTATGGTTTGTTAATATAATGGAAATAAGAAACGCAACGGTGTCCGAGCAATGTAGCACGGTAATGCATCTGCTTGCATTGTGATCAACCGTTAGGCGATACTGGACCCACATACAGAAGACGTTAGAGACAAACGAGTCGATGATATATGACCAAGTGTAGTATATGTTGGAGCTGTTAGCTTGCTTTACGAGGGAATTGTATACAGACAGAACGGGGACGCTAGCTTTATTGAAAATGATGGATGTTCCGAGATTTGCGGCGGTTTTACTCTACAGCCAATTCGCGTTAGAAATTGGATAGTTTATGGGATAACTCGTATAACACTTAGAAACTTCAATTGTGTTTCTACGTAGCCTTATCGACAAGATTAGATACACAATACCTATCACAAATAACACAAAGTAATTGATTGTGTGATAAATTCAATATCAGACTGATTATGTACTTAATTCTTGTATATCTATGAACAACAAAACGTGATATTATGATCTTAAAAACAAGATTTAATTGTAAATTACTGTTCTATTTTATGGGACAATTATTCAAATCAAAGTTAATAGGAGGGATAAAATAGATATAACATGGTAGCAGTAAAAGTAATGTCATTGACAATCGTGGTATAATTTTTGAAATAGAATTGCAGTTGTTACAAAAAGTGGAATCCTTGCCTTATGAGCTTCGAGTAGGTTAAAAAAGTGTTAGATAGTGGCACAGGAAACAGCTATCGGCAATTATCAGCCGCGGTGCAGGCAGCATTCCTCGCATTGCGTATGCCAGAGAGATTTATAACGATTGGGGATAAACACACTGACTTTAATGATCAATTCTGTGTCTATGACGAATCCGATTTAGTGGATGAAAACATCAAGAAAGCAAGTTTATTTACTAAATTTTGGCTTAAAATAACATTTGAATGAATAGCAGCAGATGCGCTTAATGATCTCTTAACGTCTGGTTTAGTATAAATGGCGCCGGTTTTACAGGTAATATAGACTTTAGATAAGATGTTCAAAATAATGAATGGTTGTCTGTCACATTAATCAGTTTTATAATATTATGCATTTATACAAAGGTCGAAACACCTGTTCAATTTGCAGATATAAGAATATTAAATAATGGTTTCAGATAAACGGTAAATATTTCAAATATAAAAAACCATGGAATATGTAAATATATTTCTGGAAGTGTGAGTTTTTTAACATACTAAATGAATGAAACAAACACAAAGGACATCAATCTGTAACCGATTCTAAAGTAAAAGTGATTCTTAAATAAGAGTGTAGGTAAGTCATTTGAAAATTTCTTTTGCCACACAATTTATACCAGAATCAAGTTAACCTTATCGTTATCAAGCAAAGGCATCGAGGCACTACTACTACTGCAGTTAAATATTAAGGTCTAACCTTAAAATTTGTAAAAAGTACGGAATTTGACCTACTGAAACCGAACGCAATGAACCTTCAATACAGCATTGGTTAAAACTCAGTCAAGATACAGTTATTCTATCAATCAGACCGTCCCACTGGCGTTCAGTCCCTACAAGCGAGTCTAAGAAGCCATATACGTCGAAGCAGCTTTTTCCTTCATTTCCCGACGTCCCAGATCTTACCAGCGTCTCGCCTCAGACTCGCAAGGTCGTCAATGCCGACCAAGATAGATCGCTCGTTTGGCATTATAAAAATTCATATGAATTCCAATCGATACTTATCAATGTTTCTGAACTAGAATCTACAGGAAGCCATGTTTTATGTTCGTATTCTAGATCATACTTCGTCGCATACTGCCGATATTGAAGTAGATAATGGAAATAATGAATGATTTATCGAATGTTTTGAAGTAAATGTAGTAGCTACATGAAAGTAAACATAATTTAGTGTATTATTTTACTGCTACTTCTTCTGAAATACTTACAAAAATGGAAACATTCTAATGTTATTTATTATACCTACTATACTTATTCATTTATTGTTTTTTTAAATGTATAAAATATTATTGATTAATATTAGTAAAAGGTCGTATTGCAGTGCCACCTAGCGGCGTGTTACAAAGTCAGCATAGAATTGTCAATAAAAAACTTTCATGAATTTGTTCAATGCACATATCGTTTTATCTAAGAGTATTTTGATACTGGTCCATTAATCCTTCAATTCGCACTTGCCTCTAAAACAAAATATCCGTTTTCAAATCTATCCTTGAATATTAACATGACTGATTTTCCCAAACCATTCCATTCAGTAGCAAGACTCCAGTACGTCTTTAAATAGACGCCATAACACTTCACTTGTAAACATACTCTGTTTATTCTTTGAAGGTTATTAGTTTTGTTTAACGTTTGCGAAAGTTGAGAAGAAAGGAGCAAGTTTGTAGTGAACTATTCAATAGTTTTCAAAGAAATCGTTGTCCTTAACGTTGGAGAATTGAAGAGAAAACCTAAACTCCATACTTAAATTATATTGGCTTTTACCCGTTCTCAATATTTTTGTGCAATCGTTTTTATAATCATTTTATTGGTCGTTAAAACGAAAGCTACGTTATCATATGTAATTTTATGTTGCGAAACACGTTAACGAAAAAGTTATTAATAATTTTTAATGGGTATATTCTTTTGTAATTTATTGATATTATTTATTAAAATATCAATTTTCGTAGAATTGCAGTTGAAGATTTATAATAAAAATCGGCAGTGTGAATCGGTTTCGCGTTAACGATGTCGGTCTAAATAAATGTAAATTATTATTTGTAAATATATATTGTGTAATGAGTATAGTATCTTTAAAAGGGTTCGACTACTAAAAGGAATTTATGTTAGTTTGTAATTGTAGCGTGTTTCGTATTTTTTTATAAAACCTTACAAATCTTAAAATCAATAATCAAAAAATCATTTTATTTGTACTAGGTTCACCTTATTTTCATACAACCACTTAAATTAATTGGTTTCCTTTTTTTTTGTTAAGTTTGTCTTTAGAGTTTCATATTTTATTTGTATTTATTTTTTGGTGTCTTTGTTAGCAGATGATGACTCAGAATCGGCCGGTACGAGCGTAGCTACGGCGGGAGGCAAGGCGAAGTCTGGAAGCACACATATACATCTGTGGCAGTTCCTGAAGGAGCTTCTAGCGTCACCCCATGTACATGGATCGGCTATTCGGTGGTTGGATCGAAGTGAGTTTCCTTTCATTATCCTTGTTACCAAAAAGTTGATGTTTTACGACCAGCAATTCATCTGCGATCTAACAGAAAACCATAGATATTTAGAACATAGAATAGTTACATAGACGTTTAAGTAATTCTTATAATTCGTTATAGGTGTTGTAACGTAACGTCTTCGCGTAATTTTGAACTTATATTTTTTATGTAATATTCATACGATCTAATCGCACATATTTTCTAAATAATAATATACTTATTGCAAAATTGGCAGAATTTTGTACACCCATCAATTAAGTACTAGAGAATAGAAAAAGATAGACTTTTTCTATTACTCTGAGGTGGATTTAATTTATTTTGAGCTATTATTGCGAACATTTTCTATTATTTAAACAAAGGTACTAAAGCGGCTCAGAACATATACAATTCAGATGGTGTCGATGATAGACGATGTTTGTTATTCCGATTGCAAAACAGATACTGCCGCACAGAAGTCGTGTTGGTAGAAACGGCGACGTCACGATTGATGTTATTAATAGAATTCTTGAGAAATAACGGCACCTATACAAATTAATAGTGAAGTCTACCTACTTACTAACGAAATTTCAAACCACTGTACCTTATAGTAAATCGAAATATGAGTATATTCAAAATTTGGAGTAATTTTTGAAACAGCTACTTCAATTTACATTTTTAACGACAATTATAAGTAATAAAAAACACAATAATTTTAATACAAAAATATAAAGTTAAAAGAACTTCATTCAAGCTGTACATATGTATATATTTTTCAAGCAATACGAAATAGAATATTTGTTTCTTTACTGACCAAAAAGATATATAACGGCATTTCAAAAACTACTTAAAGTTTTCCATATAATATGCAATTGTTAAAATTAAACAATTAAACACGATAACCTACTTTATAAGCAGAAATAAACAAACGAAACTAGAATAAAACTCATTACAATAATACAATCTAATTATAATATTAATGTGATATTTATTCAATCTATTAGTCTGAATTTGTTGTTCACGTCGGTTTTATTGCTTTATTAGAATATTGATTCCTAAGTTTATTTTAATATAAATCTGTTTCTATTCGTGATTTAATTGAATGTAATATTATTCAAATCTTCAATTAATATTTCGTTTCTTTATAAATATAAAAAACAAAACACTTTTGTACAAATTATGTAAAATCAAATCAATATATTTCGCGGAACTATTTAAATAGGAATAAAATGTATTTTAATTCAAATGTGTGTTTTGTTCAAGTACTTTAAAAATAATTATAAAATTATTTTAAAATCAAATTATACAAAATTATAATAAAACATGTATATGTATTGTATATGTATTGTATATGTGTACACGATAAAATAACAATAGTTACAAGTTCACTCGTTATTATAAGGAAATCGCTCGATGTTTTCAAAACGAGTTTAACATGATCACAAACAATAGATACTAAATAATACACAGCTGGTTTTTATAAAAATAACCTAAGACAAAGACTATCAAGGTTTTGTCCAACTGATAGAGTCTGCGTAGAGGATATAAAGCGGTTTATTTTTTTGTAGTCTGACTGCATCAATGCCACACCCACATAAGTTCTACTATCGTACTAGTAGTACTAGTACTAGCTGGCTACTACCAGGTAGTAGTATCAGCAGTGTTATGTTTCGATGGAAGGTCACAAGTTGTGGCGTGGCATACTTGCGTTATCTGTGATAGAAAATGTTTTTATATTATGATTAAATCATTTTATTATAATCAGTCTAAATAACGGAGCAATCTTGTTTAATTTATTCGGTTTTATCATTTTAAAGTAGGTAGTCCATTTTTATTTTCGAACATGACCCTTGTTGTTTACAAAACCCTGTGATAATGTATTGATAAGTGTTTTATAATGTTTACATTGCAGAGCAACAGTGTTGCAAGCTATGATATATTAAAGTTTGCGTTTCTGGCGTAAACCGCTTGTAAGGCCGGTTATACAAGTGCGTTTTTGTGTTGCGATTATGCGACAAAAAGACAGACAGAGTAGGTAATTGTATCATGAAAACAGATAACTAGAGATAAGTAGATCATAACAATAAGCTTTTATGATTTTACTGATACTGCTAAACAAAATAATTTGAAATAATTAAAATATATCGGACAATAAAATAACAGTTACACTAAGTAATCTGTGGTTAGAATAGTAAAATAATCCAATTTTAGGGCATAAAACATACACTACTATCCATAACTGAGCGTGTTTCTGAAAATTGATTAAATACTATATGGCAATCACGACTATCATAAGCACCAGCAATAACTTTTTTAATTGGCCACAAGCGTGCAAACAAGGCAATAAAACTATTTTTTTTTTTTTTTTTTGAGTTTTGCTTTTCTGTCCGATATTCCTAAACTATATATTTCTGGGCGGTTTTACCTTCTAAAAAAATAATATCATATTGAGAAAATACGATCAATGTTGTATTATTTTTAAATTCAAAATTGATTTTTAGTTTCATTTGTACAATGTACCTTATGTACGCTATGAAAGCAATAAAGTCCATTCTTTGCATAAACACGATATGTGCGGCATTCTTTGTTCATACTATTATAATAAGCTATAATAACTTATTTCTATTTTTAATTATTTTAAATGTAGATACAACATTTAATTACTTATTCAAATTAAAGCAATGTCTTCCTTATTGATACCGTTATTATAAAACAATAGGATGTATAAGCAAATCAGTAATCGATATTAAACTCCGCACAATAAGTGGAAATCCATAGCAACATTCACAAGCCAAGGTGAGCGTGCCACTTACTTGCCATCTGGTGGTACTCTGGTAATACCATAGCAAAGGTTGCTTTTCCAAGTCGTGACTAGCCCAGGACACTATTGTACATTGTTACGATTTATGGGCCAATTAAAACTTAGTACCTACCCGTTTTGGGCTTTATTGATTTGCATACGGATAATGTAGCAGCTGACGTGATAGATGTACAAAACGTGTTTGGATAGTTCAGTATTACATTGTTGCAATCATTATAGTCAAAACATTACCAAGCCTCAAATATTAAGTTTTAAAAAATATTCTGAATTTACGTTAGGAATACAACTGTTCTTCAATATATATTTTGTACATAGCAACGCTGTAGAAAACACACTGTAGATATATCTATTAAGTAAAGAACGACCTAATTAGCATACTTGGACTATCAAACAAATGGTTAATTCATATCGTGTTCCACAGGTAACGGGGTGTTCAAAATTGAAGATTCAGTGCGTGTCGCGAGGCTGTGGGGCAAGCGAAAAAATAGGCCCGCTATGAACTACGACAAGCTGTCGAGAAGCATCAGGCAATACTACAAGAAAGGCATCATGAAGAAGACAGAGAGGAGTCAGAGGCTCGTGTATCAGTTCTGTCATCCGTACTGCTTGTAAATACTCCATTGACACTTAGGTTTAGTTACTGTAAATAATTTATTGTAAATAAGGGAGTGAGAGAGCCGCGGTAATGCGGACACAACGAGGGCTGGTCGCGTTTTGCGCGGTAAACGCAAAGCTCGACGCAGTCGTAGAGTTTGTCGACTGCCTAAGTCTCTGTATAGGCGAGTTAACGCCGCGGGACAGGCGTCGATTGTCACCCCTCCATAAAGTTCGAGAAAGGTAATTTTCTCTGGAATTTTATCGGACGGGGAATTCGCTGATTGCGTTAGACATTAAGTTCTTTTTTACCAGCGACTAGACAGTGTGTCTGTCGACCAATTATTCGGTCGATAGGTCAACTAATGCTTGTCGAAAGCTGGTAATGTTTATCCCATATATCTATGATATATTTCTAGTACGTTCTATGAACTTTTAGGTAAGAAAAATGTAAATATTAATTTATATTGGAATTTTATCTGATAACTTTACGTGAGAGTAACAATAAGTTTGTAAGTACTTGATTAAGAAACGATCAATTAATGTGAATAAAAAATAAAAAGTAAAAAAAAATAATTTAATAATAGTTAATGTAAGAAAATGTGAAATTAAATTAAATGTGTAATAAGAAGCGTAGTGTAACGCGCAATGAGATTAGTGCGGCTTAAGTCGTCCGATCGTTTCGACTTTTGTTTGACGCTTTCGTGATGGAGAAACGAAACGAGTCGAAACGAAAGGCATCTTGAATAAGTATGAATGTATATACTCAACTGTTTTATATTTAAGGCGCATGTACGAATACGTGACGAAACGGTTTCTCGTAAAACTGCGCGTAAAGGGAAGAATGCAATTTAGATGTTATTTTAAATGTAAGAAATGACGCACGTCGTTGAGATTAAATGAACAAAATCGGGTTATGTGTAAAATTTTGTGCCAAATAGATGTAGGCCTTTAAATTTATTGGGGACAAAATTATTTCTCGTGAAATCGGTGCCCGCCGATGTGAATCTGTAATTTAAACTTTAGTTTAGTCGGTGTTGGGATGGGTCGTAGGTTAAGACTTATCTTAAGAACGACGCAGTTAGCGTTTGTCGTAATAATGTTATTATTGGACCAAACTAATGTAGTTTATAATTATGAATGGTAGTGAGAAATAAATGGAGATCTTATTTATTATGTTGTTTCATTTGCGGTCTACTAGTTTTAATTAAGCGTTAATCATTTCTAGAACGATATGATTGGATGGCTAGAATTTTAATGATGAAATGGCTAACTTCATAGTCGAATGACTATTAAGGCGAGAGATCTTTCAAGATGCGTATTATTTTAATATCAACTATCAAATGAACGTTTAAATATTAGCACTAATTAATGAAATAAAATAAACTAAAAGTTTTGTAAATCATTACCTACATAGCGCATCCACAAGTCAGTGGTTTCCGGGTTCGATCCCGGTCAGTACGTAAGATACCTAAATGAAGAATTTTAATGTTCTTTATGGATTTCATTTATTAATTGGGTTATTAATTTATTAACATTTCTATTTAATGGTATAAGTACTATTACAAAAATTATGTGAAAGAAAGCTTAGACGCGGCCGTTATTTATAAAATCAATTTCTATTGTATGATTTGCCCACTAAACGAAATTGGACAATTTCTTTCAAATAGAAGTTATTAATTTTCGATCTTGGGTAGGCAAAACATTGGATATATCGATTTTATTAATAAAGGGCGTTAGAATATGCAAATACGAATCCATTATTTAATATTACTCTAACCACAAGATGCCAATCATTCATAATAATATCAATCTTAAGATCTTTTATCTAGATCATATGGTATACAGTAGTATAATTAGATATGCCTGCGAAACTAAATTATACTGTTGATAGTTGTCGATCAGCCACATAGAAGTTAGTCACCTTGTGGTATACTGATCATAATTATTGATAATTAAAATTTATATATTATAGAGATACCTAAAATCGACTCGTGGAAACCTAACCTTTACTTTTACCTTTGCGACCCGTTTAACATTTATGTATGATACGACTGAAGTAGACATGTTGCAGAGGTTGGCATGATTTTGAATGGTCATTGCAGTTTAAAGACACGGGTAGCCAAAATGCCAAATACTAATAGAACAAGGTCCTTTTATTTTTATTTTTATTTTATCAGATGTAGGTAACAACTAATTTTTTGAATAATATATGGGTAAACGCTTTAGACCACATTAGGATTCCCTATCGTGGGTGCCATGGACACACACATAGACAAATACACAAACACCCAGACCCAGAAACAGAAATCTAAATTCATCAATGTATAGATATCTGTGTGGCCGGGGATCGAACCCGGGTCCCTTTGCGCGCCAGACCGGTATGGTGACCGCTCCGCCGCGCGGGTTAAAATTATCTTATTTCGATTGTTTACTCTAACCACATAAACACTCAGTTTTTGTGTGGCGGTAACCACTTCACAGGTTCATAACTGCTCCAAATAAGACACGTCATTTAACCCCAATGACGTATCTATTTCTAACGACACCATTTCTAACCTATTATGAATAGAATAGAAATTACATATTAGAAAGATACACTAACACAAATGATACAAAAGAGGTAAAGCGATTGTATATAAACGGTGGCCTGATACCAAATTAGCATTCTCTTCCAGACGACCTTGTGGTAGGAATACCTATAAATATACAGGGTGAATTTTTAAAACGGGCCTTCAGGGCCAAATCCGAAACTATAAGGATTACCGAAAAATGCTGAAAGGAGTTACGAGGCCGATTTTGATAAAAACTAAAACTGCATCATTAGTTTTTTAAAATATTTTTTCTTTAGCCGGGAATCGAACGAGTTCATTTTGAAAAAAATGACACCTCTATATTATTCCACTATTTGATAGTGTCGCTTATAAGGATCAAATTCTGGGAAGTTTCCGAGTTGGTCCTGAAGGCCCGTTTTAAAAATTCACCCTGTATAATGGTAGTGTAATAAATTTATTTGCACGATATCTTAATATGCAACACCATTTTAATTGTCTGACTATAAGTAAAGTATAAAATTAAAGGCAGGACCGATTTTAACGGAACTTTCATGCAAATACCTATGTTTGAATTAAAAAAACCCTGCAAATGCGCATGGACAGGGAAGTTGATTTTTTATAATAAAAATGTATATATAAAAATTCTGATTCACGTGTTTTTAATAATGTGTTGTTCACACAGACCTTACTAGGATTCCTTCTGTCCTCTACATAGAAATACCGTTACATAAATATTTAAATGCATAACAAAAATATAAATTCATTATTATACATAGTTATGTCTCTCTGGCCGGGGATTGAACCTGGAACCCAACCCTCAGCGAGTCAGATTGATTTGATGATCGCTGCACAATGGGGGTCATTCTAAAATGACCTATATGAGTTACAAATTGACAAATCTTCCAATACATTCGCTAAGCAACAGTATGTCTTCAGAATGACAAGCTTATGTATTCATCATTTTATGTCTGCCTGACCGGAGTTCGAACCTGGAACCCAACCCTTATCGTGCCGGAATGATGTGACGTTCATGATGATTAATTTTAGTACAAAGAATAAATTCAATGTTAGTTTTGTTACAAATGTTGACAAATGTAGGACGCAAAATACATTCCCTATGAAGTATGTATTAAGTATGGCAAGCATAAATATTTATCATTTATGCATGTCTGGCTGGAATGCCTGGCTGGGAATCGAACCTGGAATTTAACCCTTTTCATACTAGACTGGTACGATGACTGCTGTGAGACGCGGTTCGTTCGCCAAAGGATAAATGCACTGTTACACAATGGCAACTTTAGGACGAAAAATCTTCGAAATATGGTTCAAGTATGGCGAGCTTATGTAATCATATTATGTTTGCGTGGCCGGGGTTCCAATCTTGAAGCCAACTCTCTGCGTGACTGAGTGTTATACGTTGCACAGAGGAGTCGTTTTAGTGAAGAGAATAAATAAATAGATTGTTAGTTACAAAAATGATAAAAGTAGAACACAATATTCCAATACATTCGCTATGCAAAAGTATGTGTTAAGTATGGCGAGCATAAGTGTTTTAGGCAAGTTGCATCACGTTGCGCAAACGTGACGTCAGTACCCACCGAAATTCCACGAGTGAAAGTGCCTTTCGAGTGCGGGGGTGGGGAGGTGCTCTGATCTGACGAAGATGATTGGTTTTGCAATGTTTTTGCTTATGCGAGAGATAGACAAGATTCGATGGTAAATATAAGAGCGATGTTTTTGCGAGTGGGGGTATGTTTGACCTTCGAAGGTGTGGGGTTCGAATACAAGACTTTAGTTTTTGATGTTTTCAAATAGTGCATATTGGTGACACATTTCGTTCTCTTAAATTACAAGTTACACTTAGTAAAGACAGAGTATACGGTTGCGGGTCGTTTGATAAATAGTCAGATGTGTATCTACTCACTGGCTGATACACGGATGGGGAAAGGGTGGTTAAGAGACTCAACTCTTCTCAGACGGCGGCAAAATTTCAGAAATAGGACCATTTTTTTTCAGCGTCTCAGATGATTGTCTCTCCCATTGTTTCTACATATTTCGGACGCTACAATTTATACTTTTTGCCGTGAACAAAAATAAAATTTGTTATGACTCCCATTGTAAGAACAATAGTTTAACAATGGTCATATTATGTTAGTCATGTATGGATTTTATTATTCAAGTAAATTGAAACAGTCTTTAAATATGTACCAGCACAAATAAGGTTATGTGAACAACGAGAAAAATAATCTACTTAAGTCTATTAGTATTTTATATGCTAGTATTTATTACAAATCATTAGTTTAGGCCGGCAACGACGACCTTTGATCTCCTTGTTACATGTTTTTAATAAGATTGTAGTAGCAAATGAGCATACACTCCACCACTAAGTGGTCACTGCCGCCCATGGCCATTTGTAACAAACTCCATGCAGAAGTGGTTCGATCTGACTCTACAAGTGTAGTCCTGTAAATTAGAGTAGCAACACAACTGTAATCGTCCTCGAACTAGGAATCTAGTCGAAGATAGTCGCATCATATGTAAGTCAGCCGACATACACATCTTTCCACCGAAATACAATAACTCCTTCACGATAGCAATAGGAACAGCGATGGTCCCCTTTATCTTTATCTTATCTCCAATTTATGCAGTCATAACACGCTTAAAGAAGGATAACTTCGAACAACATACGCCGTATAGAGTGAACAAAGCTTCCCACATAGAAAAATACATGGCATGACACATAAGTGAGTTCTTAAATAAGGTATGTCGCATGTCCCTTTTGTTTGAGTGATTCATCGGTGGAAAGTTTTCTTAAATGTTCAAATGGCATTTGAACATTTAAGGCGGCTTAAAAGTATAATACATATATATGAATCATTATAAAACTTCTTTTTGATTTGCCGTTCCGTGCGGAAGGAACCCTTGTATTATGCCGTTTAATAATATAGTCCATTGAAATGTAATGCCGTTTAATAATATTCTCCATTTAAAATTGTAACTATAGCTAGGTCACCATACGAAAATGTAACTGTATTATTAACGGATCCTAATTGAAAATTTTAAATTATTGTTACTTTAGCTTAGTATGTTTACTTATAATTAATTTAAATTGCTACACTCTTACAGGGTTTCATGCCACTGTATCAAAATTTGTAACACCTTTACATGTATGTGATAACTGCATGATGCAATAAAGATTATGATTATGATGATTATGATTATGAATGTTACATTTGGATTGCAATAGTCAGGTAATGCAATTTTATTTTGTCAAGTGTAAACCTTATCCTAATATAACCTTTTGTTGTAAAAACAAAAATAATAAAATTAAAAACACAAATAGATCGTTTTTCTAATCATTTATTCAAAAATTACATCAGAGATAACGAAATATAGAAGGGTTTTTGAGGAATAAATTAGACTATAAATTTCTTAAAGGGTAAATAGTATGGAATCCTCAATGCGCGTCAATTACCCTGTTATTCGTAAAGCGTTATGGAAATCTTCCAAACAACACATTTATATTAGTATCTAATAGGTATTGATGAGTAATGAACATTTATATACTGATATTAATTTAATTCATAATTTAGTTACGATCTTTTCGCAAAAGCACTGACGGACATCATCACATAAATTTTAATTATTAAACTAATAAAAAAAGCCAATCAATAAGCTAATGACAAAAATACCCTTAATTTAGAATTTTAGCTCATTATACCAACTATTATAATTATGGATGGCGTACGCGTTCCCTACATATTTGCAATAAAACAATTATTGTATATTGGGTGCATACCTATTGTGATCTGAAAGACATTCTATCATAAAGCTAGAGTGATAATAATCAAATTCTTTATTTGGCAGACCGATTGGTATCTAAATCATTGTTAAGATATTTGGTTTGTTTAGTACCTATTAATTAGATATACAGGGTGTCCCGTAAGTACCACGACAAACTTGGGGAGAACATAGGTGAGGATCTGACCTCTCTGGGAAAAAAATATTACCTTAGTAAAAGTGTCACCGTTTTTGGACTATCAATTGTTTTAGATTTTTTGAGAAATTCAGCCCTCTTCATCTTCTTTCGTTAACTGCGTGAACAAACTTGGTGATGCAGTGTTTATTTTTTCTGTTAAATATTATCAGATAGTTGGTCTATCATATTAAAATGTAAATTGGTTAAAAGATGTAAAGGAACCATGAAAAAAATAGGGTTATTTTTAGATTTTAATTTTTTTTACTATTTTTCCCTCAACTTTGACTCGTTGCGGTGAAAAAAAAATGTACTGGACTATAAGTGTACATTGCGCAAAAAATATGTCCAGTTAATAGAAATTTCAAAAAGGTACCAAACTTACTATAAAGTTGAAGAAAAAAAGTTAAGGCCGTTTTTCCATGAAAGGTACTGAAACCAACTAAAACAAACTGATCGAGTTTTTATTTAAATTACGCTTGCTACCATCTCAAAACGTGTCAAACAGTACAAATTTACATCATTGACTAGTTAGATACTTAAAAATATCCTTCTTCAGTTGTAAAAAAATAATTAAGTAACTAACTAGCAATCAAAGTAATACAATTTATTAAGTCAATTTTTACCTACTACCCTGGCTCCATCATCAGATCTGTTCCAAGATGTCGTGATTAAAAGAGTAGCAATGCATCTTGTCGAAGTTAGATAAACTTCCAACCATAAATAGAGTTTGTTTACAGTATAGAGTTTTGTTCAGCGGCAGTAATATATCATGTGGATTAGGTACATGTTTTTTATTAACTACTTTTACAACAATAAGTGTTCGAAGACATCACGTTCTTCACGAGTAGGTATTCTCCTCTGAAGTAGGTACAACACCTGGGCATTATTTATAGTTAGGTATAAAATAATAATCTCTAAGTTAGGTATGGGTGGCGCCGCGCGACCCGTACCAGTTGGCGACTGGACTGGACTCACAATTTTGGAATGTAGCCGACCTTTAGGCAACGCCTTGTAAAGTCACAATGGTTAGAGATTTAGCGATTGTACCCACATATTTCAAATATCACGGAAACATCTCTCTCTATCTATCTTTTAAGTAGATTTCAGAAAAATCAAGCTTTTTAGGGTATTAGGAAAATAATAGGGCCTACAGGACTTTGTGGTCAACAACAATTTTCGAATTGTTTTAGAAAAATATTTTATAAAAACTTTGAATGGCCTAATTAACCCCTTTAGAATGAATTTTAATTGATAGTGGTAGTGATAGTAATAGTGGAAGCGATAGTAGTAGCAGTTGTATCAAATTGTTTTAACTTTACCTATTGTTAACGAAGGTTAAATCAACGTATTTCTGAATCGTACCTAATTGTCACAAGTACGAGTAGGTACGTATTTTTTCTTCATAAAATCGTATTGAACGAGCGAGGTACAGTCGAGGGCCCAGGCTGCTTCCAATTATGAAAAGACCCGATCTTAGTATCTATAACGAAGTGATAATCAAATAACATAATGTTTTCGTAAAAATAATAATATTATTTGTTTCAAATCGCTCATTTCTTACAACTTGGACGTCAAATTAAAAGTCGAAACAAACACAAGCGGTGGAGGAGGAAATTATTATTTAAGTATTCAAGTCTACTCGCATTTGCATTTCTTGATAAACGATATGATAAATGTTATGTAGGTATATATAGTAAAGCAGAAATACCTACATTAATCTATGTCAATAAATAAAAGTAGATAACTTAGTGGCATAAATTTCTGCCTCAAGATTTGAACTCCAGACCCCCATTGGGTTTGGAGTTTAAATCTCGACGAAAACATTTTTTTACCCTTTTATTCGCATGATATAAAAGTAAAATGTGTGCATGTACCCCACCTGTTAGTAAATAGCTACTATCTTCCATGGACATCTATAATTATCCCCTGATAAGCTTAGGGTCTAGGGTTCTACCTTCTTTCAAAATTTATGTGATATTCGACATCAATTAGGTATTGCTTGCTTTCACGGGGACAAACAATTTGAGAGAACAGATTGACAATTTTTTTTTGTAAAAAAAAATTATATGTCAAACGGGTGCATAACTACAAATCCGCGCTTGGAAACCGTATCATTCTTATGAGAGATTTTACCTATCCAACAAACAAATAACTAGATCAAATAATAATGGGTTAATGATGAATGATGATTATGATAAATATCACCAAGGAATATATATTTTTATACAGATTTTTAGTACTGGTGCCACAGACCTATATCTTAAAAAATACAGGTCTCTGACTGGTGCACACTATCCGTCGACCACCTACATAATTATTAGAATAGGCCAGAAGAAACCGAGTACAAAGTATATTTTGTATAGGAGATACAGTTACCATTAAAAAATATGTAAGTTATGTTGTGATTATTTTTAGTAAGTACGTAATCAAAATCATAAAGTAGATAGGTACCTATAGTGTAACTAGATTAACAATATAAATAATCCGTAAACTAATTAAGTACTCTTCTGAAAATATTTTCTCCCTTTGAAAGCAAAATCTTTGTTTATTTATAAAAGATCTAGCTCCCGAGTTTCCAAGGTACGCCAGCCTATCTAAAAATACTTTGACCTTCATTGTACGCAATATCTATTTTTAACGCCCTTCAGGATCACCAAATATTTATAACCTAAGTTACCTACGCAAACTCAAGCAGGATTGTAAGTATAGCGTGGAACGAAACGCTGCGCATTTCGTATGTGACGTCACTCTGACGTCATTGCCGATTGACATTTGACATTTCAATCGATGGTTCCTTTGTTTTTAGTGCAAGCTTCTACAGTTATACGCCAAATTTAATAGGATTATTAGTGTAAATGAAATAAAAATGCATACAAATATGTAGCCTATGGTCTATTTCTTAGTTTACCGCCGACGCGCTTGTCGTCCGGCTTGTTTTTACGTGAAAAAGTGAAAAACAAATTGCATTTATTTTGTGGTGCTTTACATTGAAGATTATTTACGATGAAGCCAGGTAAAAGCGGTGATGTGAAGGAGGAGATAGTGGAAGTGCATACGGCGGGTAGATCGCCTTCTCCGAAACAGAAGAACAAGGAAAGGTCACTAAGTCAGTCGGGGTCACGGAAACTATCAAACGGTCACGCATCGGGCCCCGAGGCGGCTGAGACTCCGCAGTCGACTGAGGAGTCAGGGGATAAGGCCAAAACACGTGACAACTGGATCAAATCTGAGCAGGAATCCCTAGATATTGAACTACCAATTCATGATCAAATAAAGCTTGGCATACTAGGTTTTGTTGAAAAAGAAATTAAGAAATCCGACAAGAATCCTTCATTTGTCTTTTATTCTCATGACCCTAATGGCTTGGATGAGAAATTTATGAAAACGTTGTCTCGGCCGTCCAGTGGCCACAAGGAGAAACGGAGTCCATCATATAGAAAGAAGAAGAGGCATTCTTCCAAACACAGGGACAGAGACTTGCATGACTTTGAGATACCTGGCTCGAGTCTAAGTGCATTAGAAAGAGTGAGTATATAATAATTTGTAATTCAAAGTTCAATTCATTCAAAGACAGTCAAATTCATTCATTCATTCAAAGACAGTCAAATGCTGTAATTGTCATTATTATCTCATGTGGTTATCACACCTACAAATAAATTTTAAGATTTTTAAAAGCAAACAAGTTGATTCAATATTTTAACACAATAAAAAACAAGGATTTGCATTAGTCACATCATGATCATCACATCATCATAGTACATCAAGACCCTAGATTGAAAGTAGTGCTGGAGTAAATATCTCTATAATAATGTTGTTAATCCAGTAATGTTCCGCTACTGGGCAGCGGTCTCCTCTCAGATTCTGAAGGGTTTAAATTAAAGTCCATTGTGTTGGTCAAATACAGATTGGTGGACCCTTGAGAATGTTTTGAGAGCTCAGGTGTGCAGTATTTGTAATGCTTGCAGTACTGTTTGATGACTAAATTACAGCCAACTCTGTAAGCATTTTCTGAGTTATCACTTTCATTTTGATATTATTTATCCATAATAATCTCTCATGTAAATAAAATAGATAATGCTATTAAAATTCAAATTTATTTGTAATTTTATATATTGTAGTAGTTAATCAGCATTACATCCTATGTAAGTGAGTTGTAACTTTTTGTGTTACTGCTTCAGCATTAGCAAACCTGAAATGCCGCTTAAGTACTAAACAGTTTAAAAAAATATATAATTAGCTCCAATAGTACCCTACACATTTATGATGAATGGAAATATTTATTTAAATTTCTAGGTTGATGACTACCTCAAGGAATACAATAAAGATGAGGTGGTAACACTGAGTGGGGAGTTGGAAATAGAAGCAAATGACGTTGAGAACAACAACGGCAACTCCAAGGAGCTCAGGCATAAGCCAAGGAAAACACGTCGGAAACCAAGAGATGAGAGGCACGACGGTAGCAGCGGTGGACGGGACATCAGCCCTAAGGTTTTCAAGACTGCTAGTAGGAGTAAGAAGGAACCAAAACCAGGTAAACTTTTGTATCATTTTTAATCTTTTGCCTTACTGCTGGGTTGGGTTCTCAAAGTTTAGGCTATAGCAGGTATGTGTTTAAAAAAAAAGAAGTTTATGATATGTGAAGTCTACTAATATGCAGTGGAATATGGCCTATTTCATCTCATTCTGAGAGGAGACCTGTGCCCATCAGTGATGATGATAATGATGACATGTTTGATCAAGACAATATAGTTCACCCTTGATATCAAGTAAGCCCTAAATGCTGCTCCTCTGATGGATGGTTTAGGAAAAACGGTACTGCAATCACATGCTGATACATATAAAAGTTATATAATTCTTATATACATTGTATGAGTATTGACTGTTTGTGGTGATTACAATGATCTTAGATATTGTGATACTCACATATGGCATGTTATTATAATATGGGTGTAACATAATATAATATAAATGTAACACATGCAAATGTCTTTTATAATTTTATTCTTATTGCTCTGTTGTGTAATAAGTACGTAAATTGTCAACTATCAATGACCTATACATTCCTCACACTGAGGGAAAGACCCATGTCCAGCCGCAGGACAATAATGGGTTGATGACTATAGTTGTATCAATATTTAATATGTTAACTAAAAAACAGTTCAAATGAAAAAAAAATTAAAATGAAAATATTTGAAAATAAAGGATTTGTTTAAACCATTTACTTTTTATTATTATTTCAGCTCGACCCACAGACTTAACAACAATGTTAGAGAGCCTAGAATCAAACGTGCCATATCATGACCAATACATAGACAACCCTTTCTCATCGCCATCTCCACTCACTTCACCGAATGATGAGAGACTAGAGCCCTTCGGGTCTCGGAGACCAGAGAAGGTGTACCTACAGGGAGGTGGAACATTCCGAACTGTCTCTAGAGACAGGATACTAGAGTCTCAACAACAGTCTCGTGATGGGGATGATAAATACATGAGGTATGTTTTATAAAATAACATCCGTATCTATAATCAAAGATAAGTTTGTATTTTGATGTAGTCTCTGTCATTAATTAATTTCATATGTTTTGAAAAGTAGATTTATGTTGCATGGTTTTGATACTGATCTGTAAAGTTGGAAATTAATCCATCATTATGGTCTTCCTTTCACTGCCCAAACTTACCAACTTACTGTATATTTGTAAATTAGTATGTATCAAGTAATGATGAATCAAGATGTTACTTGCCACTGTATTACATACCAACTTATTGTGTACCAATTTATTATGTACCAACTTAATTCATAAATATTATTCACTTAATAACATGTACAAACTTAACTACGTTCGAAATTAATATACGTCATTATGTGCTAAGTAAGTTACATTTTTCAACTTACTAAATACCAATTTAGTAAATAATTACAGCTTGTTTAACATACAACAAACCATCACTAAAACAATCTTTAACTAACCTACTAACATTTCAGGTTAGGCGACCTAACACCACTAGACGTAGCGCTAACAGTCCAGAAGGCGTGGCGGAGCTGTGCACCAGCCTGCCATGGAGTGCTTGGTGGACTGTCCTTGATGCATCTCTTGCTGATCAGCTATTCAGATAGCCTGGATGCTGGGCATCTGTCCTTCCACGCTGTGGTCACTATGCCATATGTAGCGACGTATTACTTCTTCTGTGTTCTGTGTCTGCTGTCTGTTTTGGACAGGTTTGTGATTCAATTATTATTACTTTAGTTTATATCCCACAGCCTGTTATGGATTGCATTAGGAGAGGGTCTGTTATTCCAATGCTAATTGGTGTCAATAATTTGTTGGTAGCCAATCAAGTAGACAAGGTTCAAAAACAGACAAAAATTTGTGCTATTACTACTACAAATAGTAATAGTATTAATACAAATGTCTGATGTCTAGTACCTGACTCTTCACATAAAGATGTTATAGGAGGTAACTAAAGGAATAAAATTATAAAACATGAAATGAAGATCCTTCATGGTAACTGGTCTATTGGCGTTGATGGATGATATTATGGCTCATTTCTAAACTCTTCAACCTTTTAGTAGAAAGAAATATATCATGCCAGACATAAACATACCACTATCTCGCAGAGCAGATTTAAGCTAACCTAACTTAACCTAACCCTTTTTACAGGTTAGACATAACAAGCATCGACTTATCACGCGGGTTGCAACCCTGGTTCCAGCCGATCGTTCTGGTGATCCTGTACTCAGCTTGTCTCCTCGTCAGTACGGCTGCGAGGATGTACGACGAACTGATGGTCTACCAGTACGCTCCATTAGTCGCTAACATCACTAGCAGCAATGTTACTACTGTAAGCAAAGTAAATTACTCACTTAATTGTTATTTCAATTTATTTGTGGCGAGTTTCACAACTCGAAAAGAGGTGGCGCCACAAGATCCTGAAATACGCTATTGAAGTTTTTTAAAATTATTACATAAGTATGTAGGTAAGCTTTTAATTGAAACTAGTGAAGCATGGCTACTTTCCAGGCAGGCATCTAGCTTGGCTATAGGTCAGAATCCATCGTAGTCAAGAATCTAAAATCATTATGCCTATTAATGTCCCAATTAATTAGGGGCAAGGGTTGTTTTCCTCATATTGAAAACAGCTTACAACTTTAATTTATCAAGCTGGTTAAGTGTAAAATGGTAGTCAACTATGAATAGAACTTGAATACTATGTTACCGACGATTCGCGTGGAGTGGTCCCCATAATGGTCTGACGCGCAATCTTCCGGGTTCGACCCTCGCCCAGACAGATATCTGAATAATTAATAAGAATTTGGATATATTTTCTGGGTCTTGATGTTTGTGTATTCTTCTCTCTGTGTGTTTATGGCACCCACGACACAGGGAATCCTAGTATGGTGTTGAGAGTATGATAACTTCTTATATTAACTTATTTACTTTTCGATTTCAGCCAACGATACCAACATTCTACCACACGTGGACACACTTTTCCATTTGGCGGGCCGTACTGTCATTGCTCGGGTTAGTATACTTCGTCATATCAAACCCCCAGGACTTAGTGCATATGAATCTCAACAAGCTGCTACAGTTTAAGCATTCATTGCAAAGTATTGGATGATTGCGTCGATACATTTATTATCAGAAGAAGCAATGTATAGCGTACAGGTGTAAAATGTATAAAGCTTATTTTGTTTTATGATAACAGAGTAATTGTTTATTATTTATTACTTTGATCTCGAATAGAAAATAAGACAAAGTGTACATTATTTTAGTTTATAGAATAAGAATTATATGAATATCAATTACTGATTTAAAAAAAGTTTATGGGCAATTTTGTGTTCCTTATATTTTATGAATTACAAATCAAATTAATTTAAGCACTATTTTCTAGTCAATGATATTAATGTAAGGGAAATTTTCACAATTTTCGTTTAACTAAAAAAATATTCCAATAATAAGTGAATCTCAGAATGTGGAATTATTTAAAATTCTTTATTTAAGATTATTATAAATAATCTAATACTCATAATAGTGACGAATGTGTACTAAATAAAATTATCGTTGAATTTTTATTGCACAAAGTTTTAGATAATAGTTCCTTAAACAACATAGATTATACCTAAAAAGGGACAATATGAAATGAAAGGGTAAATTACTTTTCACTGAAATGATTTTTACCTTTATTACAAAAATATATTTCACTTATTAGGCAAAACGCAACAGGCACAATGTTATTTAAAACTTAAACAAAGAAAAATAAATTTTCTTAATTGAAAATTGATCTTACTTTTGTATTATTATTATTAACGATTATAAAAATATATTATTTAAAACCAGCATTTATCTACAGTATTAATGTTATGTCCTATATGTGTTAATTTTAGTAATAAATGGATACTCAAAAAACTATTAATGGACAGTAAATATCATTATATACAATAATTATCATATTGATGTATTGTACATAGCTTTTTCACAAAATATGTGTTTCGCAAAGAAGTACTAGTAAGTCAGTGTTTTTTATGTAATCAATTGTCTAAATTATTATTCATTTTACTTTAAAGATGGTTTAAGTATTATGTTAGCAGTATTATTATTAGTATTAATTATTAAAAAAAACTCGTTTTTAATAAATAATATTTTTAGTTGTATTCATAAATAATAATTTTATCGTAAACTTTAGTCATATTTTTGTCGTAGTAAATTAAATTTTTAGTACCTACTGACAATTATTTATTTCTTTTTAAGTGCAGTTAAAAATATATTAACGTAATATTTACTAAGTATTATTTAAAATTTTAAGTAACAGTACAAAACTATGTCCCCTTGCAAAAAATAATTTCCTGATGTTATAATTTATATATTTTTTGTAACGGTACAGTTATATAATTCTCTCAACTGATCTAGTCATAAAACAAGTATGCCAAATATAGTCAAAAATGTAGCAAAATATATCGCGATAATTATATTTTCTTAATATCCATGTACATAAAAATTAAATATTTTATTTTCTGATTGTTATTGATAATACGTTGCTGAAATAATGTAATTGTAACTTAATTTAAATATTATTCTATCTACTGGTCTTATGTACTTATTCTTACATGTTGTTACGCAAAATTAATAAATATCATGAATATGTATTTCAATGAGAATATTTAATGATAAGGAGTAATTCTGGTTCGAAATTCATGCAGTACTAATATTTTTTGTGTCGTGTATATTATTTAATATATTCTTTATTCAACGGTGAACTTAAATATCTCTAAGGATTTTCTTATATAGTCGACGGCTTAAAGTATAATAGTGTAAAGTCCGTATGTCAAAGTTTTCAGGAAAGAAAATATCCTGCCTAAATTACTAACAAATGTTTTTAACCAAAGAGAACGTCCCATTAGTCCGTTTAAGCTTAAGCTAATATGTCCAATTCTACACATAATATTCCACACAATGTTTGGTAATCATACCAATTTTGTGAATAATTTGTATGATTACATTATTATTTAGGCTGACGTTTGTAGCCAATGGATTTCACGAATGAAATTTTCAAGGAAAATATAATTATGCCAAAGTCATAATAGACAATGATAATAATGACCACAACTTAAAACCAAAACCTATTAAAATATTTAGATCTGATTAAAAACATTATTTCGCACTTTGAGCACTTTTAGTTTTGACATTAAAGGCCCGGCCAAACAGAACGCGTATTTTAGCGCCGCGCTAGGCGTCAGCGCTAGAACAAAATCCTGACGCCGCTCTCTAGTGTTGAGTTGTGTTCTACTGAGTTACTATTGAGCGGTCACACACAGCGCGTACGCGTACGCTTGTCGCGGCGCTCGGCGTTCTTGTCGCCGGGCGTTGTATTTTTTTACAGATTTGCGTACAAGCGTCATTGTATGGGAAAAATTACGCGCTGGCGTACGAGTACGAGCTCTGTGTGACCGCTTACTAGTAACTCAGTACAATACAACTCAGCGGCGTCAGGATTTACTTCTAACGCTAACGCGCTAGCGCGGCGCTAGAATACGTGCTGTGTGGCTAGGCCCTAAGTGTAGAGCATAAGTACAGTAGTCACCGAAGAGAATGTATTTATTTATTTTATTATTAGCACTATTTCACACTTACACACAAAACATAATATGTTGGTTTTTATGTTAATTTACGTGATGAGTGTGTTGTGTTTAATTTAAAAACATACCAAATTATTTTTAAAAATCGTATGTTATTTAAGTAAACACTTAATAAAAATTAATAATCATTTTTCTTGATAATATAGCTGTACTTAAATGATATTAATTGATAATTAATTTATTATTAATAATGCTATTGCTAGAAACATGTGGCCCAAAGCAAGTGTGATTGTATAAATTCATAATATTAACCGTGTGTACTATCTACTTCAATATGTTAAATAAGTAATTATATAGTAATTATTATGAATTAAACTAACGGACATAAGTTGCTTCAAATAATTAAAAAAAGTGCTTATTTTTATTAGTAAATATGCAAAAACTTGAATAAACGCTTATCTCAGCGCTAAATTTGAGTGTCCGCTGGTTGTAAATCTAAATTAAGTTATTTTCAAATTCTAATTATTTTCTTAACTTATATGCAAACCACTGACGATCATCAGTCTTAGCGGGTTCCGGGTTCGAACCCCGGCCAGACAGGCATAAATGATAATTTTAAATATATGTTCTCGGTCTGAGCGTTTGTATGTCTATGTTTGTGTGTCAACGGTACCTACTACGCAAAATCATAGTGAGGGACTATGAGTAAAATGTTAACTTAATTTCTACATCTGAGATATCCATGGGCGGCAGTGTCCAGTTAAAATTTGATCTGTATGGTTTTAACCATCCCTGTTACATAAATATGAATGCAATTTATATGTCCGTCAGTTTAATTATGTATGCTACATTAATTTAATGTGGGCAATAACTATGTATATTGAGCTATGAATAACCTATATCTATTCTACATCAATGTTGTTGTAATAAGAAAATAAATGATTGTTTTGTGACACTTCTTTTATTTAATTATTATACTCTTTATTAAGGTATAATAGTCAGGATAAAATTATAATTGTGTATCTTTTGTACAAATTATATTTCTGATTGACAAACGCCATCTATAAGTTAGAGTACTCATTGAGTATCTATCACGTAACGTTAGAATGCTCTTGTAGCATGAAGTACCAGGACTGATGTAAAGATGTCGCTGTATGTGTTCTGTTCCATTGCGAAAAAGGTTGAAACTTTTGCCTATAAAAATACTCGTAATACATTTCCGTATATTTTCCCCTGTAGGACATAATATATCTTTTGGAAATTGAATAGTTATGTCGTCTTAATTTAAAATGAGTAATTTAAAATTATAGATTCAGGTATTGTTCTCCCATTTCAAAGTATAACTCGTGTTTTTCATGATTACAAAATATTAGTAAAAACAGCAAGTAGGTTACCGCGTGTATACCCCTGCCTGTCGTAAGAGGTTGGAGGAGGAGGTTCTGGGGTTGCAGGCGGCAAGAGTGGGAGCTCTAACCGCCCGGCCAGCGGCCCCGGGAAGGACGGCGGTATGTGTGGTCACATACCGTCGTGCACACCAGACGGTGTGGCGAGCGTCACGCTCACCTGGGCAGAGCCCGATGGGGCAACGCGCTAAGAGGATTCCGAGTGCGTTCTTCTGGAGATCCCGGAGTCCTCTACGCAGCATTGAGGACGGCCACCGGTGGGGTTTTAGTGCGGTAAGAATCCCACATAATCCCGTGCGCTCCCACGGCACAGGGTACCTTTTGAAAGTTTCCCCCTCGTAAACAAAAAAAAGGTTACCGCGTGTACGAGTATATATAGAGGCAAATAAAGGCAAGTATATTTTAGTACCTTTTGGTACTTATTATAATTCTTCGTATCTTTCAATCAAATTAATGGCAATTGCTTTATAATGTGAGGCTAATTCACGGTTTCCAATTGCGTAGCTACGCGCGGGATTTATTTTAAAATTCACGAGACTAACTGTGTACGGTTACGCAGCCGCAGCGGTGACGGAAACGGCGGCAATTGCGAAACACGGTCGCAAGTCAGGCGAATAGAGATCGAAGCGATATGTCCACCGGTGCGACGGAAGCCGCACAACAGTGCACGCCGCGGCTATAAACTGCAATAAAATTGGCAACTATACCTATTTTTTGGACAAGTGCAGGGATTTTCTCTGAGAAAATAATAAAAACATGAAAATTGTTTGGAAGCGTAGGAAATACAATGCAAATCATGAAGGGACCTGTTTTAGGGAAGGAAATTTTTGTTTTACGATTTTTAATGAACTAGAATGAAGTAAACTACGTATCATAAGAAAGTCAAATATAAAAGTTGAAAGTAATTAAATGATCTATTACTTTTGTCTTAGTATTTTTTTCACAAAACCTCAAATTTAAGGAGAAAAACAAATAAATATACCTTTTTTTACGCCACTAATCTATTACTTATATTTACATACGAATTCAACCCGTCTTGCGGATCCACAGGCATGTGAATGCGGCTGAAAACTGCTTAGTATAATTGACATCGATCCATTTAACCCTCATTTGGATTAATTTGTGTACAGTTTGTCCCCTGTTCTGTCCCTTTCAACAACCGGAAATAACTCAAACAACAGAAGTTACGACAGGGTTATGTTACAGCGTTCTATTCACAACGTTGGATTCATTTGCTAATGAATGACATTAGCAATTCCCATTATACATTTCCGATTACCTAAGTTGCGGTCTTTGAGCAAATATGCCTTAATTTTTATAATAATTTAGGAGCAGCAGGCGAACATTAAGTCTACCCGATGGTAAGTGGCTACTGCCGCCCATGGACATCTGATATCTAAGCCATAAATAGGATTAGATTTCCCATCAACGTTGGCCACAGATGCACCGCTACCCCTGAGGACTAAGTTGGAATGACTCGAAAAAATATGCCTCCTTGTCACCCTTCAAAGCAGAACACAACAGCGTTTAACGTTATCGTTATTAGGTAGAAATAGGTGTGGCGGTGTGCCGCCGGAGTTGAATCACTGAGGGTTCTACCAACTACAACCTTCTGCAAAATCTAAAATACTCGTGTACAAACAAGTTACTACCTAATTACGCTTTGATTAACATGATTTCATCATTAAGATCAAAGAGAGCTAGAAAATTAAACGAAAATAAATTGAATTACGTACAGAACATAATTTGAACAACTTTATGAGCACGTAATGGAAATAATACGGAATTTATAAATACGTTGATAATTGTTATTTGAATAAATTAATTTTCTTAATATTATTAATTAAATGCTTGTTACAATATACATATAAATATCTTTATATTTAGTCGAGGCGTATCAATGTAGGTCAGATTAGTGAAACGTAGCCTCTCGATTAAGGGGTTCATGGTTTGAATCCCAGAGTTATTCGCGTTTTACAAATTCATTAACGGTAAAGGGATGATCGAGCGGGAACCTGCATACCAGAGAGATCTTTAAAAAAGTTCTGAACGTTGGCTTCCTTCTCATTCTGAGAGGAGACCCGTGTCGTGTCCAGCTATGGGACCATAATGGGTTGATGACTTTTCAATGTAGACCTCAAAAGTAGCAAAACATCTAGGTGGTAAGGGAGACGGACTTTTCCGAGGCGTTTCAGCTTAGTCCTCAGGGGTAGCGGCGCATCTGTGGCCGACCTCAGGTAGGAATATCTAATCCTATCTGGGGTTGATTACGGATGTCTATGGGCGGCTGTAGCCACTTACCATCAGGTGGACTGCATGCTCGTCTGCTACTCCTATATTATAAAAAAAAAAAAAACTAATTCTATGTACATTTTGCTTCACATACCTACCTATTACGTACATACCTACGTAGAAATGGTTTTAGTTCTTAAGTTATTGCACGTAAGGGGAGACTTTATCTAAATAGAATCATAAAGAAAAAATCCTGAAGAAGTAAAATCTTAAGTAACAAATGAACTGTGTAAACTCTTAAACTCTTGAAACATTATTTTCAGAATAAATTCTGTCGCAGAGTTTGGCAACAAATACTATACCAAACTTATAACACAAATCATTTGTGCTGGCTTGGACCATACTGAATGCGACAAAACACTTCCTTTCAAAGTTAGACATAAATTACAGGGGTTCCACCCAGCCTCAGAGACATAAAAACAGAGGGGGATGTGGGGGTAATATAAATATGACGTCATTACCTTAATTTTTTAATTAAAATATAATTTCATAAATTATTTTATCGAATATTTTATGACATGATTATTAACGTTGTCACATATAGTTACGATCATGAAACAGAAAAAACAAGTTACAATACCAAAATGTATTAAATTAAGTAATTTTCCTGGATATCTTAAGACATCATATGTTGCTAAAGTAATATTTTATCGTGGTCGTGTGATGCTACATAGAAATATATATGAAACAATTTACTGTTAAATATATTTTAAAATAATATCCGTTAGTATATGAAATTATTTCACGTGTGTCGCAGTCCTAACATACTCATGCACTAAGTACACTTTATTGTACCATAAGGAGCTAGCTAGCATTTTTACTACAAAAGTTTTAATAAAGAGAGATGATCCACATTTTTCCTTTTCATTTATTTGTGGTCTAGCTTAGAAGTCATCTGTAGCTAAGTATAAAAGTAAATATTTACATAAAATTCTATACAAGCTATCTCTTCGGTTTCAGCTGTATTTCTTGACTATTTCCTTTATTGACGAATAACAGCCTGAGAGCAGCACCACTAGATAGAATAGTAAAAGTAGTCCGTTCTTCCAGAGGATGTAGGAACATCTTCCGAGACCTCGGTCCCATTTGTGGACAGTTTGGACTACGAGAGGTATGAAGAGGCCGAGAGTCGAGAAGAACACGGAGCCGACGAGGCCAATCATCAGCTCTAGGTCTGGTATCGCGATGGTTAGAATAACTGAAATAGTGAAAAAAAATGGTGCATATGTATTTCATATTGGTGTTTATGACTTTGTAGTTTAAGCTTCCATAAAATTTTCATTTCTATTAACGAAGTGGTTAGGGAGACGTACTTTTCCGAGGCATTCCAGCTTGGACCTCAGGGGTAACGGCGCATCTACGACGACCTCAGGTAAGAATATAATCTTATGCGAGGTTGATTACAGACGTCTATGGGTGGCATCAGCCAATTACCATTAGTCGGCCTGCATGCACGTGCATACTATAAATCCACTGTAAGCAATCGGGGTGTAACATGCGGTGTAACATGTGTAACGTGTAAAGGGTAGAAAATATGTCGAAGAAATGGCCCCGATACAGTGTCGTAGAGTTTCTTTCTATTTCGATCCCAGCTAAGTAGATAACTAAGACATCTGTATAATAAAAATATTTTTTTTCTGTTTTAGATGCCATGAAATCGTCTTTATGTGTGTCAATCCTAGTTTGTGACCGTAGACGTCGTTTAAGCGTCTAATTACGTCGTTTGCTGCTTCCGTCGTTAAAAAAGCAATTACCTGTTAACATAACACTTGCGGTCCTTAATACAATTTGGCCTAAATTGTGATACTTTTGACTGATTCTGCCTTTCACACGAATCCAAAGAATGTCCATAGGGGCGTACATCTGCAGGCCATACGTGAAGAAAACTGCTATCACCACGAGAATCTTTGCTGTTAGCGCTAAACTGTGAACAAGGAAAAACATTTTAATATAAAGATGTAACTTCATAATTATAACAAAAAAGAACACTAATGTAATAAGAGTTTTATAAATTGTAAAATAAACTGGTATATTTCAGCATTTCAGGAAACTGCTGAAAAAATCACTAATGTTCACAAAATGGGATAACTTTGGAACCTACTCTCGTGCAGTACATTTTTTTCAACGGAGACATAACCAAAAACACCACGTTACATAGGTATTTTGTTTTAATTTTAACATCTAAGTTCTAGTAGGATTTAGCAACAAAATAAATGTCTTTCTATTTGAAGAGCTTTTCTCGCCTATGCTAAAGGGGATGCAAACCACCTTACAATATATGAACCTATGAACATCGGCCTTTACTCCAATCGGTCATATGTCCTTTGAAAACAATTTTCCACATTCGTCTTCAGATGCTAGCCTACTGCGAGTGACTTCTGCTTCTTATACCTACATCGATCTCGTTTCATCTTGTTAACTTTACTTCTTTGAACCTTCTTCTTATAAAATACCCCCGTAGATTAATATCGTAATTAGAAGCATTTCACGAGAGCTTATGTGAGAAACATTTACAATTCAGATTACATGGTTTCGGTATAATCGGTATGAACAAATTTAAATTTGAGCTATGTAGGTACTGTAGATACAGTATATGTCTAATTATATTTTGGATTAAATACTGACGATCCGTAAGTCCGGGTACTCATTAGGGAACTATAACCGTAACGTGCTCTAATTTGAAAAACGGTTTTTGCGCGCGACTTCTAGTGATCGGCGTTCAGTCGGATATTCACTTGACGAATCGTAACTGTAACCGAGCAAAACCGTGACAGGCTCACAATCACTAAACGAGCAACTGATTATCGTCAGATCGCTGCGAGCCGCGCGCAGCAAGTTCGCTTACTGACTATAGGTTTTGGTTACAGTTTTTGGCATGCAACGATTACAGTACGGTCTCGTTAGTCAGTACACGGCTTTAATAGTAGTTCGTTAGCGGTGAATTTATATAAACATGGATTGGTTGTGCAGAAATTGTTTAAATTTTTGGGAGATATATATTTATTGAATTTGAGGATATTTACATAGAAAATAATTGTTTATAAAAACAGATGTAAACGATTGTTTCCAAAGTGACAAAAAACGTAAGTTAAAACATGTTGTCATCTGGTCGTTGTCCTTGTAAAATGTTGATCAAAGATAATAAAGAATTGAACTATAAGAATTAGGAGTTCATAAAACGTTTGATCCCCAACAATAAACTTAAGATAGCTAGCATTACTTAATTCATGTCAGGAGAACGGGAACTGTAAAATGCTTGATAGGTAGATACTAAATTCATACTTTCCCATTCCCGGGAGTATTTTGTAATAGTTTCCGACAGCTTTATACGGGTGCATGAGGGGCTCGTAAAACATCTCGCTCTCTGCATCCATTTGAGATGTTACGAATGGAGGGGGTGAACTTTATTCACGGATTACATTTTAACAGAAAAAGCTCTTAGTAAAATGTTCAGGTAAAGGCCGAAGACGTACGACCTACTTGGTTTATATATAGTTAGCCATCCTTAGCTAACTTCGGGTTACATTAGATGAATTGGCTGCCTTACAGTGAGTACGTAAGTAAATTAGGTAATTACTTAGGCCTTAGCGTCTTGGCTCTAATCTTGGGGGGACATCAAAACCGGCTCACAAAAGTATTTGCTTCCGATAGGTTGAAAATCCGCGCATTTTATTTGATTATTTTTTAATCTATTTATGGCTTAAGCTCTTAGGCGTGGGTCGCTTAGGGCATTAAGCAGTCTTAATCTGGCACTACTTAGAGCTGGACATGGGTCTTTTGACGAATACAAAAGACTGGAATCATATTCGCTGTAGCATAACGCTACTTCCAAAAAGGTATGAGTTAGGACGCCTTCAAATTATACTCAAATTCAAATTCAAATTCAAATCCTGTACACTTTATACTCTGTGTCGATGGCAGGGTTTTATTGCGCTATTTTCATTTAGAAAGTTGTAGTGATGTTTACTCAGTTTCACAATTGACTGGGAAGAAGAAACACTGCTTTTGGTCAATTTGGCCGCGAGAAACACCGCTGTTAATTTGAAGATTCCCTTTGTGGATGACTTGTGTTGGATGAATAGAATTCAACTGTATCCTATATTTTACTCACTTCAAAGTACAGAAGATTTGATTTAGACAATAGGAGAAATCACGACCGCGATTGACGTTACTTCATTTTGAAGATCGGTAACGAACTACATACATGAGCATGATGCCATCATGTTGGCCCAAACAATACATACTCGTAACTATTATTTTCTAATTTTATCAAAATAAAAAATAGTACCAAAGAAACAAACCAGCCAATTTGGCATAAAATAAATCTTAAAATACAGCTAATCGTAGCTGTATTTTTATAATAATCTAAAATATTGTTTTCATTAAAGAAAACGTTTGTAGTAGCGGTAACTTAGCAATGAAATTACTAAGATTATGTAAACGTATAGGCTCCATTAGCGCCGAAACCACTGACCTAATATCGGCTAGAAATGGCAATTATGATATTCCATATAACATGGAATATTTATATAATGGGTACTAGGTTACTTCCACTTCGGCCCTTTGTGGCTTGGCCGAATATTAATTAATTATGGATGGACATAAAAATTCTTTTCCATTTGTAAGCACTTCGGTATAATATATACAAAACATTATTTTAAAAGGTTCTTCCTCCTTCAAAAACAAAAATGCGGTGTTATAAAAAAATTGTTCAATCCATTGACTATTTTATCTACTTCTGTGAACATAAGGAAGATGATATATTTTATATGTATTTTTGTTTTTCGTACTTCCATAAATTGTGGATGTCTCGAGGAGATTCCAACAAGCATTAACCTTCGAATGAATTGAGGAAAATCATATTGATAACATAATGTTCCTGTAATATATATTGTAGCAGCACTCTGTGTGTATATTCGGTTGTACGTCTTATATATAAAATTCTCGTGTCACAGTGTTAGTAACCGTACTCCTCCGAAAAGGCTTTACCGATTTTCACCAAATTTTATATGCATATTCAGTAGGCCTGAGAATCGCCTACTATCTATTTT
This sequence comes from Epargyreus clarus, assembly GCF_041222505.1. NCBI lineage: Eukaryota > Metazoa > Arthropoda > Insecta > Lepidoptera > Hesperiidae > Epargyreus > Epargyreus clarus. Next base: position 14,983,702 of record NW_027332230.1, read on the forward strand.
TCATACTCCTAAGTGATAAGGGTTGTTCACCCTTAACATTTTTTCGGGTCAGCTCGTATGTACATAAGAATGTTGTGGACTGTGGTATAAATCCTTCTCCTTGTGAGACATAATCGATGTCCAGCAATGTTAGAGCTCCCGTAAGTATGTAACTTAACTTTTTTATTGGGCGATAGTTTGGTTAGGCCTTTAATCAATATGAAAAAGAATTCAAGTACACGCATTGCAACGATTCGGTGCCGAATCTGATACTAATTAAAGGCCCGACCAATCTATTGCCCGATAAAAGGTCTGTAATTTGCGGCGACTCTTACAACCACAAATTGAATTAAGATTTTTTTTATAATATAGGAGTAGCAGACAAGCATGCAGTCCACCTGATGGTACGTAGCCACGTGGCTACTGCCGCCCATGGACATCTGTAATCAACCCCAGATAGGATTAGATATTCCTACCTGAGGTCGGAAACAGATGCGCCGCTACCCCTGAGGACTAAGCTGGAACGCCTCGGAACACTGCTGTTATTAGGTAGAAATAGATTTTAAATAAATAAATAACACACATATAAATATGAACTTTTGAGACATTTTGTTGTATAGTATATCATATTAAACGGTGTAGTAACTCTACCTAGCGACGTGGTAAGGTTGTTGGCCATGGTCCAGTCTGGCAACCAGTGTGGCAATTTGCGGGATATTAAGTCCAATGCAGACACTATCTTTTTATATATGCCTAGAATCTCTAATCTCTTTTCATGTTGATGGAAGCTTACGGGATTAAGTGTAGTAGAGGGAAAGAAGTATTTTCCCACAGAGTTTTTCCGGGCTATTATTTAACTTGTCTTGTTAATTTCTACGTACGTACATAAGGGTAATTTTTTTTGCAACTAATTTTTACCAGTTAACTCCTCCCGATTGACATTTTTCTACATCCAATATGGTAGATGGCCTATTATTATTTAGATGCATATAATATGAGATATTGATATTAAATGAGAGGGGTTTCTGAAAAAAGAAAATATAAACAAAATGACCACTAATAATAATACTTATTTTTAAATTCTTTTTTCTTCACATTTTTTCATGCTACGGTTTTCAATACGCGTAGCCAAGTGTAGGTGACGTAGCCTCGTAGCATGTTTTATTCTTATTTTTTAAGTGCGTGACAAAGGAAGCATTCTCGTAAAATGAGTTCTAACATAGTACTTAATGGTGGTATCGCATTACAGATCGATTTCACATAAGACACCTACGCTCATGAAAGATGACGATTCTTGGATGGATGGATTAAATGTAAAGTTGCTGCCAAAATACAAGGCTACATTATCTTATTCAAAATTAAAAATTGTATTATGTAATACTAAATGTGGATACATTTAGTATTACATTTTTACATTTCATTAAATTTAAATCTAACAAAATCTAAATCGCTATCTAAATTTCTAATTTGCCAACGGACACAAAAGTTATTTATTTCGCTAATTACAAGATTTATTCTTGTCCGTAGCAAGCTCATGCCGATACATACAAAACAGCCATTAAGTGAACACCCTGACACAACAAACAAACAAGTACTGAACTGAATATTTTATATAGTAAGGTCCAGTTGGTTAACCCATTTCCTTCACTATTGGTAACAATTAGGAAATCTAAAAACTCTTATCTAAATTGGTTGTGATCATGTGTGTTTTAGAAGATGGTAGAACCCTTTATGGTTCGACTCCGGCGGCACCACCGCCACACCTATTTCTACCTAATAACAGCAGTGCTAGGCGCTGCTGTGTTCCGGTTTGAAGGGTGTGGTACGGGAGACAGACTTTTCCGAGGCGTTCCAGCTTAGTCCTTAGGGGTAGCGGCGCATCTGTGGCCGACGTCAGGTAGGAATATCTAATCCTATCTGGGGTTGATTACAGATGTCCATGGGCGGCAGTAGCCACTTACCATCAGGTGGACTGCATGCTCGTCTGCTACTCTTATATTATAAAAAAAAGGTGAATGCCTAAGATTGGTGCCTAACGGATATCAAATTTCGGATATGGATAAGGTTTCGGATATACTAGTAATATGAAAATTATGGTATCGGTTTCAGGTAAGGTTACGGATATAGAAATATTTCCGATTGTCCGTTATTGTCGGTTATCAAATATATAATATATTGAGCACATTATTTACTTAATTCACTTTAGATCTGCTTCACAGTGTCCTAATATAATCCCAAATAAGTAATCAAAATAATCACAATTCCCACCATAATTCAAAATTAATTTTCGCGTCTTAAGGATCTCGTATAAAATTATTAATATTTTCGTAAAATGCGAAATGAGTTATATTAATTACATCTTCACGAAAGAGGGTAATTAAGAAAATTGTGAATTAGTATCCCACAATAAAGTAAAGCCGCGGAAAATAATTTAACAAATTATTTATTACCTCTGGTCATAGATTAGTAAAGATACTTCGCCGCCTTGAAATTGAATGAAGCCACAAACGGCTTATTTTAGTAAGTTCTTTTTTTGAATCCTTGACAAATAAAAACGCTTTTAGAGAAAATTTACGAATAAATAATTAATTTACGTAATAATTACGTAATTTACGTAATAAATAAATAATTATTTCAAATATTTTAGGGACATTTTAGCACGGAGACGTGGCAAAACTTTTTTAAGCAACTATTTCAATTCTCAAAACTGAGTACATTTTCTTGTTAGGAGTGAGTAATCTTTACTAATCTATGCCTCTGGTATTCCTTTTTTATTGGGAGAAACCTTCAAAAGGTACCCGGAGTCGTGGGAGGGTCACAAGCCTGCGCTGTTTGGTGATTGGTATGTTTAGGTACGTTTATAGATTAATTATGTTTCATGCGAGAATCGTGATAAAATCGCATTAAGTACACGCGACAGTAAACACACCGTGAATAGGTTCTTTAAAATCATTACAACTGGTGTGAAAGCTTTTACAAAGATGTTATTTGTGAAGAATTGTGATAAAGATACATATTATAAGATTAAACGTAAATAAGCATGAGAAATGTTTCGAGAATACATTTTCGGAACCGAATTTAAACCGAAATAGTTCCCTTTAATAGAATATTCCAATTATAAGAATTCGGATATACCTTTGCCTCTGCTGATATTCCGAAAGCAGGGATTAAAATTAAATAACGTTAATAATTATAATTGGTTTTTCAGCGATTATTAAATGCGAATTTTGATTTCATAGTGCAGAATTGTTCAGTATTAGCTATATATTTGTTTTATTTCGTTGAGGAGTTTGACTGTCTTTTGTTAATGAAGATGTAGATAAAATGAACCTTTGTATAAACTTAATGTCATATTGCAACCAGCAGACGTAGTACTTGTCTGAGGGCATCTTTGCGAATACACAGAATTGGTTTCCTTTATGGAGGTATGACTTGTATGACAGGTTGCGACACTGGAGTGCACTGCTGGGACATAGGAAACTTCTCAGGAAAATAATTTTCATAAATAGGTTTCGTGCGGTTTGGCTAAACTTAGCTAATTTGTATCTGTCCTCCTTTCAGCGTCAAGTTTTGACGCTTTTTCTGATTTACATTTTTACGGATACGGATTACAAAGGTGTTCCTACGTAAAATTTATAAAAGATTGATTATTATGTTTATAAGAAATAATTGATTTTTATAGAAAATTTAATTGGTAGGAAAAACTACTTAGTAAACAGTCGAGAAATAAACGCTGAAAAAAACTCTTGCCTATTTTTTTTTAATCGATTATATTTTTACATCCATGCCTACCAAGTGGCCAAGTATTTGTGATCGACTTCACGTAGAACCCGTGTTCTATATGGAGGTTATGTTTACTTTTATCTTACGAAAAAACTTACGGTTCACCTTCAGGCAGGCTCAAGGTAATGCTCCCTTGCACATAATCGCCATACTTCAGGTACCCGAAGAAACCCACGATACCGTACAGTATCACGACGAGCACCATGGAGGTGTTGAGGACCCCAGGGCATCCGAGGAAGTGTTCGGGGTGCGCCATTTCGTTTTCTACCGGCATCACCACATTGATACCCTCCATTGCAAAGATGGCTGTACTGGAAAATAAGATTAGTGTTAAGTGAAATACATAAAAATATTACGTTATAAAACGTAAATTGGAACGTAAAAAGAAATAATTTTATAGATAAGTTATTAGTTACATTAATTGTAATAATAACGATTTTATACAAACACCTAGATCCGGAATAGAAATGTAAATGTCTCGTATGTAATATATAGGTATACCTATATGCCTGCCTGGAAATCAAATTCTAAGCCCTCTGGGTGATAAATACTTATCGTAACAATTTTACAAACGTGTAAAATGTAGATCAAATAAATTGTGAGGAAGTCGTTTTTTCATATTTCATATTTATTGCGTTGATAAAAAGATTTTTGGCACAGAAATGCTGTGAAATATTTGTCAAATATTGCAGAAAAGCTTTTAGTAAAGTTGTCAAAAGCTCTTGTTTGAAACAAGAAAAGTTGTGACAGCACTGTCGACATGCGCTTATATGATTTTAAGACCGAATGGAACAATAATGAAAGAATGGATTATGCTGATGAATAATGCTAATGCTGTACAAGCTGATGAATTAAATAATTTATAATCATATTTTTTTGTTATATAATGTATGAATCAATAGAATATAATAAGTAGTTTTCAACTACTAAAGACTGTCAGTTGCTGCTTGTTGCGAAAAGAAATTCTGTCGAAATCTTGAAAAATTGGACAACCACCGATTTGACACGTTTGATGCTTATTCCATCTGTTAGTTACATTTATCGGGAATTTTCCTACTAAAAAAGTTTGGCGTTTCGGCAAAACGAAGTTACTAACGAAGTTTCAATTTGTTATTAATCATAAAAAAATATTTGAGGGACCGTGGTCCATAATTGGAATCTCGACAGAGCAGAGGTGAAAAAAATACTTTTTTTTCTCACAGTTGCGACAAATATTATGAGCGATAATCTCCAAGCACTAATGTTTTTTTATGATTCGTGTTTTTATGTTTGCATTCATGTATACGCTCGACCAAGCTTTGTTAAGCGCTGCTATGTTCTTATTTGGAGGTGTGGTGAAGGAGACATACTTGTGTAAGGCGTTCTAACTTAGTCTTCAGAAGAATCAAAGTATCTGTGGTCGACCACACTCCTTTCTTATCTAGGGAGATTACAAATGTCTATAGGCACCAGTGGCCCCTTACCATCAGGTGGACGGTATGCTCGTTTGCTATTTTTACAAAACAATATCCTCAGTTATGGGGTAGTTGTTTGAGGATTATCCTTACCTTATAAACAAAGGCCACTCTAGGACATTCCCAAATAGTTTTCCATCGCTGAACTGAACATCCGCGAATGTGTAGTAGCAGGTGATCGCAACAGTGACAATCAGGCACATGTTAGCGAGCACGGAGAACGGCACCAAGAACTTGAGGTACCTCACTTGTATGAGGAGGATCAGAGGAATGAGGAGTATTCCGCTGTACGCCTCGATCGGTAGATGACTTGACGTGAATTGGTCTACTATCTGGAAGTAAGTCGAATTAATAAATACATAAAGAGAACAAGATAAAACCGATTGTTTGATGGCAATGATGGTGTCATTGCAGTCAAAATATATGTAATCCAGTGGTTTAGAATGCACATAAGTGGGTGATTTTTTAAAAATAAAATGATCCTTTTTATTGCCGACTTTTAGTTGGTACATATTTCAGAAACTGTGTAGTTTTTGGTATTTCCATCGCGAGGTGCGAACCTACAGTACGCCACGGACTTAATCATGCCTTATAACAATATAATTTTGTTATTTTTTTCTGGTCTGAAGATGGTGTTGTGTGATTCTGTAAAGGGCATTGGGACGATTGGTTGGATCTTGGTTCTCAAAGGTAACTAACTCCGACTACCGACTGCCTTAAATATTATGCCTCTATCTATTTTATGTGTGTACCTAACTAAATCGGTCCAATTTTTTGTACAGAGACTAATTTTTATATACAACCAATTCAATTAACATACATTTTTAATACACAGCTGCAGTCTGCTGTTGAAAGTGTGCAATGTATAAATAATAACGTTTCCCAAAAATAACAAATGGCTTTGAAGTAAAGTGAAGGGGTATTATTAAGGTTTAAATGTATAAAAGGAGATAACAACAAAAGGAAAAATCATGGAGGACTTCTGAAATAATGAAATTGTTTCATCACTTGATACGGCAAAGAGAAACTCAACATTACAAAATGAAATCCAGCGGAAACAAAATCCTAATCGCATTTACCCGTCTAGTAGGTTTTGAGATATTGTTTGTAACGTACGTTAGATATAACACAATAATGGATTATTAAATTGTACAGATGACGAGTTTTATCTTTGATCTAGTTCTGGGAGGGTAAAACTGTATACAAAATAATAACGCATTGTAAGTCTTCGGAAAGGACTTTGTACACATTTTTATTGCAAAAAAATGTTGAAGGTGGTAGAACCCTTTGTGGTTCGACTCCGGCGGCACGACCACCACACCTATTTCTGCCTCATAATAGTAGTATTAAGCGCTGCTGTGTTCTGGTTTGAAGGGTTGGTAAGGGAGACATACTTTTCCGAGGCGTTCCAGCTTAGTCCTCAGGGGTAGCGGCGCATCTGTGGCCGACCTTAGGTAGGAATATCTAATCCTATCTGGCATTGATTACAGATGTCCATGGGCGGAAGTAGCCACTTACCATCAGGTGGACTGCATACTCGTCTGCTACTCCTATATTATAAAAAAACATATACGTTTTTCAATTCGATTTTAGAGGAGACGGTCAATGTCTCTAGTCATATAACATTTATTAATATTTTGCTTACGCTGTGAATTGAAGACATGGGGAGTTAGGAAGGATTACATTTAAAATTGCACAATATTATAATGATAAACTATCAATTATATTATTATTGGCATCTTTTGTTTGCTTTGTATTTTTTTTTCTAGCAATAAATAATAATTTCTTATAAACAGCGCTCTGCGGAGAGATAATAATTCGATAATAATATTAAGGATTTCTCTTGGATTCTTTATGACTATTGCTCGTATTGTGTGCCAGAGTCATATATCGTATGAATAGGGAACACGATAATTAATTTAATAAGCTTTACAGCTTTAAGCATGGATAATTATATTCTGCATGACTAATGTTCATTTTATTATGCAGAGAGTGTTGTTAGTGTGCTTTTGTTCTAGCATATTATTTAAACATGATTGTTCGTATTATTACTTTTGTTATCGTCGTTAATACGAAGCTTGGATATTAACGATATCGCATTTTTATCATAGTACTTTAAAATAATAAATCACTCATTTGATTACTACAGTGCAAACACAGATGCAGTGGGGATGTCAATTAGGGATGATATCATGGCGGCGCTCGAGTTAACAGAGAGCAGCATTCTGTACCCTTACCAGGAGTTTTTACGTTTCGACAATTATGACTGTTTTGGTATTTGTTTACGTATTTGCCCATACAAATTTCAATCAGCGCCCCTAGCGGATTGTGTCAGAACTAGGAAATCGTATTGGCCCATACGTAAAATACCAAAACCGTCATATTTGTGAAAACATAAAAACTCATGGTAAGGGCTGGTCTAAGACTTCAGCAAGAACAGTTTAATAACGGGAATATAGTTATAATACCTCTAATCACTAGTGTGTACTTACTTACTTGTAGTTGTAATATCGTTACTCCGTACCGTATATGTGCCTATATTTATATATGACTACCTTCAAGAAGACGTTGATTATACTTTATAATATTTTAAGCTACTTGCGGTCACCCATGAAACGTTTGACCTCGCTGGACGTTGATTTACTCTATTCGCACATATGAATTCAATTGATATGTGCGAATGGAACCAGTGTAACGGCGTAAACGCATACGACGGGAAAAGCGCCCTTAGGGTTTATTTACAATAGGCCGTCATGCGAATTCGATTTCGCTACAAGCCCAGTGTAAATCCCGGTGAAAATTCCGAACCGAACCGAATTCCGTGTCAGTAGCCAACAGCGCTCTCGGCAAGTCGAAATCGCTCGCCATAGTTGACAGTCGAATCGATGTAAACGAAAGTAGCTTTCCACCTTCGGCAGACAATGTAGTTTTCCGGCGGCTGACTACCCGGTGTAAACGAGTCATTAGCTTGCTTACAGTAACAAAACACTGACTAGAGTAGGAGATTAGACTCTAGTCTTTTTAGTGTGTTCTAGTCACTAAAAAGAAATAGTTTCGACACGGATATTTAAGCTCTATGTAATATAAACTATATTAAATACTCGACGCAAGAGGAAGCACCTTTGTTCGACTAAATGAAAATAACTCTAGAAAATAATACAGTTTGTTTGCAGCATTTTTAATAAAAACCCGATAAAGCGTGAGTCGGACACCTATTGGAGTTTTTGTGCTACAATAAAAATTATATAAAATGAAATTTTTCGTTCAGTTCGGTCAATTGTATCATTCGATTTGAAAAAATATTACTTTCATTCACTGTGTCTCCTTAGGGTGACTTTGTTGCATTTAGTTAGAAAAATAATGAATTAAGGAAAGTCTTCTTTTTTCTACTTTAGAATCTTTACCCCAAGCTTAACTCCAAACCCAAGCTCACACTCGGTAAGTACTTAAGAATTTACTCTTCATGTAATCGTAACTTCATATAATTGTAAAAACAATTATCAAAGATAAAACCTTTAATAAATTGTAATAACCAGGGTAACAACATTTTTTGTCTAAATTGCAACTAGTAAGGGTTAAAAACACAGCATTGGACAGATGGAGAAGGTTTAGTAATAGTGAGTACGGAACCCTTAAAAGTAAATAAAAGCTCGTAAAAAGAGAGCAGCGAGCAAAATTCAAAATCTAGTATTAAAACCTAAATGTCAATAAAGCGTTAAGAGCATCGAGGCAAAAGAGACAAAAATGCTTTTGTTTAAACGTTTAAACGCCGAAAATACCATTTGCTCAAGTGTCTGCACCTACAGTATTCAGATAAAAATTAGCAAACCGTGCTGGAAAATGATTTTGATATTCAGTTCGTTGAATTCCAAATCCATTGTGCGAGCAAATTACAAGATTCAAAAGGATTTGTTTTTAAGCAATTTATTTCAACTTACCACAAAAGCTAGGTGCTACTTAAATGCGTAGGAATTAAAAGCTTTGAAAAGCTATTTATTAGTCTGCATTAGCGTGTGATATTGAAAAATGTTATTTAAAAATATATTTTGGAAATATATTCCAGAATAAATTATTGTATGCGTATTAAAACGCTCAGAAGGGATTCCAGAACTACAATATTCTTCTATTTTATGTATATCTTGGACGATTATTAAGGAATAGTGGTTAAGAAACGAAGGGAGATAAAAATATTATACGCACATAAATTCGATCGGATTCGGATCGGATTCGAAAAGAAGATCGGATTCTAATCGCGAACTCTCCATACGACTACAGTCTTATTAAATGGACTTAAGAATCGAACGCAGTGCACATTAGGCGAAATGGTTATATTATTAGAAACCAACTAACCTTATGCTTCAACTCAATGAAGATTCAATTCAATGAATTCTATGTTTGGATTATATGTGATTGCATCGTTTAATTTAATGAACATCGCTTTATGCTGCATATTGGCAGCGTCTTGTGTGGGACTTTACAAATGATGTTACGTTGATACGACACATGAAACCACAAGCGCGTGCACGCCTACGCAACTTGCAAGATTATTTCAGTCTTAATAAACATTATCTAAATTATAGCAAGATTATTAAAGTGTATAGAATATCTTGTGGCACTTATTCTTCATAGCGAAATTCTCGCGAAGTTTCAAGCTGGTAGAACCCTCCGTGGTTCAACCCCACCACTACTGCCACACCTATTTCTGTCTGTTAACAGCAGTGTTAAGCGTTGCTGTGTTCTGGTGTGAAGGGTGTGGTAAGGAGACACTGGGCATTCCAGTTTAGTCCTCAGGGGTAACAGCGCATCTGTGCAGACCTCAGGTAGGAATATCTAATCCTACATGGGGTTGATTGCAGATATCCATGGGCGGCAGTAGCCACTTACCATCAGGTGTATTGCGACTGCTGCGACATAAGGATTATGTTATAAAAAACCTTATTTTGTTATTTCGTAGTATGTGAGAGTCATACCATAGACATATCTTGCAACTAAATTTTAAACCAATTAACCTTAATCAATTGACCTTAAATTTTGCACACGTTTGGATTGGATGACAATGCATGATTAGCTAAGTGACGGTTCTAAATCTAATAAGTAATAAATTTAGCTCTAAATCTTATAAGACGAAAGCTTCAAGACGGTCGAACAAGTACTTTTAAAGGCCACATTTGATATCCACTTAATGGGTGCCCATCATATGTATATCAAATTAAGGATTTTCTGCGATGAGTTCCAAAAATTACGTTACTAAAAGCTTATCTATATTGGCAGTGGACATATATCATCAGGTGGACCGTATTCTGGTATGGTACTTCTTAAAAACAAGCAAACTTCACTGAAACATTATGCGGACGTATCCAGCAAGTATAATATAGTTTTACGTACATTTTCATACTTTGCCCGTGTAGGGAGGTTTTATATTAGCATAAACTTGGTTCTCAAGAATATATTTGTCTTGATATAAAAGGTAAAAGGTTACTTTATATACCTCATAACCGTGAAATGTTGTAGTTGTTTTGAAATACAGTTATTAAAGAAAGGGCTTATAAAACATACGGGGAGAATTTGCGTTTTAGTTTTGTATGAAATGTTTATAATGTTACTCGTATGTATGCAATTGTTTTTATTTTACGAATAATTTACAGAAATAAAACATATTATTTAGCGTTAAGTCTTAAGGCCGTGTTTGCTACTTTATATCTTTTGTGAAAGTCCTGTTGTAAAAAATAAGGCTGATTTAATCGGAGGGCTGTTTACTTTTGGTTCTGTACGAACAAAATATTTTAAAAGAAATACTTGAAAATCTGTCCTATGGGATTTAATTCAATTTACATAATGAAAATAATCTAATAAATGTAAATTAATTCTTTATGTAATTTCCGGGTGAATCTATTCAGAATGTAAATTTATTCAGAAACAGAGTCACAAGAATAATGTGGCCTTTTAAAAAAGTTGTGAAGAACATGGGAAATATAATAGCTGTCATAAAGCTAGAAGGAGAAATGTTATTAAAAGTGACAATTTGCATAATTTTCGTTTATAAAGGAACATCGAATATAATTTATGTTATGTACCTATTATAGTCTGATAAGTGAAATATGAAGAGTTCTTTTACTTTTTAAAATAAATTTATATTAAAAAGGGCTTTAAAAACAAACATTTTTGGTGATGTACTTTTTCAACGACGATTGTCATGTTCGTCTCAGAAAACCCTCTGTTTTGATAATCATATAACAGGGGCGCATATAAGTGCGCCATATTGCATTCAGAGTAACTTAATTAATCCCATCATACATTTTCCTTAAAAGCAATCGTGTGTACTCAAAGTTTTAAAGCTCAGTCAGGAGAGGTTAACTGGTTTAAAATGCAGTTACAAGACTTAACCCTCACGTAGATACGAATAATTTGTTACTTTGTATGTAATTATATCAGCAAGCAGTAACTTAAATAAAGCATGTAATAAATAATAAAGGATCGTTAAGTAAAATTCCCTTGTACCATTTAGCGAGGATTGTTCGTGCATATTGTTCCGGTATTTTCTATTGCATTTTATTCTTTACGTTTGATAACGGGCACGCTACATGAATGCAAATTAAATAAAACGGTGAACGAGCTCCTTTAAGATTTTTCATATTCTAACTGGGAACGTGCTTGTATCATGTTGAAGTAGACTACAATTTTATATTCATTTTTAGCTTACTTGGGTACAAGTACTGAATGCTTGATTGAATGGCTGAGAAATGAAATCTTATGTTAGATATATCCGCACGATTAGCGTTTGCCACAAACTTCAAACAATTTATATCACATTTTTATTTCAATACAAATGACCCTAATATCAAAAGAAAGTATGTTATGAACTTATGTTACATATAATATAATGTTACCACTTAGGGCAAACAAATCATGGCCGAAAGCCAAATCAATTTTCTCGCGTGTCAAGATAGGGTTATTGTGTATTACGTTGGCTATTAGGATAAAATATTTTGGACAAAATGTAATAAAACACTAGAACAGATGTAGGGGAAAATTATAGTGTTAGGACTCATAAGGGGAAAGGTTAAGGTCATAGTCTAGATAAATGCTCGGTAAGTAAGCTTAAGTCTTGTATCTGTAGTTCCGGAACTAGAATAGGGCTACGGTATCCCCTGCCTGTCGTAAGAGGCGACTAAAAGGGGGCTTCCGTGGTTGCGGGCGGCAAGAGTGGGAGCTCGAACCGCCCGGCCAGCGGCCCCGGGAAGGACGACGGTATGTGTGGTCGCATACCGTCGTATACACAAGATGGTGTGGCGAGCGTCAAGCTCGCCTGGGCGGAGCCCGACGGGGCAACGCGCTAAGAGGATTCCGGTCGCCTTCCTTTGGAGATCCCGGAGCCCTCTACGCAGCGCAGAGGACGGCCACTGGGGGGGTTTTAGTGCGGTAAATCCCACATAACCCGGCGTCGCTCCCACGTTGTCGGGTACCTTTTGAAGGTTTCCCCCTCGATAACAAAAAAAAAAAAAGTAACCTTAAGTCTAACAAATACTGGACCGAAATCTGTTCAAAGGTAATTTTTAGGCATGTGGGTTAAGATAATATTTTTATTCATCATGATCATTACTGTCCCACTGCTGCGCACGGGTCTCCTCTCAGAATAAGAAGGATTTGCTCGATATATTTTCTTCTGTTTTAATAAGTGTATATGTACTTACTGTTATTGTACTTGACTACTGTCATGCATGGATCATCGTTATCAACTTCGCATAGGATTGGAGCTCTACCTTATTTGTGTATCATTTTGATATTTGTGTTTCGTGCGTCATTTTATGTTTGATATTTTATTGTTGGATTATATGTTTATTGTTTTCCGATTAATCTAGACCACAAACTACCACATGGTCATATTGCACGGAACCTATCACAGGGATTGGTTTGTTATGGTGCCCTTGCTTCTGTATCAATTAGATTGTGGACGTACAATCAATTGCAATCAGTTTTTTCAAAAGCGTTTTAATAACTCGCTATATTAGTAAGTATGGGTCAAACCTTGCAACGAATTTGTAACTAACTTTCATTAAACCAAGCTAAGTTAAGCTATGCAACATCGATGAGTAATAATAACTGATATTATGATATAATTGTGCTCAGTTATGACCTGTAATCTGACCTTTTAGATTTGGATTCACCTCAATAAGCACCATTCATTTTAGTTAATGTGGATAAGTTTTTATTCAAAACCTTGTTCTATAAAGAGAAGGAAACATTTTTTTCGTTGGAAAATTGCATCAGGACGTACGGTTTCGTCGGACCGGAATTGTTCAGTTGCTTCTCTGACAAATTGCGTCGGAATAGTACTTGTAATTCCGTCAGTAGAAAGGCAGATGCAAGCGGTCGATCTGCTAAAAATCTGCGGAAAATATATTTCTTGTCATACTACTACGCAACTTATAGAGTCAATTTGGCACAAACTTTTTGAAACGCTTGCTATTTTTCCTACCTTAATTACATATAACTAAGTATAGGCATTGCTAATGTGGGCACCTCTTTATTAAATCAAAAATAAATAAGTGTAAATGCTATTTCAAAGAACGTTCTTAGAAACTGGTGGACAGTAGTATTAATTATTATATAATGCTATTAGAGTTTGGTAATAGAGAATTATTTCCTGTAGTACTCATCATTTGGTATAATTTTTACTGTAAGCTTATGTGCTCTTCGCAGTAGACATGTGTAGGTGATGCGTAATATTACTCGGGTGATATTACTTCAAGATGTGATGCCACATTACGCATTACTCGAGGAAAACTAACATCACACCATCACCCGAGCATTACCTATCTTTAGTAAAGTGCGAGCGTGATGAGTGATGTTTGATATTAAAGGTCGTCAAGTTTGTTTCCCAATATATCATGTCAAGGTTTCCTAATAATATTATCTAAGTAAACTTTTTCTAACGGTAAGTTATTAATCCGTATGATCACATCTTGAACTTGAAGTAATATCACCCAAGTAATATTACGCGCATCACCTACATATGTCTAGCTATTACGGCAGTGCAACGCAATAACAAGTAATAGTACAGTCGAAGTACAAACGTTATCAAACCTTTCGAATGCGTCGGGTAATGTTTCGAGTAATGTGTAATGTTATCGAGTAATATCACCTGACTGAAAAGTAATGCTGCATCACATTACTTTATAGTGTGATGTTTTGTGCACATACCTCGCAGTACTTGCCAATAGGAAGTAATAACACTTATCGACAAATTTGGCATTAATTTCATAGGAGTTTACTCATGTTATAGTTTGTCACGAAAATGAAGCTAAGTATTTTGCTTCATGCTCTGAGAGAGGAATAGCTGTAGCGGTGGTGCTTGCGAAGTCGAACTACAAAAGATTTTAGAATTTTCCAGAACCTTCAAACTTACTACACATTCATACCTGTGTAATAGTGTATCTTAATGTGTCAGTGTGCTTTGGAGTTAAGCCATAAACTGTTTTACCATCTTCAAACTATATAAGTGTATATATATGTATAGTGTTATAACTATATAAGTGTGTTATAACTTAATTAATTTTAATGCTTACTCCATAGATTAGTAAGGATTACTCGCTCCTAACAAGAAAATGTAACCTATTGACAATTGTCGCTGTCATCTATTTTCGTATTTGTAAAATATTAAAATAATGTAGTCTTTAGATCATTTACGAATAAAACGATATTTCTTCGGACTTTTTCGTCGATTTCGTGTCTGAACTGCGCATGTCGGCATTGTTCCGCATAAATTACACCATGACAGCCATTAAACGGTTGACAGAATTGTCAGCCGTTTAAGTCATTTGATGGCTTCCTTCAATTACAAGGCGGTGAGATATCTATACTTATCTATGGCATACTCACGTCTTTGAGGGAAGATGCAATGAATATAACGTAAACGCTGGTACCACCGAGGCAGACGCCCGCCATTGCGTAGTCGGCGAAGTGCCTGCAAAAATAACACTGCATTAATTGAATAGCCGCTTATAATTTATTTCATTTGATTTTTTGGGCGCTTCTGATCAGCCATAACATGTAAAGGCGAGTAGATAAAGCCATCAATAAATGGATATCAACTAATCTAGGTAGAGGATTTAAATGGGCCATTTTTAATTGAAAGTTTTTCGTTCTATCGAGTATGGTTCATCCGGGGAGGTAAATATATCCAACATGGTTTACGAATCCATACTGTTTCTATAATTTCGATAATTAGAGTCACGAGTGAATGACGTTGTGAATGTTTCATGCCGCCCTCAGTTGTAAAACGGTTGCAATAGCAATTTGTTATCGTCGTTAATAAGAAGCTTGGATATTAACGATATCACATTTTTATAACGTTACATTAAAGTAATAAGTGACTCATTTGATACTACAGTTTAAAAACAGATGCGGGTAGGTGAAGTGGGGACGACACCTTGGCGGCGCTCGAATTAACAGAGAGCGACATTCTGGTCGGAGACTTCAGCAAGAGCAGTCGAATAACGGAGATACTTGTGTAGTTATAATACTTCTAATCACTAGTGTGAACTTACTTACGTATAATTGTTATATCGTTACTCTGTACCGTTTATGTGACTATATTATTACATGACTTCAAGACCTTCAAGACGAGTTTGATTTCATCAGAAGTGTACAAGAACCAGCTCACAATCATGGACGGCGATTCGTAAGTACGAACATACTTGACACAGGAATAAAAACCGTGAGTAAAAACATTATTTTGTCATATGTGAATTTATCTTGGTAAAATAAGTAAAAATGGGGGTAGATAAATGTCGTTGATGTAAGGGCAAACTCATTTGAATTAAGAAAATGGATAGATTGAGACTAGTAATTCAATGAAATGTTCATACCCTCTGAAAATGATATACTTAAATTTTGTGAACAAACTTTACTCATAGCAAATTACTTGTTAACATTGTAAACTGAGGTGTTTACTTCAAAATAAGTGCATTTTCTGTGAAGAAGTGTCTAAAAGTAATTTTGCAAGGCAGTTCTTGTGGTAAATCTGTCCATTTGGTTAAAGTCTGTGGTGTAAAAAGTAAATCCTAATTGTTCTAAAGTTACACCTACTTTGAAATATATAGAAATACACGTACTTATGAAAATATTTTAAGGATCTTTAATCTTAAATGTCAGGCTTTATAGATGTGGGAACCTAATGGTTGTTAATATAGGCTAATGTACGCCAGAAATTGCATACAGGTTAGATTTGAATTTATTTTTGATAACTTTTAATGTTTCAAACTGGATTTACGTATATGCGTTTGTTATTATTGTATGGAGGGGACTATGCGGTAGCAACAAACGCAGTTACAGAGTACAGTATACCTACTTGATATAAGTGACACGTTTATTAAGTTGCAAAATTTTGATTATTCATAATTGTACAGAAATGTATAATATCTACGTGGTACATATTTAACTGACTGCAAATAAGTATCACGACCACGGTATTCAGTGGCTGAGTGTACCCACGAGGGAAATGGTAAATGAGTTTAAGGTTTATTGTTTTTTTTTTTTTGGATATTAATTGACTATATTTAAAAATAAACTTCTACATTGAAAATTCACATCTACATTGTTCACACTTTCATTTTATAAATCAATGAAAGTTTCCTTTTGATTTTATATACTTGATACGTAATTGTTATGAAAGAAGCATACGTACGTTGCCAAATTTAGCATTCCATCAATTCTAGGCGAACTCACGCAGTACTGTGTACTACTGTGTTTTGACTCCCATAAAGTATAAATGCACATTAGTCAATGATCTATGAGAAAACTGAGAAACTTATGCGCAGCGGTCTTTGGAATATTATATAAAAAAACAACCTCCCATTTCACTTATACAGAATATTAAATGTCTGTTTTAAATTTAGTATTCAACGTTTCGTTTTGTATTAATATTTCTTTACATCTCGTAATTTTAAACCTTTATTGAATTTGAATTTGACACATTACACGTCCTTTTGGTTTGAAAATTGGGCACTATCAAATACTGGTAAATGAAGTTTGTACCTTAAACGTTGAGGCGCTTAGACTATCGATATTATCAATTATGTGAGCCACTTACGAAATGATAAACGGGATCCACTTTGTATGGGATTGAGAATAAATTATTTTAAGTAAAATAATAATAATAATAATAAATTGATGCTTTTATAACTTGAGCTTAGTTCTATTTACAAGTTACAGCAATTAAGTTATTATACGTATTAAGTGAGAAACGGTCACTGAATCCTACATACATTTAGATAGTCTTTTGTATACCATATTTAAAATGAGTCTTGCCTGCGACTTTGTTCATGTGGATTCAGAATATAGTTTGAATTGCATTTTTAAAACGAGTCTTGCCTGCGACTTTGTTCATGTGGATTCAAAATATAATTTGAATTGCATTTTTAAAACGAGTCTTGCCTGCGACTTTGTTCATGTGGATTCAAAATATAATTTGAATTATACAATGCCCTTGTCAAGATCACGGAGTACATTGGTAATTTGAAATTATCCATTACCTGTTCATGTAATGTTTTAAAAAAAAATGTATATTTTTGACATCAACTTCGTAGTTTTGGTTTTAATGCATTTTCAAACATACAAACCGACAGACAAAAATTTTTCTTTTTCAAATATATTCGATGTAAACACGTGAAGATTTCATTCTTATTATATGTATATCATAGCCGCATGAATAATAATGTTGTTTAATAATGTAATCAAATAAAACCATAGGTACATTTTGATGGGATTTTCTTATACAATAATTTACTTTTTATATAAATTTCATACGGTTCACAATTGCGTCATGTCTAGGTTTTCTCTATAGAAACATCGAGCGTCTCCTTGAGAGTGTTGGTTGTAAATGATACATATTATATTAATATAATCTATACAGATATTACGCACTAATATATTTTTTATTACAAACTATATAAAAGTCAGGTGAAGCCGAGGCGTTTGAAATATATATAATGAATATGAATTGTTCGGTAATAAGGTGTATCATAAGATAGTTTGACTAACTGTTTGTTTGGCTGGCTGGTATAAAATCATGATCAACTTTAATAGAACTTTTTCAGGTCATAGAAATTTTAGGTTGTGATTGATAAGGAGCCACATGTTATGTAAAACAGTTATAGTTTTAAATCTGACGATCGTGATGAGACAAAATTAGAATTGGACAAGATTATTAAAATCATGTCATGTCAAAGTATTTCAAAATTTTTAAATAAATCTGACCTTTCAAAGTAGGTAAAAATCGAATTCAAATATTCCGTTACATACATACAGGTCAAGTTAATAAAAGCGTGGCAAAAATAAAAGCGTGTTTAAAAAAAATCTTTTATCAGTTGTAGACACAAATAAGTATAGTTAAATAATGGCCGGTTTCTGAAGTCATTTTTCTTGGTAGGTAGTTTACGAGTATGTATTCAATCTATCGGAAACTATCCGTTTGATAACTACCTACGAAAAAAAAAATCCGCTTCCGAGGAACTCAATGTAAGACAAGGTCTGTTTAAACTCCGTTTAGATTAACAGACCATTTTAATGTGTTTATTCTTTCCATAACATTATTTGATTTTTTTTAAAAAACGACGTTTTGCGTAAAGTCTAGCAAATCTTCCTTAGTATAATGCATAACTTTTACAGTAAAATAGCCCAAACTATAACTTCCTTATGGGAATCTTGATTTAAAACTTTTGGTGAAAAAAAAAAAAAAGTTAAGCTTATTACACAATTGACAAGTATGTCGCTGACGTGAACGCATGGGTCCTTCGCTTTATTAATTAAATTTTGAAATTCATGCAATAGTATGTATTATTATAACTGAATATAAATTCAATTTAATGTAACGAAATTTCTTTCGGACTTTCAAAAGTGGGTTATGTGGCCCTACTTTGAAAGATATAATGTGAATTTGTGATAAATAACGTAAAAAATTGGGTTCATACAACTTATTACGTGTTGTACTTATTGTGTGAAATTCATGGTTTGTTTACCATTATTTAGTCTTTAACTTTGATATCATTCATTTCAAATATTCACGATATATTATTATTTTGATACTGCTTCATCAGTTGATAAAAGACGTACGTTGGAAAGGCAACTATTTGTATAAAATAACATTGTAATAATTAAAAGAAGTACTAAGTAGTAATAAAATAATGTTATAATAGTATTTTGAGTCGCACAGATTCATTTAGTGGCCAACTATAGATCTATCAGTATCTATCTATCAGTATAACAGTTATTGAACAGGTTGTTGAGCATTTCGAAATGGACTAATAAGATAAACGTCGTTATTCTGATGCGTAACTTTATCGAATCAATAGTTGTTGGAGATTTAACTATTGGACTTAGAATCCAGACATAAGTAAAGTGGGCAGCTAGATGTTGTCATTACTGTAGGTGTAGGAAACTTTGTGGTTTGATTTTTATTTATCTGGAGTTAAGATGGATTAGTGCAGATGCCTCGAGCAGTGTGATGTTCGCGGGTGTCTCTTGGTGATGCATATGGTTGGGTTGACCCAAGGTATTGAGTACCTTGAAGACATTAAGTGAATATTGCATTTTTAGAGTAAATTTGAGTTGAGCACTGGCCGAATGTTATCGTAAGCAAGGTATAAAAACTGCGGTGATACATGACTAGAGTGATCCTATATGAACATCACCTAGTTATAACCGTGTTTTTTATTATTTAACAATGGTCTAATGCATTCGCTTCAATACCTGTCGCGCATATGACATTTATGTAAAGAGTCCTTATGAACTATGCCTGCAACAGAAATCCGTGGTGAACACTGTTGGGGCAGATTTATAACCTAGGTAATACACAACTAGTGTGATTCTATATGAACATCACCTAGTTTAAGCCTTGGTTCGGATCAACAGTTCGGGCCTTTTACATGCGAGTCGGTATTGCAAGAAAATGCGTATAGTTAAAGCCATGTTTTTGATAAACAGTTCGGGCCTCTTACGTGCGAGTCGGTATTATAAGAAAATGTGTAACTCTTCTGGACTTAGGCATTAAACAACTGATTTTCTTTTGCAGCTCTTGCATCAGACCATACACGATCGAGGACGAACGTGTGAGCAGGACGGCCGAATGTTATCGTCGTTAATAAGAAGCTTGGATATTAACGATATCACATTTTTATAACGTTACATTAAAGTAATAAGTGACTCATTTGATACTACAGTTTAAAAACAGATGCGGGTAGGTGAAGTGGGGACGACACCTTGGCGGCGCTCGAATTAACAGAGAGCGACATTCTGGTCGGAGACTTCAGCAAGAGCAGTCGAATAACGGAGATACTTGTGTAGTTATAATACTTCTAATCACTAGTGTGAACTTAGTTACGTATAATTGTTATATCGTTACTCTGTACCGTTTATGTGACTATATTATTACATGACTTCAAGACCTTCAAGACGAGTTTGATTTCAAATTTATGAATCAAAACTTGGATAAAATAATTAAACGCTCCATGGTCACTGCTGAAATATATTGACGATTTTTTTGGCCATATCATGTTAGTTTTGCATTTATATGATAGTTTTGATCCAGGAGTAGTATAAGAAAATATATTCTATGAAAATGGAGGTCAATAAATACATCTCACAGTCACACATTCCATCTCATCTCATTTCCTCTCATCCCATCTCATGTCAGTATTTTTTCTCGTAAATGACAAAGGCTTTCAAGTGAGGCCAGTCCTGTGACATGTATATCTGCCCTTTTCGCAGATTGATTAACTGCGTCCCTACTAGGTTTGAATGAAGCGGTATTTTTTCGGCCTGATGTCCGTTTGACGAATATTAATAAAGCTTGTTTACCCAACCATGTTTACAAATCCGTATATCGGATGCAGGCAGGCATCCGATATACCCGGGTTTTTATTGTAATACCTGTGTTCGGGATGAAAATACCTAAGCTTAGTTTCCTGTGCCAAAACATGTTCGTCAAAAATATTTACGTTTCAAAAGTTGCTATTTTTAAAGTGTTTGTTTAGAACTCACTGGGTACTTTTAATTGCAACTTTTTAATTACGATATGGGAGTAGAAGACGAGTGTGCAGCCCACCTGATGGTAAGTGGTTTTTCCGCCCATGGACATGTGTAATCAACCGCAAATAAGATTATTTTCCTAATTGAGGCGGCCACAGCATTGCTACCTCTGAGGACTAAACTGGAATGCTCCGGAAAAGTATATCTGCCGTACCACACTCTTCAAACCAGAACAGTACAGTACTTGGCTCTGCGGTTATTAGGCAGAAATAGGTGTGGGGGTGCTTCCGCCGAACTACATAGGGTTCTACCAACTTCACAAATTCTATATCACATAATATGAGTATAACATGGGGGCGGCACACATGCCTCATAACAGCAGCGTAAAGCGTTGCTGTGTTCTGGTTTGCAGGGTGTGGTATACTATTCCTAGGCGTTCCAGATTATTCCTCTGATCTGAGGAGGAGGAGGATCTGAGGGGATCTGAGGACTAAGCTGCACTAAGCCCATCTGGAGTTGATTACAGATGTCTGTGAGCGGCAGTAGCCACTTACCATTAGGTGGACTGCATGCTCGTCTGTATGGCGGCATACTTTTTTCTGCTTAACAGCACCAGTGTTAAGTGCTGCAGTGTTCTGGTTTGAAGAGTGTGGTCAGGGAGACAACTTTTCCGAGGCGAGTCATCAGGGCCGCATCTGTGGCCGACCTCAACTAGCAATATAGTCCTAGTCCTATTTGGAGTTGATTACAGATGTCTAACAGCGGCAGTAGCCACTTAATCTCTGGTGGATTGTATGCTCATCTGCTATTCCTATATTATATAAAAAAATATCTGTTTTGCCGGGGATTCAACCTGGAGTCCTCTGCGCATTGGCTGGTATAGTGACTGCTCTGCCATGCAGGGCATCACCTTTATTATAAAAAAAATACGTACCTGACAAATCCTTCATACCGCCGTAGCGATTGCGGTCCGTGTTTGAATACCCTGGCACAGGTGTCTGTGTAGTTTAGAGCAGGCTCGCGGCACTCTCGGGAGATGTCTCGAGAGGTGCTCACCTGAAATCATCATCACTATCATCTTCGCCGATATCATCATCAACATCATAGTTTCCATTACCATCGTCTTTATTAATATCAAGGTTGACGTAATCAATTTAAAAAAAATTCAGATATTGGAAATATTAATTTTATTTTATTAACTAAAAGAATTAAGGTTGTGGTTGAAAAGTGTCAGAACTATTAGTTGTCCTGTCGGGGCTTCCCTATCGTAGCTTTATGACATTAATGTAGTAGAACTGTGACAAGGCAGATACACAGGGCGTGCGAACTTAGTTCTCAGGGGGGTTACCTCCAATTTTGTTTCGTATCACGACCTTAAGACAGTTTTATTTTATTCCTGCCGACTGATGTAAAAGAAGAATAATTTGTCTATTCCTTATCTTATTAAGAGGTAACGATACATTGAAACTAGTGTTATCTCTTTCGCACCATGGTCTTGATAGTATTCCGTCATACGCAGTTGGACAAATTTATTCCCTTATTCATTTTTCGCTTATCCATTGTATAAAACAAACTAAAAATGCCATATTTTGTTTAAAAAGTTAAGTTTCCTGCAAAAAAATATAAGAATTTGGACCGAAATAATACAAAACTGCTTATTGTAATATAATAAAAACAATCTTACTTTAACGAGGTCATGGTACGGAATTTCAATGTGTGATTAATAATATTCTTTTACGACATGGTGGTGACCCCCCACGGTAGCAACACGTCGAAGGCTGACCTTAGGTATAATACAGATGTCCATGGACGGCTACCTAGTATCTGTTAGGACGAATGTCATTACTTTTATGACCTACATAGCTATTAGTAACCGCTTTAATTAAAATATTTTTACAATATATTCCATCTTAATATATTTTTTACCTTAATAAATACCTGCTCTCCAATATTAAATGTGTCGCAAATAATAACTTGTAAAGCAATTTACATAAAAATACAAGCTGTGTTATTGGCAAAAGAAAATTTCAATATCACGCCGAAATACACATATATGAAATAATTGAAATGTGTGTATGTTTGTACACGGAATATTTTACACAGAAAATAGATTTCAATAGTACAAATAAGTATTATATAGAGTAGCTTATAAAAATATATTTTTCCCATCAGTAGGTTTCTGAAATATAATACACGATGAACAAATACAAAACATCCTTTAATAGAAAGTTGTTTTTTTTTTTAATTTTTTGTTTTATAATATAAGAGTATCAGACAAGCATGCAGTCCACCTGATGGTAAGTGGCTACTGCCGCCCATGGACATTTGTAATCAACCCCAGATAGGATTAGATATTCCTACCTGAGGTCGGCCACAGATGCGCCGCTACCCCTGAGGACTAAGCTAGAACGCCTCCGAAAAGTCTGTCTCCCTTACCACACCCTTCAAACCGGAACACAGCAGCGCTTAACACTGCTGTTATTAGGTAGAAATAGGTGTGGCGGTGGTGCCGCCGGAGTCGAACCACAAAGGGTTCTACCACCTTTATAAACGTTATACGTGGCTAAATAATAATAAAAGGTGGTAAAGCCATAATAAATCGTCCAGGTACCTATAACTGTACCACCTATTTCTAGCTTAAAACAAGTCTTTCAGGGCGATCATTTTTATCCTAAGAGTGTCAATACAACTGTGATTCAATTCAACTGGAGCCTGTTCCATATATAATTGGCTACAGCATTCATGAGCGGCAGCTAACATTTACCATCGTACCAGATAGACTGCAAGTTCTTTTGCTACTCCATATAAAAAAACCACTTGCTAATTATGTATGAATCAACCGAAGATTGAAATATTACAGTTACTTTCTACGAGAATTTATTTTTTTTTTATTTTAACAACTTTAATAACAAGGGTAAATATTAATGTGTCGTGCAAGTAAAGTCGCGGGTGTTCACTAGTTACGCGCAATTGAAATTCGTGCCGCTGTCCTTTTCGTGTTTTTCAATATTTATTCGATAACGATCTCCGAATAAATCGGGAATATAAGTGCGAAGTAAGGGGTTTTGGTGTGCACAAAAAACGACAAAGCGTCGGCACTCAACTTACATTTGTATTTGTTTTTGTTTTGTCAACTTACAACTTAATATTGTTATTTAAACCAATATCAAATGGTTCAGTATAAAAAAAATGATTGCATAATTTCTGAATTTATTATCTGGCGTTCTTACCAGATTTCAATCAAGATTTTGGTATAGGATTTGCGTCAAAATATCTTGCTGCTTTAAATTCAGGACTCGAATTCAAGACCATATCCCAATCCGAAATGCGGAATAGAAATTAATGATTTTGCACCTGTATTTTTGTTATCGAGGGGGAAACCTTCGTTCGTTCTTCGTTCGAAGGGGGAAACAGAGTTATGTGGGATTGCACCTAGCGTGCGTAGACTCATGCCTAACAGTAGTAGTAGTAAAAAATACATATTACAATAACAGTAATTGAGTGCCTTGATTACATGTGTATATCATAAAAACAATTATATCTAAAACTTATTATTATAAACCCAATTTATATTAATACGTCTTCAGACTTTTAAATTATAAATATGTAGAACAAATTTAATTTACAAATTTCAGTTAATTCAGTTACCATTTCGTGTTGTATATTGGGTAGGTGTGTGTTCATATTGTTGACACGTAAATTGAATTAATTCTGTGGAATAACCACGTTTAATATACGGTGTAAAGTGAGAGAGAACATTTTAGTGCTAATACACTCAATTACATTCAATTATAATACAAGGTTCATGTCTTCAAAATATAAATGAAATTGAAGATATACCTAATAATAAGTCTGGAAATACTCGTTATTAACTCCCGGTGTGTTGGAAGATATTATTTTATAAGGATACTAGCTGACCCGGCAAACGTTGTGTTGCCATATTAATAAAAAATGTTAAGGGTGAACAACCCTTATCACTTAGGGGTATGAAAAATAGATAGTAGCCGATTCTCAGACCTACTGAATATGCATATAAAATTTGGTAAAAATCGGAAAAGTGGTTTCAGAGGAGTACAGTAACTAACATTGTGACACGAGAATTTTATATATAAGATATATTTTTTAATATGTTTTCTAGTACATCTTAGGGTAAAAATACATAATTAAGGAAAAAAAAAACTTAAATAATACTCGTTCATATATTTAGTTACTTGTGTGTGTTATGCAGATAGGTAGACAATTTTCTATATCGCGAATTATATATATTCCGAAACGATTAAAAAACTACGACAATCTTTAAATATCGAAACGAGCTTATGTTAGAGCAATCTAGCGGGCTTATTCAATTTGAGGGGTCGTGGGTTTAGAACCAGTGCAAGACGCTATGTAAGCAAAATACAGGCAGAATAGTCACAAAATTATACGGGCGTTTTGCCTAAATTCAACGGCACGGAAAAACGTATTGTTGTGTGATAAAAATTAATATCGGTCCCATCTTACCTTTTTGGGTGGAAAATCTGTCAAAGGTATCTTGAGGGATCGGCTTATAAGGGTATTTTGTACCCACAATTCCCTGAGCAATCACCTAAAGTATTATACCAATTGTACAATTTCTTATTTTTGAGAAAAAAAGGTTTCCACGTTATCAAAAGTTTGTATAAGTTTAAAAAAGTTTATTTTTTTATAAATATGTGAAAACTACAAGTCATTGATATGTCAGGCTTTACGATAACGAAATTCAATAACGTCGTGGGTTACTAAGAATAGAGTTACGGGTTTAATACCCGGTCAAAGTAAATTGTCGCTAAACTTTTTTTCCTATGCAGAGAGCACGGAATAATGGTGAAGTAAGTTAAAAATCCTAATAATGTCGTAGGTTACTAAGAATAAGGTTCCAGGTTCAATGCCCGGCCAAAATAAATCGTCGCTGAGGTTTTTACCTATTCACAGCGCGGATAGCACGATGAAATTATAATGAATTTTGTATTTGAATAAATCGTAACAGGGGACAGATTAATAATATTATGCAAATTCTTATAATCATACTCTAGAGGGTAATACCTTAACTTTTGTTACGTGTACCGAGATACTAGAGCTTTTGAATACAGATGGTACTGAGTTGCATACGAATAAGCCAATTTAAGTTCTATTGTACAATAAGGCAAGCGCTTTTAAGCTTTATGTTGCTGCTATTGCGCTTTCTACCCTCATCGCAGAGTGCTGTCATGGCAGGGGAGGGGCACTTTAGGGGGCGGCAAAATTTGCAATTAGGAAGACCTCTGTTTGATGTAAGAAATTTTAGAAACTATCGGTTACCTTTTTTTCGCCGACTTTCGTATAAGTGGGCTTATACGCTTAGGTATCGTCTTTTCGTTCTGTTTTTTCCGCGTAGAAGCAGAAGGAAAAGGATTCATTAGTTCTAAGCCTTAAACGTTTCCGACTTGTCTATTTAGATGCCCCGCTACTCCTGAAGACTAAACTGGTATGCCTTGGAAAAGTATTTCTCACTTAGTATCCCCTTCATACCAGAACACAGCAGCACTTAACACTACTACTTTTGGCAGAAACAGGTACGGCGGTGATGCCGCCGGAGTCGAACTGCACAGAGTTTCTTCACCTTCAATTGATATGATTAATCGATTAGAAAGTTAACATTGTCCACCGACTTAATATCCATTACGTGGACCACGTGACATGAAATCATTCTTACAAAGGGTTAAAAAAAATCGGAAACCCTTTATTCGGACCCAAGTTACAAGTGTTCCTGACATGACGGATGACACTACGTTATCTGACGAAACCTTCGTCGCGGTGTCATGCGAACGTGTCCTGTACAAAAAGGGTTGCCACCTTCGTTTTTGCAAAAGAAAATAATATTTAATATTTTCCAAAAAAATGCAAAATATACGAATATTATTCGGAAATTAAAAAAAAAACACATATTATGTTTTTATTTATTCCCGACTTATTTTTAAATTATTATTTCTTTATTTAATCCACTCTTATTGGCTTTCATATTTGACTCTTATCATCAGAAACCTTACTATGCCACTCATGAAGCGATTTCAGTGAAGACGTCACCTGAATTAGTGATGAAAATATATAGTTGGCACGTTTCGTGCTATATTATTTTTGTATAAAATGTATAGAAGTTAAAATTGTTAAAAATGTAATACGGTTGGCAACCCTATGCATACGACAAAAGGTCGACGCTAGAACAAATGGTAAAAAAACACTTGAAATGAGTAAAGGTTTGAAATTCGGTCTATTTTTCTTTATGTTTGACTCCGCTGATTTTTCAAAGTATTTCAAATAAATGATGACTTATGTGCCTTTGTATTTTGTGACTACATTCACCAGTCTTTCAACTATATAGTAGCAATAAAAATAGCGGGCATGGGGAGGACAAGTGTCATCCAGGACGTATTACCGATTGGTAAAAGTTTTTAGATATAATTGAAAGGTGGTAGAACCCTTTGTGGTTCGACTCCGGCGGCATCACCGGCACACCTATTTCTGCCTAATAACAGCAATGTCAAGTGCTGTTGGGATCTGGGTTTGAGGGGTACCCGTGTTAAGGGAGACATACTTTTTCGAGGTATCCAGCTTAGTCTTCAGCACAGGTAGCACATCTGTGGCGGAACCTCAGGTAGAAATATTTAATCCTATCTGGAGTTGAATACAGATGTCCATGGGTGGTAGTAGCCACTTACCATCAGGTGAATTGCGAAGTGGATCTACTTATTTAAAACATAAAAGATTTCTAATACTGATATGGTTTTAATTTTAGACAGAAGGTCCCTTAATAAGGACTGAATAAATTAACCGACTTGCTAATACATGAAAAAGTAAGTTGTGAGACTTTTTTTACCAACTTATGTTTTTGATGGCATTAGTCTTTTGTGATCCTTACGATACAAAATAAATTCTATCCTTCGTTTCCTTTTTATATAGTTATTTTGAGAAATATCTCTAGCGTAAACACTTCTTATACATATAATAAACATTTTTCTTAGAAGCTTTAAGAAGATGTATACGTTAGCAGTATAGTATTAATCCCTAGCAATAAATAGGGATGTTCTGGGCTTACGTACGCAGTATATACCGATTTTGTTTATATTTTCGTACCAAAGGTATTTTCACTAGAATGGTTTTATCACGGTTTTACGCTATGTTTGTGAATCTAATTTTGGGGCAAGTTTCATAACTCTTTTCAGCAGAATGACATAAATACCGCCTGCCATAGGATATTTGTTCGGATTAACATTATATGAAACATTTTTTTTTAGAAAAGTAATAATACAAGATTCCAATTAGGGACGTCCTTCCCCCATCCGTTTAATAGATGACTCCTATTTTATATGAAAGTTACCTCGTTAAAGTTTGTATCGCAAGTTGGCTAAAAACGTCTTAGCCAGACTATGGTTAATTAAAATAGTTTAAAAAAACTAAAAAAACACGCTTTTATTGCTTGCCAATTGGCAATTGTCTATGAGAGAATAGTTATGAAGCGCAGTAAAATGCAACCCACGTTTTTTACTCTGAATTGAATTAAAAAATATTTTCTACTTTTTAGTTCGATTACAAATAAAATCGTGTTTTATTTCTTTTTTTTTTTAACTGTTATTTAATTTGATTTTTTAGTATGTGACAAACTCATAAATTGGGGAATCTAATAAGGATTAGGTATGGGAAACTGTTATTAAATTAATCAGAGTTGTGAGGATTGGTGAAAATTGAGCTCAAAGATTCCGTTACATACATATATACAACCCAAGGTAATAAAAGCGTTAAAAAAATAAAAATTGGTTCGTATGATAATGTATGAAAACAAAATGTAATATCTTAAAAAATAGTGTTTTCACTTCGTATTTGATATATATACGTATGACTTTGTTATAGGCTACACTTTTAGGTAACGTAATTATATAAGGTGTCTTTTTTTTTTAAGAATCTTAATAAATAATACACCCACACACACCCACAACCTGTATTATAACGCTATCTGGTAGTGTTTATTATAAGGATCAAACTACGTGTTGCTTACTCAACAATGATGTTATTCTTTGAAACTAAGAGGTGTAGGTGTTTCTTTACAAAAAACCTAAGTATTCTATATAGTTTGAAAATAACAAACAAAAGCATTACCTTGCTTACAGTTGATAGGTATTTGAGAAAATACAGGTATGACAAAGAGAAGTGTAATGAAAAGAAAATTAATTAAAATATTTTTCGTTTAGATGCGTTTTTCAAAAGGTAATGGAACCTGCATTGTACGTTTAATGTCATCTCCACTTCTCTTTTGTATAATATTGTGCGACAATTATTACAGGAACAGGATGTTTTACAACTGAAAATATGATTTTATCGACAACATAACTATTGTTGTAAATTATAATGAAGTAAATTAAAATTTACAATTGGTATGTCCAAGTTGTTAGTATGAGCGACTTCTAAAATCAAAATTTTACTTGAATTTGTGTATTTGTCTGTTAAATTACTTTTATCGGTATTTTCTGAATGATTGCATGACGACGACAGGGATAACGAGTCGTCATAGACCCATAACTGTGCCACTGCTGGGCACGGGTCTCCTCTCAGAATGAGAAGTCCGCCGCGCTGGCCAAGTGCGAATTGGTAGACTGCACATACCTTCGAAAACATGTATTTTTCTTAAGATTTCTTAGATATGCAGGCTTTCTCATGTCAGCTTTCACAGATTCAGCAAATGATAAATAATTTGTAAAACGCACAAAACTTAGAAAAATCGGAGGTGCGTGCTTGCGATTTGAACCTCGGACCCCCCAATCAAAGACTGCAGCGTAACCGCTTCCATTTCAAAAATCGGTGGTGAAACCAATGCCTTTTCTCTCTTATGGAAAATCCCACTTCGGAATTTAAAATTCCACGTTATTCTCATATTCGATGAGGATTTGCCCTAAAAAACAGGCGAGTGGTGCCGTAGGCGAAATGTTGTAAAACATGCAAGTTTTTATGTTGTATATGTATGTGGTTTTCATACATACATACATACATGAAAATGTAATGAAAAATTTTTGATTCCGGCGAGTTTGTCGAATAGAAATTAATCGAAAACTTGCCCATTGCAGGGTATGGGTTTCCTGATAGAGTAAGAGGAATTAGGCCCTTGTCAACCAAGAAGGTCAAGTGTGTAATGGTGGACTTCATCGAGCCTTTGAGAACTTTTCTTTAAAAGGAGAAACACAAACAAAAAATACAATATAATTTTAATTTGCACGTAACTTCGAAAAATCAGTTTACGATACCGTCCAGATTGAGAGGCCGAATTGTTTAAAACATTAGGCCTCATATTTTTAATATTATTCCCTAGTATCCGACTTAATTTTGTAATCATTCACGATTCACACAAAACGTTTCAAAGAAGGAACAACAAAATGACGTTACTAAAATCTTGTAAAAATAATAAGCTTGTTAAAATATGAAAGATAATTATTATAAATTTATTTTTAGTTAGATTGCTTTCTACGCCCATAGCTCCACACTTAGGTATCCTGTGTATAGGTTGCACGAACACAGACAAATACACTAATACACTGAATTAGAACATAAATCTAAATTTGTGTGGTAAGGGAGACTACTTTTCCGAGGCGTTCCAGCTTAGTCCTCAGGGGTAGCGGCGCATTTGTGGCCGACCTCCGGTACGAATATCGAATCCTATCTGAAGTCGATACAGATGTCCATGGGCAGCAGTAGTGACTACTACCATCAGGTGGACAGCATGCTCGACTGCTACTCCATATTATAAAAAAAATCATCGTATAATGTTTCATATTTAGTCAAAAATTTAACTCGGAACGCTTTGCAGACCAATGTGATAAGTGTTTAGTCACGCGGGTCGTAGAACTTCGTTCAAAGGCCTTACCGCTAGATATACCTATTTCTGCCTTATTAACAAAGTCAAGCACTTCTGTGTTTGCGTTCAGTTTAAGGTTAATTTTCCTTGGTTGGAGACACGAGGAATTCAAACTTAGGTTTTAGGGATAATCACACATTCGTGGCCGCCGTTAGGAAATATTCCAATCTTTTTTAGTGAAAACCACTAACTATCCGATAGACAATAACCTCGTTTGCTAAATATATCAAAGGGAAGGGGAAACACATATATTTTTTTATATTCGAAGGTATCGAAATGCCGGACGGTTACAAATGTGTGTACGTATTGAGCAGCTTGCTGATTTCAATCAGTTTTCACGCTAGCAACTTGCCGTAATAAAATACAGCGGTCTTTTTGTTCCCACCCCTATATTTTATTTTTATTGCGTCACGTGAGTTAGGATTTTCAATTACAGCGGCTTCGGAACAGGCTGGCACTTGTACGTTTTATATAAATCTGCATAAAAGGGTAGAAGATCGTAAATCAATTAAACTTATTATCTAATGTTTATTAGTTTTGTTTTTGTTTCCAAATTAATTTAGATTTCAGTTTCACACATATTTCACACTCATAAGACGGTGACGTCGTATCAAATCAGTTATAATGTAAATTACAAGTCTTGTTAAAAACTTACCAATATATGAACGCAGTGTGTGGCAATCAACCCCACGAGGGCTGTGCCTAAGCAGCCAGGAATGAGTCCAGTATGTTTGAAGGCGACTGGCATTGCGAGCAACCCTGACCCCAGGGATGACTTGAGCAGATGCACGAATGACCCAATAGTTCTGGAATTAATTGATGTATTTAAAAGACGAGATTGAATGTGATTGAGAATGACCATCCATTTGTATGTTTTGCCCTGTATTTTTTACTAGTTTTTGCCCGCGGCTTCGCCCGAGTTTAAAAGAAAATAATATGACATACTAACATACATAAAACTGAAAATTCGTACCTTCATTGGAATGACAGTGGCTCCATTTGGCGAAAATTGGTCGTACCAACTCTGAAACCTTCGTGGGCTCATGAACAACAACTTTGCTAAAGATCATCACTTGATCAAATGCATAGTTTACGATTCAATCCTTACTATATCGATTAAAATAATTGACTTTTTGGTCCAAACGATCGATTCTCCAATTTATCGATCTTAGATCGCAATCCCTAGTTCCCGTGGGATTTCCGGGATAAAAACTATCCTATGTCCTTTCTCGGGTCTCAGATTATTTTTGTACAAAATTTCATTAAAATCGGTTCTGTGGTTTAGGCGTTAAGAAGAGACAAACAGATAGACAGACAGACAGAGTTAATTTCGGATTTATAATATTAGTAAGATAATATAGGCGAAGCTGGCGAGCATGCAGTCCACCTGATTGTAAGTGACTACTACCGCTCATGGATAATTGTAATGAACCCCAAAAAGGATTGGATATTCCTATTGTATATACATAAACTATTTTTTGAATCAATCCGAAAGTAAATTTGACATAAGTTATTTATGAAATAACTACATTTTTTTGGGATAAACTATAGCACAAAATAGGTTTAGCCGTCAAACAACAAAATCATTCTTTTGAAGTCAACCGAAATTGACGACAGTAAGTAATCTTCAGAAGGATGGAAGGATTCTTGTCAAGTAAGAGTTTGCGAGCATGTATGAAACATTTCCTCGATGTGTTCCTTTTTGGTCGTAAGCTGGTGTAATGCATCTGTGGCTGACATCATGTAGGACCTTTATAGTAGATTACTACTTACAACCTCATCAGGTATTCCTCACTGTCAGGTGGATTGTATGCTTATTTGTTACTCGACTTTCCTAAAAGCTATTCTGTAGCTCTCACGTTTGTAGTAATAGTGAAAACAAAGAACGTTTATAGCTCCACAAACTTCAGACTCAACGACATAAACGTGGCAATATTTTTCAAAGTTTTTCCATTACCGGCCTTGCGAGATTTTATCTGAAGAAATAAGCTTGGATGGAAATGTTTCATTCATTGGTAAATATCAGTATACCTGCAATACTTTCTATGACCCATTGATTTTTTTTCTTCGTATTACGCTATGTCAATGCAATGCGACTAAACGACTCAATTTCACTTGTGTGATAATTTCATAAGTTCACAGGCGTTTAATAGAAGAGCAAAAGCAAATTTCTGATATTCTTGCTCGATACACTTGTGAACAATGAAGAACACAAGCCTGTGTTCATACAACAGTAGAACATATCCGTGTAAAACAACTTTCGCAGGAGTGTGTTCTATTGTTGGGAGGTACTCAGTTATCGAGGCTTGCGGTATACTCCACCACACAATACCAATGTACCCTGATGGAGGAAGTAACGGGTAAGAGACCAATCTGCATCGGATTCTAGTAGCGAACGAACCTTTAGTCCATCTAATGTAAATATTGCTCATTTGCAACCATACCCTTATTGCACAGGGGTTCTATCTCAGATGCCGTCGAAAAAGTCAATCACAGATGTTTTCCTCATTTGTAAGTCAATCGGCATTTATACCTTTTCACGGAACGCAAAAAAACTTCTTCTACTACACCTCCACCAGATGTCAAACCGTTCGTAAGACCTCCGAAAATATAATAATGACTGCTTTCTAAAGACAATAATTGGAACCCTTTCATACAACTGAAATAATAAAACTATTTCTTGAACCAATATACAACATTTTTTATTCCCGCGTAAAATACAACTCAAACGTCAATACCATTTTTTTTCTTTTTTGGCTAACCCATACAATCGTACCTGCCAGTGATTATATAAATAAGAACGTAATATTATAAAAAAAAAACACATTATGATAATGAGCAATAATTAATTAAAATAAAACTAATAATAAAATAATTTGAACACATTTGTAACACAACGAAGCGCGTTATTAAGTTTAATTATTAGCGATCATCGATATATAGCTCGACTGCGCCTAATGTTAATTAAATTTATGTTCTTGCAACGTTCCATTACTTAACAACTGCATGGAAGTAACCACCAGGGAAAATTGCTTAGTAAAATATGCATGACAATGTAGTTCTTGCATATCTGATTAAATATTAATACGTACCTCTACTCGCAGTGCGCCGCGTTCCTTATTGGCTCATTAATATAATTAAGTATTTGAACAAATATGGTTCAAAGATATGGCGATAATAAGCAGGCGCTACATTAAAACTTTGGCAATAATAACGATTCTTCGTCTTTCGTTTCAGGAGACAATAACGTGGCCTTTTTCTGCTTTAACAGCAGTGCAGCACCAGCGCTTAAGCTGCTGTTCTGGTTTGAAGAGTGTTGTAAGGGAGATACATAAATTTAATCATATTTAGGATAATTATATCCAAGTGGACTGAATACGCTTAATTAATTTTAATAAAAAGTAAGAAAATGATTTATTTTTGTTGCGGACGAAAATTTTAGATATTTAGATGTAGATTACACGTGGATATTTAAGCTAAACTTTGTTTAAAAGTTATGTACGCTTTTGGTTGCATTGGTATTTATTTAATATTAATTAAGTAAGGTGAACAAAAAGTATTTTAATATATAATAAGTCAATAATTAAATTATTAATATGCTGTTACACTCATATTATCACAACAATTTCGTGTGCCAGTTTCCCAATTGAAAGATTAGCCGGGGATCAAACCTTATACTCTTTATAACACGTAGTGACCGGTACATCAAGCGTTCTACTAAATTAGCGAAAATATTTCAGAATGTCACGCAATTCATTTCAAAGCTTTATACAAGCCCCCTGATTCCCTAAAACGTGACAAAAATGAAAGCACAATCTAGGGACTGAAGCGAATGTCTACAATATTGGGTAAATAATAATAGTACAATTTTTATCTGGGTGGCGAAGAACAAGACAGCAAAGGAATGATTACCGTCTGTTGACTAAGCTTTCCGGAAAAGTTGATTTAATATCCCGCTGAATATTGATACGAAATTCAATAAAAGGTTCTGGAAGTGGCACCTTAATGGTGTGTTATATAAAGTTAGGGTAACATTGAAAGGACGAAAGGATGTACAGTCACGAGCATAAATATATGACTATGGGCACATTAGCAAAAATATTTGACCCAATAACGAGTTCAGTAATATCTGCCTGAACGAATACAGCAAAAATATCTGACATTAATAGGCAGCAAAAATATATGATGATAACGTTGATCAAATAATTGTGACCACCTTACGAAGCAAAATTATGTGACAATATGTATTCACTTTTGTTACTTCCGCACAAAATCCAACTGGGACGTCAAAACGAGTTTTTTTTATTTTTTATGCTAATTCAGAGAATCGTATCAGCCAGCGACTGTATAAATAAGAACGTATTATAATAAAAATAACACACCATGAAAATAGTACAATATAATATTTTAATAAAATAATTTCAATAGGTTTCTAACAATACACTATATAATGTGCCCATAGTCATATATTTATGCTCGTGAATGTACCCTTTCGTGTCCGGAATTCACGTGTACGATATAGTAAATTTTGCGCAAGTCCTATAGTCTGATTCATAATGAGTGTCCAAAATGTAAACAAAGGTGTTGACCTATCAAGAAAATACGTTTCATATGGTAGTTTCTTATTTTTGACGATATTAAATTAATACAACAATAATAAAATAACAATCTAAATAAATTAAGATCAATTCACATTTTCTTATATTTTTATTACCTCAATTTCGTTCCATAGAGTAATAATAATAAAAAAACAAGGCTTATGGTAGAAAATTAAAATGTGATAATGGTAACACATCGGAACCAAAACATTTCTTGTGCCGTCATTTTTAAGTTTCGTAGCTGATGTTATTCATTTTCGTGATTGTAATCGAACTCAAATGTATTATTGTTTTCATAGCGTTTGTTAAATTGTGAATAATTGTAAAATTTTCATTTTTTGTTGAGTTTGTAAACATTTTTGTTTCTTGTTAATTTTGACAGTGACATTTGTTTGTTTACATTTTGGACACCTAATTATGAATCAGACTATAGATATTTTGAGGCAAACTAGTATAGTATCCCTACTATACTTATAAATTGAATTGTATTTACAGCAAATCTTTTGTTTATTAATAATAATAATAATAAACAGTGATAATGACACCTTACATAACATTACACACACACACCCGACAATATCAACCTGAAGTAACACTTGGCTGAGCCTGTGTTACTTCATAGGTATAACCTGATAAATCTAGAGAAAAATATATATACAAAAACTCATAATATATAATAAAATAATAAATAATAATATTTTTTATTTTCTTCTTTTGCTAAATTTCATGCGTATCTACACTTCAGAAAGCACGTCAGCTGTCAGTCTCGATACTCACAATTATTGTCAATAAATAGCAATTGTTAAACCTAATTACTAATTTAAAAACTTTCGATATAAGTTATCCATATTCCTATCCTTCAATATGGTAATCGTGTGATTGAGTACTAAACCCTTTCCGATCGTACGTATAGTTTTATAAGGGTTGCCCAAAAGAAGTATTCGAAAACTTACGAAGTAGGGTGTGGAACATTTCTGTGCTCGAAGGGGTTGTATGTCTTCAGATCATCCAAACTTTTCTGATGCAATGTGATCGTTGAATTTGCTGCTGTTGACAGATCTTCATTCTTTTCCTTGCTGTTGACAATTGATTTAACTACATATTTTAAGATAATAAACCAACTTTTTAATAAAGTGTATCTAATATAATTGATATCCAATAAGAAATAGTTATTATATTTCAATGTGATGCATGTAGTGCCTAAGTAATCCCACGCGCGCGTAAATGTATGCGTGTGTGCGTGCGTGCTTGTGTGCACGTGCTTGTGTGCACGTGCTTGCGTGCTTGTGTGCACGTGCTTGCGTTTGTATACGTATATAACTACTTGCGTGTGTGTGTGCGTGCGTGTACGCGTCACAGAGATTTCCATCAAAGTAATATTTTAATCAAGGGATGATTGTAGCGGATTCAATTTACTTGAATACATACATTTGCCACAGGTGGGCGAGCGTTCAAAGGAAATTTGATGACATTGTTTACGGAACATGCTAGGAACAACGTTATAAATGTGGGATTATTGTGGGCGCTTCTGTGATATAAATATGTTACATACGACTAACTCAATGACGCAATGTCATATTCAACCAACTA
The DNA here is from genome assembly GCF_041222505.1 of Epargyreus clarus. Taxonomy (NCBI): domain Eukaryota; kingdom Metazoa; phylum Arthropoda; class Insecta; order Lepidoptera; family Hesperiidae; genus Epargyreus; species Epargyreus clarus. The sequence continues at coordinate 15,021,027 of NW_027332230.1, forward strand.
AAATCAAACAGTAGCTGCAGTATGAGCTACTATTTGATTTTAGTTGGTTGAATATGACATTGCTATTATGTTAGTCGTATGTAACATAATCATATCACAGACCAACTAAAATTAAATAGTAGTCCTTAGTATGCATCAGTTCTGATACAGTCCGCTGGGAAGCTGATTGGAAATGTATGTGCAAATTCGTAAACAAATACAAAAACAGTCATTTTTGTAAAAACGTAAAAACTCATACTAAGGATATAGGTGCTGTGACTGAGGTCGATGTTACGTGCGTTACAATAAAAATCAAGGTCAAAGTTTTGCCTCACATGCAAAAGTTTCGGGTTCTATCCCATTTAGTTAGAGATTTTAATTATGTACTTAGATGGAATTTTGTGTCAGGTTGTGTACACATTCATCTTTGTGTAATATTATGCATGAGACACATTACATAAATAATACTTGTGTGTTTTTATTTCGTTTAGATTAATTTAGAAAGTGTATTTTTTATTTCTATTGCATCTAACAAAATGAGCTTGTGATGGGGAATCTATGCTGACTAAAACTTTGACAGACATAATTCGTCTGTTACTCTAATATTATAAATACGCATGTACATGGGCGGCAGAGACCGCGTACTATGTACCATACCTGACTAAAAGGTTCATTACAATTAAAAAGTTGCTTTTACATCACTATCATAACGTAGTAGTTATGGAGGACGGCTGTACCTTTAAACTTTTTACTGGTGACATTAACCTTCGTAACGTACGAGCATGCAATACAAACGACCATTTAAGCCGCTTTATGCCGTTTCGTGTTGAACCCACTTCAATCATGGAAATGTTTTTCCGAATACCGGATAAAATGTTTTATATCTTTGTAAATATTTTTTTGATATTCATAGATAATCTGAATACATTTTTATAGTCAAAAGCAAAATAACGGAATTAATCACACTAAGTAATGTCCTCGAAATGGATATTACAACAAAGTTAACCTGTATTTATATCTACAGACCGGAGAGTTATTTTAAAATTCTTAATCTGTTCATCTACTTCTGGAGCTGATTGTACCTATGTACCTTAGAGATAAATATTATATGAGATAAACAGATAAGATGTAAGTACAACTCTTATAACCTTGACAGCGGAGTCGATGACCCTAAAATCAAGAATATACTTGTAGGTGTATATTTTTTGTATATTTGAACATATTATAAGATCCTAAATCCAGTGGTTTTGACCTTGACATTAAGATTTAAAACATAATGGAAAATCGTGGTCTCAAGACCATGTTCATAAAACTTGAATGATGCTTGTAATACAAATTCATTCATTTGCATATACTTGTCGCTCACACGTTTTAATCAATAATCGAGATATCACTTCTCCTTCTTCTTCTTCTTCTTAAAAGTCCTTCTATTATGAATTACAATCCTTATAGAATCACATTCTTATTCTAACTAATAGGTAAATGCAAATGTAAGTTTTTTTGTTCGTTACTCTTTTACGCTATTAACTACTTGTACACCAAGAGCGAGGCCGCGGGTAAAATCTATTTACATGATATCCAACAACAACGGCAAAAAGTTCTATCACGATTTGATTCTCATCAACGTCCGAATAATTAAAATGAACATTGAATATCCGTATATACGAGTAACGTAAAAAAGTCGCCAAGTACGAGTCGAACTCGCCCATGGAGGCTTCCGTACCACCAAATGTTCATTATTTTTTTACTTTTTTTTTACTTATTCATTTTATTATTTTCAACGATAGTAGTAAACGGATTGTAAAAATATCACCGTCTTCCTACAACCTACTACCGATACTACCTACCGTACAGTTTATCAGTTAGATCGAAAAATGCGGCTTAAATCCGGTTTGTTGTATGGAGACTCCCTTTAATATTCAACTTTATTTTATTTTTAGTAATTGTTGTTATAGCGGCCACCGTTATGCATCCTCTGTAAATTTCATGTGTCTATCTATTACGGTTCCGGAGATATATCCCTGTGACAGACGGACAGATACCGAAGTCTTAGTAATAGGGTTCCGTACCCCTTTTACCCTTTGGGTACGGAACCCTAAAAACCACACGAGTGCACATACTTGTTCATACAATCAGAATTCCGGATTGCGTGATAGCAATTCGCAATAATCGAATCTGCGAGAGGCACGCGAACGTCGAATTCTCTTAGATATAGCACGATTTACAATTTTTATTTCCTTTTTTGTGTGCACGAATAATTTAGCTGACTTTAAATTGTTGTTAAGTTATTTTATGAGTTCTGCATGAATCAACATTGAATAATAATTTAGATTTTGTAGATACTTAGCTCGGCAGAATGCTAGGAAGTATTATGTAGAATACAAAATATCAGAAATCTCTTAGAAAAAGAAGTTTTATAAGGAAATATTATAAATAAACGCATAATTTAGTAACTCGTTTAAAAACACGTAAGTAAATGAATGTTATCTTAAAGAATAAAAAGACAAATGCTTTTTAAAATATCGTATTGTTAAATTACTTATTAATATTATAGTACACATTTATAATTATTATGAAAACTTTAAGACGCTCTTTACCTTATGTAATGTATACAGATGAACTCAGACTAAAGCAAATATAGATATAGGTTACAAAATAATGAGGTGTAGTCTGCCGAAGAGTGAATTACACATGGATTATGCATAAAACATTTTGAAATGATGTCAATTGCGTGCACTGTTCAAACCGAATCTCGGTTACAAAGAATTAAATATCCATTGTTTTTTAATTATTTGGAATCCTTTGTTACTTTGTGCTGTTTATTGCGTAATCCAATTTCTAAATACTAGAAATTTCAATCTTTGGCAGGCCAAAATTAATGAAATTAATTATTATTAACAGGCATAAAATATATTTAGATGTCGAATAAATTACTTTAGAAAAATTATTCGAAATTTATTATGTCACATTACTCAGCAAACCACATACATAATATGTGTAAGTTTTGCCACGAGGAGTTTTATGTATTTTTCCGGTCTGAGAATTTGACCATGATATCATTAATAAATAATCAATGAAATAAAACATAACGTAGTTTACAGTTATGTAGACGGAAATCTATAAGGATCACGTTATCTCTTAAGTAAGATATTAGTAAACAATGCAATCAATGTTATCTGATACACACGTTTTGATTACAAACATCGTAAAAAGTAGAAGTAGTGTACGCGCGTAGATAGCGTATATCTACTTATAGTCTTTCAATAGGATTCCCCTTGTTGTGGGTGTCAATCAAGACCCACACTAACATGCAGAATATGACAGGCCGATCCCAAAAGCCTATGATTATTTAATATATTGAAATGAATTTATATTTTAGTCACAATTTCCTTTTACACACACTTAGTTTAATCTACATAGTTTGATTAGAGCATCATTGCACACTAATTTTGTATGATAGATACTACGACTCAAATCTTTCCGACAATCCTATGTAATTTTGCGTATGGGAAATTGAAGAGTAAAAGTAAACTCTGATATTCCTGCTCAATCCCTGCTATCAAGCTGCACTTCTGACCATTGACCTGAGATGAACAGTTGTTGTGTGGGGAATTCAGATATTACGTGACTAAGTGTGAAACGTCGTGTTTCGTTATTATCAAAACACCACACAAGCACAGACTTTACATACGACGCGACAAATTCTCTTGACTTTTAACAATTGTTTCAAAGTTATTGAGATTGTATCGTTCTAATTCGAATTCTTATTGATATTTGATGGAATAAGTACTGAAGTTATAGCTCCTTTGGAACAAAACTTTTATCAATATTATATATCGATGCTTGAAACATCGTAATTCAGTGAAATTAATCAGAAGTGTAAGTGCAATTTGTTACATTGGAGCGATTGTTAGTCTAGACTAGTACAGCACTCTATTGTAAGATATAATTAAATTAAATTTAAATAAATTAAATTATTAAGACACTGAAACGTAAATAATTTGAATAAAATAAACAATTTAATTAAATAAAAGCAAATATATCGTTTGTAAATTTAAAGATGTCACTAAATGTGATGCTTTAAATTTATGTATCGGTGCTGTCAGAAATCTCATCATCTTATTAGCTGTGTGTATTCATCGTCTTCTCTGTAATCTTATTAGATCTGTGATAACTAGCGACATTTACAATATAAATTGGAAGGGAGTCGAAGTACGACGCTAAGGTTTAATTGCCAAGAACTGTGAGCAATGGTGCTTTAAACTAGGTGTAACCTATTTACGATGGTTCAAATTAGTCTGAAGTAGCTCTAGCTCTACATGTACCACTAGGTTAAGTTTGTCAGTGTATAAAACATTTTTTTTAATATGTGTGTTATGGAGTTACTTTCGCCGCTTCTTCTCCATAACGAAACGTGAAGTGGTGGTAGAGTTGTATTGACATTTAAAATGTGCTCTGTAAAGAACCTAATTAGAATTAAAAAAAAGATGATTTTTATTTAGGTCTACTCAATCCCAAATGTCTATTTAGCTTAGCTATTTTACACACATATTTGAAAACTCTGTAGAGAAAAGAAAGGTATATAGATTTTCTCGCGATGTTTTATTTCAGCGTTACAACATATGATTTTAATTTCAGTTACTCAGAAAGTTATTTCTAATTTGCACATAACATTTTTTTGTATATCAAATGTTATCCATACACAATATAAAAAGGTTCAACTTATATTTTATTATTCTCAAATAACAATGAAAAAACTGAAGATTTACACTTAGGATTTGAAACCCAGACCCTCAACGTGAAAAGTTAAAATTCATATCGCTGAAGCTACTTTCACGAAATGAACGATTAAAAAATTTAAAATAGTTTTTGAATAATAGTAAAAGGCAGGTTTGTTTATGTGTGTAAAACAGTGTTTATTAATTAACCAACATACCAAGTATCCTCCATCGTGAATCCTTCAAACACTTACACTAACACACTTAATAGAATTCTTGAAAACACTTCGCGGATACACTTTTAGTATATCGCATTTTCCTCGACACAGCCAGCGGCTACAAACAATTGACGCGGATGGTAGATATCTCTCTGCGCTTGTATCGCAGAATTTCATTAAGTGGCTACTGTGACCATGATTCATTTTTGCGTGGTACAGTATCTTTTTATGAAGTATTTTTATAAACAAATTATCTTTTTAGTATTACTCTACTTAATAATTCAATTGGATTTTTGACATGGGCCATCAAGTAATTACAGTAAAATTGTACACTTGACAGATACATAACGAAGTAGCCAAACATTCATAACATAGCCGAATTTTATTACATTTTAATGCACATTCGTGACGTCATTTATATATTATTTTCCAATTATTTATATACCCTTATGCACACTACACGAATACAAAAATCCTGCCCACCTGTTATACTGATGGTCACAGAAGTTAACTAACATGTAAGTACTATCTAATAAGTCTAAGTTGAACACAAGTACCTTACTAACGATTAAGTTGGAACATACGTTTCAGACGGACAAAGTTTAAGTAATGTCTCCCTTTGTATCCCTCCCTCCCTTTTATAGCACTTGTTGTAGATACATCTTACCTTTGTTTGTTATTTGTTAAGAGTTCATTTAACTGTAGGAGTGTTAGGACGGAGTTCTATGTCTGTATCACCTTTTACTTGAATTCGAAGGTTAATTTTTTTCAAGCGTATGTATGTCTCATTCTTTGGAATGCTCTGCAGGTTTAGGCTTGATGGTTTTTAACATATGAGGTGTCGTTGGTTAGCTCTAAATTTTGGAAGTAACAGACAACATTTCCCGGTAGCAGTTTTTGTTTTTATATTAGTCCCCTAGCTATGTCAACTTTTGAATGGAGTATTTCCTCATTATTGAAGGAGGTCTGGCAACGAATCCACGACGCGACTTGAATATGGATTTTTAAGGAAGGTTAGTATTTCGAGGTCCAAAATAGTTTATAAAGCCGTCCATAAAGTTAAATTACTGTTCAGTGATAACAACGGAACCGACAGTTTAACTTGCTCTTCGAAGCGTAGAAGTGTGTGTGAAAAGCCTTAGTATTCCATTTACCTCCAGAACGCGCGCAACGTTGTTTAACTTTGTACAGCGATACGATCGACATATGCTCGCGTGTAACACATATTTAAGAATAAAATTATTTACCAGTTATATAATATCTTTTGAATACAGCAGTGGAAAATAAGTCATAAGATAAGATAAATAGATATTGTGATGTAATCGTCCTCTGTAACTGTGTAGCCGTCCAGTAGAAGATAAAATGTGATGTAATCTTATCCAGCTTCTTAAATATCATTTTATAACTTAAAGTGTAAGACGAATCATCCGATAATACTTAAGTAGTTATCGATTTATTTATTACGAGAAATTGATAATCCAATCAAGTTTAAAGGAGAAATATTTTGTCCCGTTCATTTCTTTATTTCATTTGATAATGATTCAAAAGAAACTTTATTCCACATTTTGCGCATTTCAGGTACAACTGAGTAGGCACGAGACAATTTGGACCACGCGACCGACGATGTGAATATATTAAATTTAGGAGGTGCGTTCGAGAGTAATTTTACCAAGTTGTATTTCGTTAACTCACTGGACATTGTCTGGCAGGAGGAGGAGAATAAGAAGGATCTAGCCTATACTCTTTTGCGCAGGCTAAGAGCAAATTGGTTGACTACCGAGTTGCATGCCTAATAATAATAATTGATAAAATAATTTTAGACTTTTAATAAAAAAACATTTCTCTTGATTCCACCGGCGAAATTCGTCTAATAACTTTGCCAACTTCAGCTCCTTGTTTCTACCAGTTATTCAAACGATATGGGAGTTCCATTGCTAAATTTATTTTAATTTCGTTCTAAGTGCAACAGCACTGTTTGTCCACATATCATTTCATGGGCTTTTGTCATAGAGAAATGTCATGCCCTTATGTCACACCACATTGCGTAACTTTTCCAATTATGACAAGTGTTATTAACACAAGATTTTTTTATAAACGACAAAATCACCAGCGATACTAAACGACATGTCTTGTTAAATTGGTATATTATGTAACATGTCCTTGTTCACTCTTAAACTAATTTTCTTAGTGAACAATATATAATTTAGTACAGTATAAATTTTTTCAAAGCAAAAAATACATGACTACTTATTAAAAATATCAAAATAATGGTCATCTCAAAATAAATCATGAGAATTATACGATATTCTTTAATTGCTCTTCATTATACTTTATTTTTCTAAGTTATTTAATAAACTGATACCGTTGAATAGAAAATATAAAATTCTATGATAATCATTATAAAAGCTATGTTAATTTTAATTACGGAGTTAGTTATAAAGCAATTGATTACGCAGTTGATTTATTCAATTCTAATATAAATTTCCTTTCTCAAATAAATTGTGTTTAAATGAAGCGCAGTGAAGAATTATAAAGTCATAATTTACAAAAGTGTACTGATATAAAAAACATCATACTTAGCACATGTATGCATCTTAATCTTTTTCGTTATCTGATGTAATTAGGGCTGTTAATAGTAAAACACACGGCGAATTAGAGCTAATAGAAGATCCATTTTTATTATTTAAAACAAAAAATGCGAAAAAATTACAGTGATATATAATTATTAATACGAGAAAATAAAGTTTATGGCTGGAAGAATTATTTTGTTACCAGACAGTTACAAGCATATTGCAATTATTTTTGCAGAAATTTTACTTCAAACGATCTACAAAGTGTGGCATGTCGAAGACGATCTGAAGTTATGACGTCATATTTCTTGACTGTATCACACTAAAAGAAGCAGTTAGAGGAAGAGATCTTAATAAATCTTTTAGCCAAAAAAATATTTTCTAATATACGAGTAATATTGCCAGCTCCGCCGAATATCAATCGTTTCTCTGCTTTCGCCTCACCCACCTTGACACCGCACCACACCACACCACACTGCTTCGTTACAAAAATAAAATGGCTAAATTTCATGTTTCCGCTGAATGTTAGCAATATGGAATTTATTATACATGAGACTTTATGACCTCGTTAAAATATCCCATATGCGTTAGAAACTAACTTTCTAGGAATCATAGTAGCAGCGTGTTGGAGCACCCCTGGGGAGAAAACACACTATCATTATATCCAATATCAGTGGAACACACATTAGTTGTATGCATTTATATAAGATAGATACATTTGTATGCATTTATGTTAATTATACAGAGTCGCAGTAAGCATAGTGTAGTGGTTTGAAATTCAACCTCTAAATCTGGATGTGGAACGCATCTCTGATTTTTCGGACCTGCACATTAGAAATTTCACGTCTAACACCTATTTTTTTAAAAAAGTGTTCGTGTTTTTGCTGAATCCGCATGGTTTAAGCGCCACAGACTTTGAGAATGACCGGTTCCTAGGATCAGTAATGAGTTAACGAATTATACGGAGGGAAAATAAAAGGAAAAATTATACGACTTTTCTATTTAATTATACCATCTGGCAGCCCTGTCTGCTCGTTTGAACACGCCAACTTGCGGTCAGACAGAAATAAATGAACAGCTCATTTTCATTCATAGATTCGCAAGTAATGATTAATGTTCTTTTTGTGATAAAGGAAATTAATGACGGGGATTATGCTAACCTGCGTTCTTTGTACAATTATGATAATGTTAATTAAAAATAAAAGTATAATACGATTTTTAACGTACAAAAAGTATCTTTGGGATGTAATGTGACATTGCTGATTGAAAAAATTGGTCAAGTGTGAATTGGATTTACTGAGGGTTCCGTGGTATTACTTTCGATAGTAGTATGTTCAATTTGTGTATGTGAAGCTGATCACTGATGTTTTGTTACTCCTGAGGATTAAAATCTCCATACAGATAAGGCTGTCTATACGTTGAAAGGTGCAGGAACAATGGACTCATTCTGAATAGACAGAACTACGTAATGAATATTCGCCGTACAGACGAATCCGTATTTGTAAAATGAAAAAATATTCCTAATTTGATTGCATCTAGTTAGAAGGAGAGGCACTTCACTTTCAACGCTTTTGTAGTACCTAAAGTTCAAATGGATTTTTCTGATTTTCATTTTACTTAGATAGTAGCGATAGCTTAATGGTTGAAATTCCGTCTCTCAATCAAGGGTCCGAGGTTCGAATTCCAGGCATAGTTTTGATTTTTAAAGTTATTTGCGTATTCGAAATAAATTATCACATACCTTAACGGTGAAGGAAAACATCGTAAAGGTAAATCAGTACGCCCGAGACTTTTTTAAAAAAGTTCTCAAAGGTGTGCGAAGTCTACCAATTCGCACTTGTACACCGTGGTTGTTCTGAAGCTTGCCCAGCTGTGTGGGAGTAATGGTTGATGACGATTTTATTTATTTTATATAACTACGCTCATAAGAGCTTTATTTGTGGGACTGATCGCGTGGTTCCATCTCGCAACTACCCAGAATGACAGTGATTACGACATGTACATGACCACTAAATACTAAGTAGATTGTCTATACTAATATTATAAAGAGGAAAACTTTGTTTAACTACTGGACCGATTTTTAAATTTCTTTCACCATTCGAAAGCTACATTACCTACGAGTAATATAGGCTATATTTTATATGAAATATATTTGGTAAATAAATTTTGAGGCGCTACAAAGTTTGACGGGTCTGCTAGTAAGAAAGATATACAGACGAAGTCGCCGGTTACAACTAGTCTACGAATATTCGTAGACTAGTTGTAGTTGTACGTATATACGTACATAATGTGTTCTCCAACATTAAACAATTACGATAAGAGTGAAGCTATGCAATTACGCCGTAATTAAAACCTAACCTATGTTATTTTCTTATCACGATCGCAGTTGTTAATGTAATAACGAAAGTATTTAAGAAACATTATAATCATTGTTATCTATATTTATATTATATTTCCGAATGGTCGTGTTCACAAAATTTATAAAGTAAGGAAGAAAAAATGTTTAACATAAAGTTGCATTTTTATATAAGATTGTTCAGTCGTATACTTTTTATTCAGAATTCCCTTCGTAAATGGAAATTACCAAGCGTTTTTTTTAACTCCTATTTTACTCTACCCGCTTGACATATTATATTTCAAAACAACTTATTACTAATTGGTAATAAGTCGTGGATGAAATATAATACTTTTTCTCCTCATATTCGGTCTATTCTTATATTAAGAATGTCTTTACAAACATTACTATTTTAATTATTTTCTTTTATAAACTGTTAAACTTTTATGTCTTTTAAATGTCAGACTTAGCCAAATGGAAACATGGCCGGATTTACCTAGTTCTTTAAATAAGACGAATAACTATAGTCTTAGCTTGGTAAATAATCCTTTGTCTTGAACGGAAGCAATTTGGTTCCCTGTGTTGGTTCCCCTTTCTACTTAATACCGGCATAAATTCTCGGTAAGAGACTAGTGCCTGTCAGCTTAAACGTTGGACTCTTTAAAACAAACAAAGTTTTTTTTTATAAACATCCTATAGTTTTACCCGCGTTAAAAAGAAACAGGGGCACAGCTAGTTCTAAAATATAAGTAGCCTAAATTACTCCTTATTACGTCAGCTACCTGTCAATAAAAGTCCCGTCAAAATCGGTCCAACCATTTCAGAGATTAGCCAGAATAAACAGATAGACAAACAGACAAAAATTGTTAATAAAAATATTGTGGTGTATGTACCGTATGTATATTCATATATATGTAGTAAAAAGCGGTTATTTCAATATTAAAAACAGACGCTCCAATTTTATTTATATGTATAGATAAGTAATAAATGCAGTCCACCTCATAGTAAGTGACTATTGCCGCCCATGGCTCTCTGTAATAAACCTTAGATAAAAATAGTATCTTACCTGAGGTCGGCCACAGATTCGTTAATCAAGGACTAAGTTCAAACGCTTCGGATAAATGGTCTCTCTTGCCGCATCTTTCAAAGCTGAGCACAACATAACATAACACTGCTGTTATTAGGCAGGAAAAGCGAGGTATTTATAACGCATATGATTTAGGTATTAAAAAGAATCTTTTTTTAGAAGAAGTTTCGTGGTTGCAAAATTCGTGTTTAAAAAGTTATGTGGAAAGTCTAATACTTACATATTAATAAACTTGTTTTTATTATGAAGCAAACTTCACAAAGAATCCTACATGTCTGAGAACTTCAAAAGTTCTCATAGGTATGTGTTGTGTGATGTGAAATAATATAAGTTTCTTTTTCATTTCGCGGCAACTTATGCCATGTAGTGAGACGGTAAATGAATGAAGATATAGCCAAGTTGCAAAAAATGTAGGTGTTCGGAAATTTTATCTAATCTATAGTTTAAAATAGCTTACATATTGAAATGGTTATTAAAAGTCTTTGTTTTATTTGTTTTGTGTATGAATATGGTGCAGACGTTTGTTCAATTTATTCAATACATTTATATACTTGCATCTTCTTCTTCTTCTTCTTCATCAACCCATTACTGTCCCACTGCTGGGCATGGGTCTTCTCTCAGAATGAGTAGGATTAGGCCATAGTCCACCACGCTGGCCAAGTGCGTATTGGTAGACTTCACATACCTTTGAGATTTTTTTTTATACATATCTCAGGTATGCAGGTTTCCTCACGATGTTTACCTTCACCGTTTATACAAGTGATATATATTTCTAATACGCATATAATTTTTTGAAAATTAGAGGTGCGTGCCTGGGATTTGAACCTCGGACCCCTCGATCGAGAGGCCGAGTTTCCTAACCACTAGGCTATCACTGCTTATGCTTGCATCGTAACTTATAAAAATTATGAGTAATAAATAAAATTTTCTGTGGTTACAAAATTTCAAACTGGTTAAAAAACGTTAGGCGTCTTTTAAAACCTAACTCGAAGAGCCTCGATTAAATACAATTTCCGTTACCAGTGCTCGCCATTTCCGATAAATGCTGAAAATACACTGCAATTTCCTCTAACGCGGCGAAAGTGGTATGAAATAAAATTCACATTTCCTAGAAAAAATAGCTCGAAAACTATTGTAATGATTTTATAAAATTTGTAACATTATTTAATGTTTTTCTGTTATATTTGACAACTCTAGATGAATTAATCTTTCTATTGGGTTACTAACTTGATTACCTTTAGTCAAAATGTTAATTGTAATGTACCGACATTTTTTTAAGGTTGTCTTTACGCAGATTATATGATAGGCTCTCAAAAAAGATTGATTAGAAAATCTGCCACGAAACGAGAAGGTTCTCGGGTGATGAACTCAAAATTATCTTACAATAACTTAAAATAAGTGAAAGTGAAGTGTAATTTGTAAGAGTGTTGAAATATAGAATATTATTTTAACCGAGGTGTTTTATTATTCTACACTATGTTAAGCAATTATATCTGATGATTCAATATACCAATATTTTTAAAGAAGCCTTTGTGGTTCGACTCCGCAAGCACCTTCGCCACACCTGTTTCTGCCTATTAACAGTAGTCTTCAGCGGTGCTATTTTCCGGATTGTGGGGTGTGGTAACGGAGACATACTTTCCGAGGCGATCCAGTTACGCCTCAGGAGTAGCGGCGCGTCTGTGGCTGACCTCAGATAGGATCCTTATCTTTGTGCGGATAGCATTAGATTCTTGTATTCATTACAAAACGGATTTGTTTTTTTCTATAAAACCTTTTTTATTGGATACTTTAGGACTGTGATAGTTTGGAGAGATAAATATTTTTATCGGATCGAACCTTTAAATGAAAGGAAAAATTCACAACGGTTACAGTTTCATTTTATTTTCTGTCATTGATAAGCGGCAATAATAGAAAACAGGTAACTAATATATTCTTACGATACTTTATAACTTAAGTAAAAAGAAAAACACATAACTGTACCAAAAGGAAATTGAGAAATAAAATAATATAGTCCAAATGGGACCATTAAACAACCTTCCTGAAAGATCTTTAAACTAAGGGAACTATTTCCCTAACCATTAATATGACCTATAGGGACTTGACGAAGGCCCATCCCTTGGGTTTTAGACCCTTTATTGAATTCTATGAATGCATGAATAAGCTGAGGATGTTAAAGTTACGAAATCTTATTTTAATTATATTATTTGACATTGAGTTTATATCTGTATGTATGTATGTAATCGCGTTTTATTACACCATTTGTTTGTTTTTTTTTTTTCACTTGACTGTTTATTTGAGATTATTTTTATAGAAATTTGAACTGTATCGATTCCGTTATCGTTAATATTTTTAAACAATATTTGCAATATATAATGACGATGTTTCGTTTGGCGAAACTTTGTTTGAAGTTGTGGACTTGATCGATACTATTGACTTATTACACAATGCAACCAAAAGGTTAATCGAAAGGATAATGCTTAACCTTTAATTAGGCGCGCGGGGTCTGCGCGACCCCAAGTGATTTTCAATTCTAGATAACATTTTGGTTTTTTACGCTAGCAAGCGGAAATTTCTGGTAGCTTCCTGACTCCTTAGTCCCACTCGCCTCAGTGATTCTCATGCAGCAGAAATTATTAGATTTGCTGTAAATTCATGCTTGGGGTCGCTGCGACCCCGCGCGACTATCAACGTAGTTCAAATTTAGTTAGGCATATATTTGAAAATTATTAAATTTATGCATTTCTTTCATTTATTTTGTTTATTTTAAATATACGCAACTGTATATTGTTATGTTTAAACAGTTTTATTGTTTTCTTATTATTATTTTTTTACTTTTATAGTCAATTACATATTTTTTGGCAAGCATATGGATGTTATGATTTTCGTTATTTTCAATATGTATGAGCTTTATAAATATTTATTATTATATAATATAGAAGTAGAAAACAAGTATAGCGACCATTTGATGATAACTGGCCACGATCGCCCATGGACATCTGTAATCAAATCAGATAGGTTAGGTGTTCTACTTGAGTTCCGCCTTAGGTATTTTTCGAAGCCTAAGGACTAAGTTGGAATACGTCGTGTAAGTGTAATCTTCCTTACGTCACTCTTCAGACCCGAAAACAGCGGCGTAAACAGTGTTTTAGTACGTAGAAAAAGGAGTGACGGTATGCCTGCGAAGTCGAACTATGAAGGGTCCCACCACCTTTATATTGCATTGTATTATATCTTTCTGCGACATTTGGCACAAGAACAAGCGCCACAAATACTTTTAAGATATTTTACATTATGTCTAACACCAAAACCGGTAAAGAACATGGATGAGCGGGATTAGAAACTCCATCTATGTCTTTGAAAAGTCGTGTATCTGATTGCGAAGTTTCAGGTCCTTCTACATCTAGCAGATGCTAAAAAGTCATGAAATGTGGAAGGTATTATATCTATCCACGCTAAAATAATATAAAAACAACTTTCAAGTGACATAAATGTGTCAAATTTATATGTGATGACCACATGAAAATCAATATTGCGATTTTCAACTAAACTTATACTCACGAAAAAAATATTTTATTTTTATTTACTGTTCGAATATTTTAAATATTTTTTGCTAATTTCTTAAAGATAAATAGTTAAGTAATACATTAAAAATCAATAATGTTAATACTTACTTACTTAAAATATTTTTTATTTAACCGGAAACATATTAGGGTAACTATCGACCCCGCGCGACTAATAACGTAACTTTTTTGGCGCGCCTAATTAAAGGTTAAAGCCACACCGCTGTAACATATCATTATAGATCGTATCGGTTATAAATATCGTTATTGATACTCCTTATATAATTTAAGGAGACATTATATAACACATATGTCATATAATAAGGGAGACTAACCACCCAATGAAAAGTAACCACCGTCGCTTGGACATACTTAATATTATTTGAAAAAAAAATCACATTACTACTGTTGAAAAATTAGTCTTCTAATAAAAATATGGCAAGTTCCATTGAAAGAAAGTTCTGCGAAGTCGTACATAAAATAATCAGTTTATTATTTTTAGTAGTTTATTCTTTCAAAAATATTTTATAAAATCTAACCTTCAAATGACTGGGAATAAAATGTCTCTAGTTACATTTTATAAATTTCATCACATTTCACTTAATGTAATAATACATTAAGTGAAAAGAAAATTAAATCTCTTTGAAGTTTATAAATAACATAACATTTAAGAAATGTAGGTGAGAAATATTACGAACCTAAAGACCGACTTGTTATGTTCACTTGAGTTCAACGTAGGAGTGTAGTGTAGAAATTTCGAATTAATGGATTATTTTAAATTTTATAACTTGTAAGAAATAATTCCGTTTGAGATCATTTTACTTAATTTGTTGTTAGAAACTACAATTTCTTTTTATAACGTAACCGCATTATTTTCACCGTCAAGTAAGCCTCTGTTAATGGTAATACCTTAAATTTAGTTAATGTGGGTGTGGACTGTGGACCTAAGAAGTAATTATATTTAAATTTGCCATTTAGACGATGACATCAAACAAAAATAAGGTTGTTTTAGTTTTTATATTAATTTAGCTTCAGCAGAACTATCCACCTACGTATATCTAATTTATAAATACTATAACAGATGCAATACGACTGACTGACTGACATTGGGCTGAAATTTGGCATGCAGGTAGATGTTATGACGTGGGCATCCGCTAAGAAAGGATTTTGGTTAATTCTACCCCCAAGGGGATAAAATAGGGGATGAAAATATTACATCGTAACGCGAGCGAAGCCGCGGGCAAAAGCTCGTTAGTTATACAATTTCAACGATATCTTTGGAATCAAATCAGCTTAAAATCAAAATTAAGTTGCTCGTATAACATCCTGAAAAAATATGTTCTTATGAATTATCCCATCAAGGTCTTATATAAGTTATGTTTATAACGTAATGGTGCAATAAATTAGGGGGAAGAATGAAGGGGTAAGTAAGGAGGGTTGCACTTGGAAGCTCGTGTGGTATAAATTGTAAACACTTCGGTACTAAATGAAGCTTTAATATAAATAATACATTTAACAGTGTCTCAGCGGTGTTGAATTATTCATATCGGATTTATTGGTTAATTTGAAATTAAAATCTAAACATAGTTTTAATGCTTTATTTAAAAAAAACACATTTCCAACATGAACACCATCAATTTTTATACAAATATTTTATATTTTATTTACAATTCATGTTTTAATCATATAATAAAAATAGGTAAAGTTAGATTGTAGATAGAAGAATATATTAGAAGGATTATATCGTAATAAGTGGAAAATATACAAAGAGTCATACTTTTGATTCAATCTTAAGAATCTATGGATAATTATACTAAACAATGATGTTTAACAAACAAATTGGAAAATATTAATCAAAGTATAAAAGGATGATTTTCGACACTTAGGAAAAATAGTTGGCAAATTTTTTCATATACGTATTTAATAATAATGGTGGAAATCAATGCCTACAAGTGAGATTTTAAAAAGGTTGCAACCAAATATATTTTCATGAATATTTCCAAGACTAAATGACAATATTATATTTTATTAATCTGTAGATATCAGGAGGCACGGCAGTGCCTCCGCCAAGTCGAGCCAAAAAAAGCGGCACGGCCGTAGCATTCTTTTCTCGAAGCAATTCGGCCCATTTTTGACCCCCTGTAACTTCGTTGCATATATATGATTTCTCTAACTATAACATTAAAAGCGATTAAAATACAATTTCATAAGTAAATAATATATTGATATTTTATTGTAGACATATAAATTTGAAATTTGTTCTCTGTACCTACTACTTACTTATTTTACAGTTACAAATACATCAAGAGTTGACGGATTAGATTTTCCATGCTAATATTTTACACATCTAATAAAATAGCCATTGATCTTGAGTAGTGATTAATAAAAATACATGCTTGATTAGTAAATTGCTTTGTCGTGTGTAAATGAAACATCTTTAAAAAGGTATTAAATAGAAACTGAAACAATACAACTTCATTAAATATGAAGATACATACTACTAAGCATATACACACTATTTAGAATATGTACTCTAATTAGTTATGTCGTATATCATAAACAAAAGTGTTACAAAATTTCAAACAACGATATATGTAGATTTGAGGTATTTTGTATTATTAATTAGTGCAAAAAATCTTTTTTAAATAAAAAGTATTTTATACCAACTAAAATTTTCCATTTATCAATCAAACATACAAGCAAGCAAGATGGTCGTCCTATGCCGCGGCGTGACTTCGCCGCATGGCGCAGGGAATACGGGCCTCGAGGGATCCCTCCTTACCCGGGCAATCTCCTCAGTGGGTACACTGCCCACCGGTGTTGTGAGCTGCCGTGTGGCAGCGGTGCAGCAATCGGTCCTAACGTGACCTGTGCTAGGCTGCGTGTGCAGATTTTTCAGTCCTCCAGATGGTCGGAGGACACCTGCCCCTCGAGTTCACGAGGGAGCGGGCGACCGTCGGGGGGTCGAGCGTGGAGGGGCGCGAAGCCTCTGAGATGGGCATGTGGTCCGTTGTCGGCGCGTGCGTACATACGCCGCGCCAACCCGGCCACAAACCCGTCTATGGTCGGAACCTTGAGGTCGCGCTCCAGCACGTCGTTCCGAACGTAACGTCCCGCCCCCACGATCGTTCTCAGGGCCTGGCTCTGCACAGAACGGATACGCTTGCGATTGGACTCTGACACCAAGGCATACCATGCTGGTGCCGCGTAAGTTAGGCGTGATCGGACGTACAACTTGTACACCCTTAGTTTTGTACGGGTCGGCAGATGAGATGCCAGCACCGGTCGGAGCATCGCTCGTGCAGCACGAGCCTGTCGGATCACGTGGTCCACCTGGGGCTTCATGTGCAGCGAGCGATCGATGTGACATCCCAAGTACCTAACTGTGGGCTGCCAAGCTACTTCCCGATCACGGAAACGTAGCGGCGGCGGCATAGTACGCCTGCGGCTGAAAAGTGTCGCGACCGTCTTACCGACGTTGACGGCCATGCGCCACTTGTCCAGCCACTCTGGGAGCAGGTCCAGCAAGCGCTGCATCCTGCGTGTTGCTAGCACAGGATCACGAGAGGACGCGAAGTACGCGCTGTCGTCCGCGAACAACGCGAGTTCCACGTCCCGTTCCCATTCCACGAGGTGACCTTCGAGGGTGGGAATGTCGTTCGTGTAGAGCGCGTAGAGTAGTGGCGAGAGGCAGCTGCCTTGCGGCACGCCCGCACGTATTGGGCGGGGGTCTGAGGTGGCGTTCTCAACCGCTACTATGAACTGCCGCCCATCTAAAAACGACGCTATTAGCCGCACCAGCAAAGCCGGCACGGGCGACTCCAACAGCTTAAAAACGAGCCCAGGATGCCATACGCGGTCGAACGCCTTCTCGATATCGAGAAAGACGCCGACCGTGTGTCGTCCGTAATTGGTCTCGCTTGTAAGATGGTGGATCACCCGTGTCAGCTGAAGCGTTGTCGAGTGGCCGGCGCGGAAGCCGAACTGCTCGTCCCTTAAAATAAGTGACGGTTGCAGTCGCTTCAACGCCAGCCTCTCAAACAGCTTCGCTATGGTGGGCAATAGCGTGATGGGACGGTAGCTGGCCGGGAGACGGCGGTCTTTCCCCGGCTTCGGGAGAACTATCACCTTCCCCAACTTCCAGATGTTAGGGAAGTAGCCCGTGCGAAGTATACCGTTGAAGAGCCTAGTCATGGTGACTACGGCTCCTCTTGGCAGCATTGCCAACGCCATATTCGGCACACCGTCGGGGCCTGGCGCCTTGCGCTTCGGTAGGCGCAAGGCGACCTTCCGCGTCTCCGTGGGGGAGATGAACTCCAAACCCTGGGGTGGCGGTGTCGGACGCCCGAGGAAGTCCTCTACCCACGCCTCTACGATCTCGTGGTGTTCGGCGGCGGCGGCGGATGCGGGGTGAGGAGAGAATTGCTCTTCCAAGTGCTCCGCATGGATCTCCGCCCTGTCCTTAGGTGCATAGCACCGCCTGCCGGCCCCATTTAGGAGTGGGCAGGCGGGTGCTTTGGCTCGGGTGAGCTGCCTGCTGAGATGAAAGAGTGAGGTCTCGTGTTCGCCAGCCTGGTCGACTCTCGCCTCCCAGGTGGCCCCACGATACTCCGCCATCTCAGCAGTCAACTCCTCCGCCACTGCGTTGAGGTCACGCTTGACCCGGGGGCAGCGGGTGCGCGCCCATAAACGGCGTAATAAGCGCTTGTACGCAAGTTTCCTCTCCAGGTGGGCTGGGAGCCGCGCGCGTCTGTTCGTCTTCGGTTGGAGGGTGGTCGCTGCGTCCAGCGCCTCCCGGACTGAAGCCGAGAAGGCGCTGGCCGCCGCTTCCACCCCCTCCGGCGTGTGCAGCGAATGGGTGAGTTTAACGCCACCCATGGTGGCTTGAAAAGCTCCCCAGTCCACCCTTCGAGTTTGGCGCTGGAAGGCCACTGAATCGGCCCCTAGGCCAAGCGTGATAAGTATGGGGAGGTGCTGAGTGTCCAGATCATACAGCACCTCCACATGGACGGGACAACGGAGACCCCTATGGAGCACTATGTCCAGGACATCGGGACGATGGGACTCGTCCGAGGGAATGTGCGTAGGTGATTCTGGCCCAATCACCTCGTAGCCATTCGCCTCAGAGTCTTCGTACAGCTTGCGTCCCACCTGGTTGGCGATTCTGGATCCCCAAGCCTTATGTTTGGCATTGAGGTCGCCGGTCAGTAAGGTCGCAGCACCATCGTCCAGGATGGTATGGATGTCCTGCGGGTCAAAGAGGGGTCCAGGCGGTCTGTAGGCCGCAAAAAGTCGCAGCTCCTGGCCCGCCGCACTCACCACCGCCCCGATGGAACGGGTGTGAGTGAACGGCGGGAGCGGTAGTACATCGTGTACCACATCGCGACGAACCGCTATGGCGGTGCCTCGATAGGCCGTGCCCTTTGGCGATATTTCGTCGCGGCGGTACACGAAGTAATTGGGCAGCCGGAAGTCTTGGGCCGGGCGCAGTTTCGTCTCGCCCAGGAGCACCACGTGAACGTCCTGCTCCTGGACGAGACGCCTGAGCCCGTGTTGTTGGGGGACGATGCCTCCCGGGTTCCAATACAGCAGCCTAAGTTGTACTGCCATATTGGAACCCGAGAGTGTTCGATATAACGTTTTTGATCGCCCCTACAAGGTCTGGGTAGCGCGCAATGGCCTCGCTGATGGCGGCTATTGCCTCCACCAGTTCATCGGCCGGCGTATTGATCCCCAGAGCCTGTAGGGGGCGAGGAGCGGGGGTCGGCAAGTATACCGTCCTTGGGCGCGGGGTGGGACTCGGTGGGGCCGTGGGGACTTCCGGTTCCCTCTGCGACTTCTTGCCTTTGCCCTTACCCTTTCCCTTATGGGAGGAGGAGGCCGCCTGTGCAGCTACCGGGGCTGGAGTCGGTGCTGGAGGAGGTGGCCGATGTTCTGCCGGAGTCGGTGCCGGTGCGGCAGCGGACTGAGCGCTGGCCACCGGAGGGCGCGGCTGGGATGCCGCTTTCGGTTTAGTCAGCGGAGGCCGCGCAGCCTGTGTTTCCACCTGCTGCTCGGACCTCCGCTGGTGCCTTTTGGCCTTCCTCCTGCTGCCCTGCGCCCTCGTGCCGCGCGGAGCAGGGAGGTTGGCCGGCGCCATGAGTGATGCGCCCTCGGTGGGCGCGAACTCCTCCACGACTCGCTGGGGTACTGGTTCCCTGGCGGCGGTCGCGGATGGCTTGCGGGCAGATGTTGATGCTGGGACGGGTGGACGGGGCGGAGGGACGTTCATCCCCCTGACGCGCGCCATCTTTTTCAGGTACGCACACGCCCTGTTATTGGACGTGTGCGCCCCGCGGCAGTTGACGCACTTAGGGGTCGCGTCCCTCGGTTCGGGGCAGTCTCCGACTACGTGTGACCCCGCGCAGCGGACGCATCTGGCCGGCCGGTGGCAGTTCACCGAGGAGTGCCCCACCGCCTGGCAGCGGTGACACTGGGGGGGGCCGAAACGACCCCTCCACGCCTCGATGACCACCCCCGGCATGAACAGGAGCTCGCTTACCCCGTAGAGGCGCGCGAGCTCTGCTTCGGCCATCCGGTCCAGCTGCACGTAGTACACGCAGCCGGGCTTACCTCGCCTTGGTGGTATATGACGGGCGAAACGAGCCGGGAAGCCAAGCCTTTTTAGGGCTTCGGTGACTGCATCCGGGTCCGTCACACTAGGCAGGCCTTTGACTGCCACCTTTGTGGGGCGGTCATCCTGCATAGTGTAACAAAACCAGGAGAGTCCTGGTTCCGTGGCGGACAAGTCCGTCAGGTACCGTTGGACAACCCGGTACTCATCCGCCGTCACTGGCATAAACCTTATGCCCTGTCCAAAGGGCCGCGCGTTAGGTGCGTGACCCAGTTTGTCCCGCAGCGCCGCGAAATGGGAGGGCCAGTTCGGCATCCGCTCCACCACCAGGGGGGGGTACGCCTTCCCGGCCGCTGCAGCACTCGAGGCCTGCTGGGAGGGGGGGTTACCTCGTGAAGGTATTGGTGCCTTCGGTGACGATGTGCGCGGGGGTGCTGGCGTAGTCAGCACCGCGGCATAGGACGTCCCTGGCTGCGGGTCCGCATACGACCCCAGCCGTGATGAAGCAGCTACGGGGGACGCGGGAGCTAGGGGCGTCGTTGGTCGGATTGGTGGGGTCGCGGCCCTGGGCGCCGGCGACGGCGTCGCTGCCAGAGCGGCATAGGACGTCGAGTCCAGCCCGGCGTCCATGGTCGCGATCCCTGTAGACTGAAATTGGGGGGTAGGGGAGCGTGGGGGAGTCCTGTCGGTGCGTGTGCGTCTTACCACAAACACAGCAGTATCAGCCTCCACGCCAGCGCCCTCTTCCTTCGCCTCTTCATATTCTGATTCGGTTGGAGTGGATGTTGTGCTCGAACTTAAACTTTCATCATCCGCGGCGCCCACTCTCATGGCCTTGGCCGGGAGCTGTTGCGTCTCGGGGGATGATGACGCCTCTCTTGGCTTTTTGGGCGGTCTTGCGGTTACGCCGGCTTTTCCCGTCATGGGTTGGCCGGCGAACTTTAAGGACCGCCCAGTTCCTCCTCTCACCACGATATCGTCGAGCTGCTCCCCCAGGGGCTTCGAAACCGGGACGTGGGCGCCGGTGAAGATGTCGCGCACCACGATCTTCCTGGGGGGCAGTCGGGATGGTTTCCTGAGCTTCGCGGCTGTCCCGCTCGCTCCTTTTGCGTCTCCCTCTTCTGAAGCTGGGATGAGGGTAGGGCGAGAGAAACCTCTTCCGTCTCGCTCGCCACTGCCCTCTCCCTCTTCTGCGGCCTTGATGAGGGTAGGGCGAGATCTTCGTCTTCCGTCCCGCTCGCTGCCTCCCTCTCCTTCTTCTGCCTCCATTCCGAGGGTAGATCCGGATTCTTCCGCCACCGCCTTTTAATCTTCAGCTGATTTTCTTGCGAGGTTCGTCCCAACACCGGGCCCCTTTGCCATCAAAGGGTGGGTGTTGGGGCGGCCAAGTAAGTTTTAGCCGGGCTGTGCCGGCGCCGTCACAATGCGCGTGTGGGGGGTATGTGCACAGGCTCCAGATGCGGTGCCGAACGCAGTCGCAGGAATCAAACATATTAGGAAATGATAGACATACGACGTATGTAAGCGTTATACCGTGCAGTAGGACTACCATGAGTTTACAAAAGTATTACTCGCTAGCGACTGGGTAAAATAAATGTATGAAAAATTGTACAGCGCCTCTGGTGGTTACTCGTAGAACTAAAATCCGTAGTGACGTAACTCGATACGTAAAAAACCTATCGAAATCAAATCGCTAGCGAATGTCATTATGATCTATTGCCATACAAATTCGGTCCCATGAGTCATTAATTTGACAGACGTTGTCAAGAAATACCGTAACGATAGTAGTTATGTTATTCACTAGCAAAATGACAATAGTTTTCTATTTACCATTTCTATAGTGGCGTTTCTATGCCAACTCATGGTAATGCTACAGGGTATCTAAACAATGCGTTGCTAAGCAGCTTTATGGTTTGACACCAACAAAAACAGTTTTCTTCGACGTGTATTTATTACAACGCTCCACAATTCGTAAAAGTTAATGTAGTGGAATTATTTATCTAGTACGGTTAGCAATACGCACGGCCAAACGCTGTTATATTACTACAGCTGAACAGTTTCTCTCTGTATTGTTTCTTGACCCTTTATATATATATACATATTTTTTTTTTCAACAACAATATTATTTTAATGTCGATTAGCAAACTAAGTCATTTGTAAGTATGAAGTGTTTTTTAAGCCAGTGACGCTATCATCGCGTATCAGCCAGCATGTAACGTTCATTTCACTAAGAATTATTTACAATATTAAACCGTAGTGTAGTTGATGGACAAATAAATAATACACATAATAATAGACATTTTAAAGAATGAGAACAAGTATTCCCTTATAAAAAATAAGTTATTATATAAAAGGTTTACACACAAAATTGTATATTAAGTAGCTATTATAGTTATAAAATTAATTGTCGTGCCAGTTATTTGGCGTGTAAAATTAGGAATAGAAAATGTTAACAAAGCAAAAAAGAAAAGGTTTAATTTAATATTAATTTCTTCCATTTTCGGACGTAATTAAATACAGACTTACCCAAAAACAGACAAGTACTTTTTACATAGGATTTATAAAGCTAGAAACTCCGTGAGTAAGCAATACATAGTTAAATATTGTATTTTTAAACATCATATTTTTATTCTATTTTATCTATATTATTCGTTGTCACAAACATTCAAAGCAATTAAAAATACATGATTTGCGCGTCTGATTTCATTTATGTACAAAGTATTCAAGTACTATAATAACAACAACACATAATTATAAAGAGCTACTATCTCATAATAAGCAATAATATATTCTATAGCAATACACAAATTGTAATATACAAAATATATTTTATGTTTTACATTAAAATCGTATACTGTTTCGATTCGGGAGCGTTTACTGCGAATTGTTATTTAATATAGAATAATTTTGATCCTTTAATTACGAAAAATATTAAACATCTTTGTGGTAACTACTATATCATACAAATTTATTTATAGTTTACAGTTTTATTACACAAGATTATCTAATAACAATAATAGATAGTATTTAGTAGAAGTACTTTTAATTGAATTTTATGTATTGAAGTATCAAAATAATAATTGTCAAAAATACAGACTTTCTTAGATCATAATATATGAATGATTTACAGAAGTTTATAGCATTAAGTTACAATCTATATTTATTATACCGTAATAATTACAATTATAATCATATTTTTTTTACAAAATATATACATAATATGTAAACCCCATTATTATTCATTAATGAAACAAAAGCGAAAAATACTAACTAGTTTTTACTGCGATGCATAGTAAAAACAAAGTTTCATAGTAATTTGTAAGTAAAATTGAAAATTTTGTAGATCGTACCTATCTATATTTCACATCTAAACACTGCGAGACTATTCTTTAAATTAATATTTATATGATGTTTGGTTTATATACATAGGTTTTTTTAAATAAACTTCAATATAATTTCAGCTCCTTCATACAATATTTTTTTTTGATACAGGTAAGAGACAAGAGAAAAACTTTATCATATTTCAGAAGTATGTTCGAAGAGACTGTCTCTCGAATACGTACAATTCGACTATAATGCAATGTGCGTGAATAGCCTATTTATTATATTTAAGTTTAATTACTTATTTATTTTATACAATTACATTTTTACATACCCATTGTTGCACTTTGGAACACCTACACATGTCACTAGCGGCACACATTACGCAGGCGATTTAAATAGTGGTTTCCATATTTAGCTTTAGTATACCGTCTCTATGTATTGTTTTTTGTCGTCATAATATTGTTTACTTTGCATGATTATTTTCACTTCTTCACAATTCTTAAACACGGTTGCACTTTAAAGCGTACACAGATGTCACTAGCGATGCATTATTGAGTAGGAAATTGTATTCCTTTTCACACTTCTTGTAAATCGATCACGAAAGGGTGTTACTTATAATAATGTATTTTTAACAACACTCACATAAATGTATGTTCTTGTAGCACTTAATAACGTCTACAGTAGTCTACACAGATGTCACTAGTGGTTCACTTTCCTCTAAGTCATTCATAGAGTGGTTGCGACGGCGCATGGCCTTTGGACTGTGCCGTTCGTGGCCACGTAATGCGATAGAGGAATTGACTGCCCTCCTCCCCGGTCTCGATAACCTGGATAACGTTTACATATTAATATAAGCAAAGTAATTAGAAAGATGTTTCAATCTTGGTATTGTACACCATCTACTCAAGTATCTGAAAAAACACTTAAAATTAATTAAATTATGTACTTTTTAGCAATGACTTATCACCAGATAGATTTTATGCTCGTTTGTTACCTCAATTTCATTAAAAAACTGACATATAAATATAAAAGGAAATTAATTTTATGCCCGTGCAATATGATATGATACTGAGGCGACGTGAAACTTATAATCTCGTTCAGATTTTAATTTTAAAAATTGCAACTTTTTGAAAAAGGTTTCAAAGAGATAAATATGAGATAATTTAACCTTATCTTATGAATGCAGTCAGATGATGTTTAAAGCGTTCCTGATATAATGAAATTTTCAATAAACTGCGGCAATTTTTCACTGTTTTTATAATTGAAGTAAAAACGACGAATAGAAATTTGAAGGTGGCACCATCGCCACATCAGTTTCTGTCTAATAACAGAAGTGTAGTTGGGATACTACAGAGTTCAGTTTGAAAAAAAAAAGAAAGGTATTTTGCTCTTCAATGGTATCATAAGGCTTACGGACACTTGATAAATGAAACAGTATGTGAATTTAAGGAAAAAAACATATTTTTTTTAAACAAACTAAAATTGTGAAGAACGCATGCGCGCAAATAAAGACATGCACAGGAAAATCATAATCCTATTTCTGCTGTAGTAGATAATTACCATATAATGAGTAACAATTACATACTAAAATGTTACAAAATTGTTTATTGCACATACTTGAGTGACGGGCCGGGTGACGACGGAAGCGCCGTACACGCCGCTTCCCAGGGCAGTGCTTTGTGAACCGCTGCTAAACACAATCCTCCCCTTCCAGCGCCTCCAGATCTAGACAAACATACAAAAATATGTATTGCAGCTCACTTGTTAAAGATACTTTTAATATAGAAGTAGTTACCGATTATACTGATGGTAAATGCTGATAGCCGTCAGTAGGTATAACGAAGATAAAAACAGTGATAGCCTAGTGGTTAAGAAACTCGACTTCTTGATCTAAGGGTCCGAACTTCAAATCCTAGGCAAGTACCTCTGATTTTTCAAAGTGCGTATTAGTATTCATCATCACTTGCTCAAACGATGAAGGAAAACATCGTGAGGAAACCTGCATACCTAGCGTACCTAGGGAAATAAAAAAAAATGTTTTCAAAGGTGTAATGTCTACCAATACGCAGTTGGCCAGCGCGGTGGACTATGACCTAATCCTTCTCATTCAAAGAGGAGACCCGTGCCCAGAGTAAAGTGCCCAGTAATGGTTTGATGATGACGATGAAATGCTGATTGCAGCCCTGTGTAATCAACCTTAGATGGGATTTAATCCCTACCTGATATCGGTACGCAGAAACGTTATAATCTCTGAGGATTAAGTTGTTTATACTTCGTTCAAAAGTTTCTCTATAGGGGAATCTTTGAGTTCTTCTATTTAAATTTAGAGAGAGATATATATATATATATATATATATATATATCTAATTTTTTTATATAGTACAGGTACGTCCCTGCCGCCCATGGACATATGTAATCAACCCCAGATAGGATTAGATATTCCTACCTGAGGTCGGCCACAGATGTGCTACTACCCCTGAGGACTAAGCTGGAACGCCTCGGAAAATTATGTCTCCCTTACCACACCCTTCAAACCAGAATACAGCAGCGTTTAACACTGCTGTTAAGAGATGTGGCGGTGGTGTCGCCGGAGTCGAACCACAAATGGTTCTACCATGAAAAGACAAATTTACTAATTTCGGTCTTTGACAGGCAGAAAATTAATATCGACTATTAATAACGAGCGGTAATATACTCGGAAGTTCGAAAGAGCGCATTTAACCACAAGCAGTCAACTATCAAATTCCAAATCACGCCAACGCTAGTAAGCTTTGTATATCAGTTACGATCTACAAAGTTATGCTTTAAGGTCGTAAGCAATTTATAAAGCTACAGAGTAAAGGCTTCCTTGCTTACCCTTTGAGATTCAAATTCGTACTAGCGTGTGTGTGAAGTACGGAAAATCTTGACAATATTGATCCTAAAACCAATTAATAGGATGTTACTATGCCAACGGTTCAAAGCAAAATATAAAATGTGTTTCATTTTAAACTTTTTCAGCGCCATTCCTCATGATGTAGCCGTTTCAATTAATTAATAGAAGGGTAAGGTGTCTAATTGTCCTTCTAATAAAATTAAAAGGTGAAGAGACGAAAAAAGCGTATATTAAAAGCCAGCGAGGCAATTACCGCTTGGCTAGTGTTGTTCAGTCTAGTGATGTTCACCATGTGCCATTGGAATATCCATTATCCAAAATATTAAGCTATCAACTATTAAGCTACCAGGTATCTGTATACTTAGAAAGTGGATTAAATTGTATCAAACATGAGGTTAGATGTCTGGTAGGTATACGTTCCTGATTCGATAAGTTTCTGGTTATTCGAATAAACGCTCAAATGTGTTTTATAATAAATCATGACACGTTGAAAAAGTTTTAAAATTGTTACTAAATACAAGCTAATTATGTTTTAATCAACGGAGTAATAATTTCCCTTCACAGCTAGCTAGTCTATCGTACTATCATAATATTGATCTCTCAGTGCTCCGAGGTTTACAACAGATAAAGTTCGGAAATTGCTTTTGAATTTGAATTCGCTTCTAGCATTGTGTCTGTAACTAAATAGGTTGCTATTTGGTTACTGTATTATTGTATACTATAGCATAGTCCCTTTGTAAATATGTAAACAAACACCAAAACATTTCCAATCAGCGCTCCTAGCGGATCAGAACTAATTGGAAATATTGAGAATACGTAAACAAAAACAGTCATTTTTGTCAAAACCAAAAAACTCATACTAAGGGCACAGGAATAAACAGAGGAACATATGATATCATGACGTCAATATAATTGCTTAAAAGATTTACGCCGACAGTTTCTTCATCATCATCAACCTATTACTGTCCCACTGCTGGGCACGGGTCCTCTCAGAATTAGAAGGATTAGGCCGTGTGGCTCCGGCGGCGAATAGACCACCCCATACCTGCCCGTGGGTGTCGTAGAAGCCGACTAAGGGCATCTACCGGGTAGATGGGCAGCAGCGTCTACTCGGGCATTTAACATCCTACTGCGACGGTCCCACTGGTTGCTGGGTCTGACACCGCCTGGCGTAATTCCCGAAGGTGTCTCGCTTGGTGGTAAGATCTCTTCGTGGGATCTGCCTGGCTAGCTACCACCCTCAGGTCGGAGTCTACCGCTAATAACGACTCGTCGTGTTTCGGTAGTGCGCCTGGGAGCCAGTTCATCCCCTTATCCCTCCCTTCCCATCCCCCTGTGGTGCTTCCGACGGCGTACTTTACGGGTCCGTTGAGTCTCTTTAAGCATCGTTGCCCCCGGGGGCGTGGTGTGTTGGCGCGGGGGCCAGGGAGACCCGGTGAAACGGTTGTCCGCTGGCCGCCCGCCGGTTAGTTGGGGACCCGAACCCGGGCAACACTGTTAACCTCTGGCCCGGGAGGCTGTCCCGCCAACCGGCGAAAAATCCCGTTGCGCGGCTACCTTGCCGGAGTAAGAGACCGGAGTGGAGCCGGGTAGTCGTGCACGGGGGGGACCGGGGGCCCTTCCGTCCCCCGCGCCAGCATCCCACATCACCTCCGTAGGCTCGGTGTCACGAGACTCATACTTTGTCCCGTGAGGCGTCGGCGGAGCATTGCAAATCCTTTCAAATTCCCGCCCTTTTTGGAACAACCACCAACTATGAGAAAGCCAAATAAAAAGAAGAAAAGTTGCACAGCGGCGACCTCTTCCACATTTACTGTGGATATGTGCAATATCAGAGGAGTCCATTCCAATCTGAATGCCGTCCACCACCACCTTGAGACGGTAAAGCCGGCTTTTCTCTTTTTGACGGAGACGCAGATATCTACCCCGGACGATACATCGTATTTGGAATACCCCGGTTACAATTTAGAACATGCCTTCAGGCGTCGTGCCGGGGTATGTGTGTATGTTCGGGGGGACGTCTGCTATCGCCGTCTCAGCTTTCTCGAAGACAAGGACCTATCATTGTTGTGGCTGCGCGCGGACGTCGGAGGTCTTACCCGTGTCTACGCGTGCCTGTATAGGTCCTATAGCGGAGACGTGGAGACAACTCGATTATTCGAGCACGTCCAGTGGGCAACCGACAGAATGCTGCAGCAGTGTCCTTCGGCAGAGTTGGTGGTTCTCGGTGATTTCAACGCTCATCATGTTGATTGGCTGGGATCCCGGACCACCGACTTTGCCGGGAGATCTGCATATGACTTCTCCTTGGCATATGGGCTCTCTCAGGTCGTACCTGGTTTCACTAGGGTGCCTGATGTAGAGACCCATACTGCCTCTTTGCTGGACCTACTGCTGACTACCCATCCGGTGGACTACCAAGTAATGGTCAAGGCTCCCCTTGGATCCTCTGACCATTGCTTGGTAAGTTCGACTGTGCCCTTGTCGTACCCCGTGGAGACACGTCCCCCCGGGAGACGACAAGTTTGGCATTACAAGTCAGCAGACTGGGACGGATTCCGGGAGTTCCTGGCTTCGTACCCGTGGAGGCAGCTATGTTTCGTCTCGGGTGACCCTAGCTCGTGTGCTGAGTCTGTAACCGACGTGATACGGCAGGGTATGGAGTGTTTCATTCCAAACTCTGTCGTGTCCGTCGGCGGGCGGAGTCAGCCCTGGTTTGGTGGGTCTTGTGCTAAAGCGCTAAGCCTTAAGCAGGAGGCCTTCCAAACCTGGGCATCAGCACACGCTAGCAAGGACCCAAAAACCCCCGAGCTCCGAACCGCGTTTAATGCTGCCTCCCGTTCAGCGAAGAAGCATATGGCCAAGGCGAAGTCTAAGCACATCGGCAGAATTGGCGAGCGGCTACTTGGTTACCCCTCCGGGAGTCGAGCCTTCTGGTCGCTGGCCAAAGCTGTCGAGGGTAATTTCTGCCGGTCTTCACTACCGCCCCTGCGGAAACCAGATGATTCTCTGGCCCATACGGCAAAGGGGAAAGCCGATCTTCTTGGTACCCTCTTTGCCTCAAACTCGACTCTTGATGACACAGGGGCCACACCGCCTACCATCCCGCGGTGTGAGAGCTCTATGCCGGATATTCGCTTTACGCAGAAGGCTGTCAGGCGAGCTCTATTGTCTCTCGATATCAAGAAGTCGAGCGGGCCAGACGAAATCCCCGCAGTGGTGCTCAGGACGTGCGCTCCCGAGTTGGCTCCCGTCTTAACGCGCCTATTCTCGCTTTCCTACACCACAGGACAAGTACCGTCTTCGTGGAAGGTTGCCCTTGTACACCCTATTCCCAAAAAGGGTGACCGCAGCGACCCGGCCAACTATAGGCCTATAGCGATAACCTCCCTGCTCTCAAAAGCTATGGAGCGTGTTGTAAACACGCAGCTCCTTAGGTACCTGGAAGAGCACCGGCTGATCAGCGATCACCAATATGGTTTTCGCAAGGGCCGATCAGCTGGTGATCTTCTTGCGTACCTCACTCACCGTTGGGCGCAGGCTGTTGAGAGCAACGGGGAGGCATTGGCCGTAAGCCTGGACATCGCTAAGGCCTTTGACCGGGTCTGGCATAGGGCCCTTCTCGCGAAGTTACCATCTTACGGTCTTCCCGAGAGGTTGTGCACATGGACTGCCAGCTTTCTGTCTGAGCGGCATATTAAGGTCGTAATTGACGGGTGCTGCTCAGACACGAAGCTCATCAACGCTGGCGTGCCCCAAGGGTCTGTATTATCTCCCACGCTTTTTATTCTGCATATCAATGATATGCTGCTAAAAATCGGTGGCATTCATTGCTATGCAGATGATAGCACGGGAGATGCTGTGTACACAGGCCGTGCGAACACCTCTCGGACATTCGTGGAAGAAAGCAGAATCCGACTTGTGTCTGAAATCGAGAACTCTCTGGAGCGGGTCTCGGAATGGGGTCGTCTTAACCTTGTTGAGTTCAACCCCTCGAAGACACAAGTCTGCGCGTTTACCGCTAAAAAAACCCCATTCGTCATAGCGCCTAAGTTCCAAAGTACCCCGCTCACCATTGGTAAAAGTGTAGGGATCCTGGGAGTCGACATCTCGTGCGACGTGCAGTATCGGAGTCATTTGGAAGTTAAAGCCAAGTTGGCTTCAAAGAAACTGGGCGTCCTAAACAGAGCCAAGCAGTACTTCACTGGGGGGCAACTCCTGCTGCTTTATAAAGCGCAAGTGAGGCCCCACATGGAGTACTGCTCGCATCTCTGGGCAGGGGCACCACAATACCAACTTAACCCACTTGACTCCGTACAGAAACGCGCGGTGCGAATCGTCGATGACCCAGTGATCTCTGATCGGTTAGAACCCTTAAGCCTTCGGAGGGACATAGGTTCCCTCTGCGTGTTCTACCGACTTTACAATGGTGAGTGTTCTGAGGAACTGTTTGATCTGGTGCCTACGTCGCCTTTCCTTCATCGCACCACTCGCCGAAGGATGAAGTTCCATCCACATCAACTGGACCCGTGGCGGTCCTCCACGGTTCGGTTTAATAGATCATTTTTGCCGCGTACGTGCAAAATGTGGAATGAACTTCCTCCTGAGGTATTCCCTCAGGACTATGACATGGGGCTCTTCAAGAGGGGTGTAAAAAGAGCTCTCCTTCAAAGCCGGCGATGCATTGGCGTATCCTCTGGTGTTGCAAATGTCCATAGGCGACGGTGACTGCTTTCCATCAGGCAGCCCGTCTGCCTTATCGTTAGGTTACATATAAAAAAAAAAAAAAAAAAAAAGGCCGTCCACTGCGTTGGCCAAGTGCAAATTGATAGACTTCCCATAACTTGGAAAACTTTTTTTTTCAGATTTCTCAAGTATGCAGGTTTTCTCACGATGTTTCACGATCACGATGTTAATTTTTAATACGCACATAACTTTGAAAAAATATGCGGTGCGTGAGTGGGATTTTATCTTCGGACCCTTCGATCAAGTGGCCGAGTTTCTTAACCACTAGACTATCACTTCTTCATACTTTATACTTAATGTCAAATTTCGGAAGTCGTTGGTAAAAATTGTATAGATTGATTATTGAAAACAGGCGTAAGAGCTGATATTCAAAAAAATATCGTATTATGAACATACCGAAAAAGCTACAGAATTTATCAACAAAATTCTTTCATCAAACGGCTCATGAAATGTTCGTAAATACGGAATGTAACGAGGTATAGGATGATAAAAAACAATTTACGAACGGATATTGAAGTGATTGAATTAATTATGCTCTTTGGCGCTCACTTTGATCAGTATTTCATTACTTTTATTTGGTTTTTGGTTGTTCACATTATTAGGTATGTCACGAAAACAGTAAATAATTTTGCTTAAAGTTAATCATTTTGTATTTCTCTTATATTTTAAAGATATTTAATATTCTTTCCTAGAAGTTATCAGTATAGATCAACATTATCGACATTTCAGGAAAGAGATTTGATTTGCCCTGATTTGTATTAAATGATAACATTATGTAAATGTTTTGTTTATAAGATGTCCGATAATTTTTTGTGAGACAATTTTCGGCCCTTTTAAAATATATTTTAAATGATACTGTACCACAGTATCATTCAGTATCAGTTGAATATGTACACACAATTCAAAGCAGAGTTCAGTTGAATGATTGCAGCTATTAAGCCATGTAGCATTTGTTTCGAAACTGATGAACCATAAAAGCTTCTGATGCATGCAGTCCAACTGATAGTAATTGGCACTATATAATCAACCTGGATAATGTAAGTCTTGCCTGGGGTCAGATAATTTGAAACGCTACGTATCAGTATAGATGGATATCCCTTACCAGATCCTTCAAACCAGAACATACCTGCACTTTATAACGCATAAACCGCGAAGGGTTCAACTGCTTTTCTTTTACATTTATTGGTGATCAATAAATGATTTTATTATATTAATGTGCCTAATTAATACGGACCAAAATATGAAAGCCGTATTATGCGTAGTCAAATAAACATTTGGCTGAATTTTTAACCGACTTCAAAAAGGAGGTGGTTATCAATTGGGCCGGTATCTTTTTTTTTTTTCTATGTATGTACACGAATTACTCCGCCGTTAGTGGACCGATTTTAATAATTCTTTTTTTATTGTGTAGACACGAGCTGAAACTTGGTCCCATTTAAATATGGTTAGGATCCATCGATGGGTTCTGGAGAAAATGAGGGGAACTCCTCCACCCATGTAAATATAAGAGCCATAACTTCGCCGTTTATGAACCTATTTTAATGCCTTTAATTTCGTGTGTGTACAATTGCTACAAGTTGGTCCCAATTAAATATGATGAGGATCAGTGTGGGTTGTGGAGACAAAATATATAACTCCTCAACCGATGGGTATAATTAAGTTTTGTTTGAGGATACTTCGTGTAGGTTCTAATGAAATTGCAAAACCAGTTTATCATTGACTATTTAAGGGTCTGATAATGTAGCTCGGAGTCATAATATGTAACTCCTCAACCGATGGGAATAATTGAGTTGTGTTTGAAGATATTTGGTGTAAGTTTTAATGAAATTACAAAGCCAGTTTATCATTGACTATTTAAGGGTCTGAAAATGTGGCTCGGAGACAAAACATGTAACTCCTCAACCGTTGGGAATAATTGAGTTGTGTTTAAAGATATTTGGTGTAGGTTATAATGAAATTGCGAAGCCAGTTCATCATTGACTATTTAAGAGTCTGATAATGTGGCTCGGAGACAAAATATATAACTCCTCAACCGATGGGAATAATTGAGTTGTGTTTGAAGATAGTTGGTGTAGGTTCTAATGAAATTGCAAAGTCAGTTCATCATTTACTATTTAAGGGTCTCATAATGTGGCTCGGAGACAAAATATGTAACCCCTCAACCGATGGGAATAATTGAGTTGTGTTTGAAGATATTTGGTGTAGGTTCTAACGAAATTGCAAAGACAGTTCATCATTGATTATTTAAGGGTTTGATAATGTGGCTCGGACACAAAATATGTAACCCCTCAACCGATGGCAATTACTGAGTTGTGTTTGAAGGTATTTGGTGTAGGTTCTAATGAAATTGCAAAGCCAGTTCATCATTGACTATTTAGTTACGTTAGGTTGGAACATATAAGACAATATAAAACTAAGCGAGCAGGGCGCGGGAGCGCCCTGCGAGCGGGCGGTTCCAATCAATGTAAATTCAGACCTTACCTTAATTCATGATCACGTCTATACAATTTTATATTGTATTATTATAAATGTTATTATGTCATCACTAAAAAGGGTGAAAAAATTTTTTTAACAAAAAATACAACCGACTTCTATGTCACTACAAAGTAAAAAATAATTAAAATAAATGTTGGTTTAGTACATATTTCTGAAGTCGGCGCTCATATTAGACACGCTGTTTACATCGTTATCCAACGAAATATATTGATTGCTCATTTAGCATCTTAACAGTTGTTTACCATCAAAAAGTCATCTAGCCATGACCCTAATATTCTTGCCATATTTTTTAGCACAAACAAAACACGTGAAATGCATTTTCACGTCGGGAATTTTGTTGAAATTCATATTTCCGTATGACCATTGCCGCATACTAAGTCCCACACTGGAAACTTTTATGACAGGAATAAACATTAACAGCGTTTGCCGGTATGCTAAGTTGTGTTTTTATTTTCTTAAATATAACTCTTATGGTTTCATGCTTCTATTCTCAGTCAGTAAAGGCAATTTCCTTTCGTGTATATTTACACCGCGCGCCGAAGTTGTGAAGACACTCCTTTATATTCAAATAAATATTGAAATATTCTTGTATGACTACTTAACAAATACTATTTTCTGAGTAAATGTTATATTGTTAAAATATGATATCACAATTCATCCGTATGTATGTTTTTATAATATAGGAATAGCAAACGAGTATGTAGTCTACCTCATCAGGTGGACTATTACTACACCTTACATCACCATCGTAACTGACTACTGCCGCCCATGGACATTTGGACATAATCGACCGATAAAACACAAACACCAAACCAAACCCAAGACCAAACACCACACCAAACAGATAAAATTAGATGTTCCTACCCGAGACCGGCCACAGATGCAGGGCTACCCCTGAGGACTAAGCCAGAACGCTTCGGAAAAATATGTTTCCATTACCACACCCTTTAAACCAGAACATAGAGCGGTTAACACTGCTGTTATTAGGCAGAATAGGTGTGGCGGTGGTGTCGCCACCACAAACGAACGAATCGAACCACAAAGGATTCTACCACCTTCAAACTACCACCACCTCGTGATCAATTCTTTATTGTTACTGCTGGGCACGGGTCTCCTCTCACATAAAAAAGGGGGTTTAGGCCAATAGTTCACTGCGCTGGCTCAATACAAAATTTAACGACTTCAAAAATACTTGAGATTTTTAAGAACTCTCAAGTGTACTCGTATTCCTTCACCGGTATTCAATTACTAATGCACGCATAACTCGATTTAAAAATTATATACGGGATGAGGGTCTTACAAATTATTTCATGTGGAATAATTTCCTCTACAAACAGATGAGTCCACGTTTAGAATCCATATTTGAATGGCAAACAGGTAGAACACACAGAACACGTGTTTCCGAATCGCTTCATCATGCATGAATATGTTTAGAATACTGAACGTGACTAAACATATTCGCACAAAGAGATGCTATAGTATCTGGATAGAAGGTTCGTCCTACATCTAAAACATCCATTTCCAATATGTATTTAGGTGTACTGAAGTGTATTTCCAATACTACTAGTAAAGCGCTAAGGGAATTCAAAAATACAATATTTACTTTACCAACAACAATTTTTACATTATTTTAGGCCGATCGCGATCTTGGGCGCACCAATTATTTTTCAACGTTATGTTCGTATTACAAATTAAAATTAATTATTATTTGTTTAAACGGCTAAAACTTAACGCCTGAAGCTTCTTTAACAAAATTTCTGTAAACTGAGACCTAAGTATTCTTCATTCTAAGCGGACACTGTGGAAGCAGTGGGAAAATAATTGGCCAAGTGCTAGTCGAACTCCCACGGGGAAGGTTCTGTATGACAAAATTTTTTATATATTTTTTTATTTTTAGTATTTGTTATTATAGCATTCATTGAACTCTCTATCTATTACGATTCAATAGATAAAGAAGTATGGCGACCGCCATTTTTTGTCAAGTGTCTATCTATTACGTTTCAGAAAATAGAGCCTCGTGACAGACAGTGGAGGCTTAGTGATAGGGATCCGTTTTTGCCCTTCAGTCACGGAACCCAAATAAAGGGTTGACGACCAAAAAGTAGAGTAAGCGACTAATGCTATAAAATTAGGTGAAGTGATCGAGAGACCCGTCACATTATGTCGTACAACCGATGGTCATTAGTTCAGATCTCTCGGTTAGATTAATATCATGAAAAATCTAAAATTTATGGCTCGACTTGGCGGAGGCACTGCCGTGCCTCCAGATGTAAAATCAATCAAAAATATCAAAATTATATTTTATTCAAAGTAAACTATTTACGAAAATCTTTTGGAACTTCAATAATTTATCACTGCTTTGCAAGGTGTTACGTTGTGGAGAATGGCGAAGCGGTGAAAAAAAATTCCATAACACACATCATATCAAAAAAGTTTTATACAATGCCGACTTACGCTAATGGAGCGTATGGAGGTGGAGCTACTTTAGAACATATCTATCTCTTTTCTATAATATAAAAGCAGCAGATGAGCATGCAGTCCACCTGATGGTAAGTGGCTACTGCCGCCCATGGACATCTGTAATCAACCCCAGATAAGATTAGATTCCTACCCGAGGTGGGCCACAGATGCGCCGTACCTCTGAGGACTAAGCTGGTAGGCCTCGGAAAGGTAACCACACCCTTCAATCTATAACATTAGCGCTTAACACCTTTTTTTTTTCGATTTATGTAGTTTGCTGTTGGTCCTAGTGACCTGTACAGCTTCACCGGGTTTTGGGAGGCGAGCCTTAGGCTCAGCCGGGACAAGAAGACTATGGGCTGGAAGGGAGGGATAGCTTTGGTCACCGTTGCCGGTTTCCTAAGCCGTCCACCTTCGCTGGAGGGAGAGAAGATTGCGGACCTGACCATCCACCTCTTGTCATATAGGGGTTGCGGCTGACCCAAGGGCACCTCCTGTGAGGTACGGACCTTGGCTTAGGTCAGTTACGCTAATGTAGGGAACAGGGGAAACATGACCGATCACGCGGGGATACCTTGTGACGGTTGTACTGTAGTGGGGTCCTCGTCTCCGCCGGCGCGTATAGAATCTGTTGTTGTTGAGTGTGTGTGGAGGCTGAGGAGGGGGTTCTCCTTGCCGGAGGGCATTGTCTAACGTGATCTTATCATCAGGGTAGCCTAGGACATGTTTTGGGCGTCTGTGTAGAGCCTTTGCATCCTTATCAGGGATGTAACTGGCTGCCTTGACAACTAGCTGATTTGGGTGGTCAATAGCTGTATCAAAATAGCTTTTGGAAAGCTGCTTCGTATATTGAGCGATGGTGGGCAGCTCAAGATCTCTATGGAGGTCTACATTACGCACGTACCAGGGACAGCCCGTGGCCATGCGCAATAATCGATTTTGAAGCTTTTGATATCTGTCAATGAGTTTTACATGTGCAAAGACTACACTGGCGTAAGTCATGATGAGTCTAACGCAAGCTTTGTAAAGCGTCACTTTATGACGAAGTGCCATTTTACTTTTCTTGCCTAACATGTGGTAAAGTCGCCCTAGTACGATAGCGGCCCTATTTCGCGTTATTTTGATGTGCTCAGTGAAGTTCAACCTACTGTCTAGTGTGTCACCTAGGTATTTGGCGGATTTAGCCCATGGGATGGGCTTTCCAAACAGTGATACTTGTTTAAGTACCTGTTTGGTCCTGTGGGAGCAGTCCCTTTTGGCAGAGAGGTAGTAAGCCCTTCTGGCAAAGTGAACAGCTTGGCTTTTTCCTGGATTGACCTCAATTCTCCATTTCCTAAACCATTCGCCTAGGGCGGTGGCCGCGGACTGGATTTTCGAGGTGACGACTGAGGGTCTTGGATGGGTGTAGTAGAGGGCGGTGTCATCCGCAAACAAGGCTAATTCCACGTTTGGATGGCGCGGGACATCACTTGTATAAAGTGTGTATAGGAGTGGGGATAAAGCGGAGCCCTGGGGGACTCCGGCCTGTAAGGAGCGGGGGGATGAGCGTGTGCCATCCACTCTGAAGCGGAATCTGCGGTTTGATAAAAAGTCTCGTATGATGGTCACGAGCCTGTCTGGCACTCCCATATGGTAGAGCTTATAAAGCAAGCCTTGATGCCAGACTTTATCAAACGCCTTTGCTACATCGAAGAAGAGGGCACCTGTGTCTCTGGATCTTTTCCGATTTAACCCTACGAGGATTTGCTCCGTGAGGCGGTGCACCTGCTGTACGCAGGAGTGTTTGGCTCTAAAGCCAAACTGTTCATCCATTAGTAGGTTCTTGGACTGGACGACCGCTCTAAGTCGGTTCAGAAGTAGCTTTTCATATATTTTACCAAACGTGTTCAGAAGGCTTATGGGACGGTAGCTTGAAGGCTCCGTCCTCGGTTTACCGGGTTTGGGGATTCCTATGACATATGCTTCCTTCTAGGCGTCTGGGAATCTTATGCATAAGTTTATACCTTGCGTCGTTGTATAGTTTCGCATCATTCGCTGTGTTCGATTCAACTATGTATGTTTACGTTCGAAACCGCACAGATACACGAAAACAAACCTATCTCGGATAGCAAACATGTCGCTGTATCACAAATGTGTTGTGTAGGTTGTCTAATTAACGTCTATATTCAAAACAATATAATAATATTATATAATACAATAATATAGCGATACAATTTTATAGATTTGCCGTATATTGCGCGGAACTACTGTAAATCTTTCATGATCGTAACGATAAAATCCATTGTAAAACGAAAAATACAGATATAGACGCTCGAAATTAGAAAATTGAAGTGACAATGAGTTGACGACATCTTTCGTAGGAATAATAATAAAGAACGAGGTAGAAAAATTACGCCACATACAAAGATCAAATGTACTAAAATTATTTTCCGGAATCTGACGCTGAGTGTAAATTAATTTCATCTGGGGCAATATGAATTACAGTATTTATTCAATTAATTTTGTATCATCATAAGTTACTCCCACGAGAAAAAGTGTTATAGGAAATGTAACTTTTTGGATCTGCGTTTATTAATTAATATGAGCAAGTAGTAGTGTGTATTTTTTTAATCTTTTGTATCTTTTACAAAGGCAGACTTAATGCTATAAGCATTTTCGGCCACTCAACCTTCGGCAAGTCGGGAAATCAGCGAGGGCGGCGGTGTGAAAAA
The DNA here is from genome assembly GCF_041222505.1 of Epargyreus clarus. Lineage (NCBI taxonomy): Eukaryota > Metazoa > Arthropoda > Insecta > Lepidoptera > Hesperiidae > Epargyreus > Epargyreus clarus. The sequence continues at coordinate 15,060,722 of NW_027332230.1, forward strand.
AATATGTAAATAAATACAAACATTCATAGAAATGTATATGTGTATTTAACGTTTCACTTACTTCTAGAAATGTCAGAATAATAGGATTCAAAGTTCTTAACGTACCAGTGCGTCCAGTGTGGCTGCCACGAATCGCACAGGCAGTGACCTCCTGGCTGGAGGGCGGCGGGGTCACTTGCTTACCGCACTCCGACTTCTCGGAGAAGAAGCATCTGTAATCAATTGTTACTCTTACCATCGGGTACTGTATACCCTTATAGAGTTTGTTATTATTAGAGTGAATTATTTATTGCTGCAATCATAGTCTATTTTGAGTATCGGGGGAAAACGTCTACATATCCCGACCTTCCGTGAGATGTCTTCTCTATTACATACATAGTTCGGATTTAGAAATGAACGTATCCGCACTGCACTGATTGGTGTAAGCCTAGTGTTTGAAAGTCCGCCTTTAATCAGGTTACCTGATGGTAAATTCCCAGGCACGCGCCACTGATTTTTCAAAGTAATGTGAATTGTGCGTATTACAAATCAATTATCACTTGTTATAAATGCGAAAGAAAATCTCGTGAGGAAACCTACACTCTTGAGGGCTCTTTAAAAAAAATGTTCTCAAAGGTGTGTGAAGTCTACAATTCAGTATGGTGGATTATGGTCTAAATCCTTCACTCTGTGAGGCCTGTGCCCAGCAGTGGGACGGTAATGGGTTGACGACGGAGTCAATTAATACGACGCACTGGTTAATCGTTAATAAAATTAATATGAAATTTCAGACGCGTATAATTAAGATTCGAGCTTAAAACTTATATCGTAAGAAGATGTGAACAAAAAAAATTAGTTAAACGCAGTATGGAGTTACATTAAGATGCGCGCACTAATAATTAGTCGATATTAATACGAAAGTTAAGAATCTCTTGCCAAGATTCCAGTCTGTAACTTTTAGCGCACGATACCTCCTTTTAATAAAATTTTAAAAGACTTACTTGTGTGCAATTTAGAAGAAAAAGAATATAGTGAAATTAATGTCACAAATTGTTACACAGATTTGAACCTTGGAATTTCAGTTTAAAAATTGTACCATTAAGTTATTACAGTAAATGTATATTCGACAAAACTGTGTTTTATTCTGCTTTAGTTTTTAGAAATGAATTAAAATACATACTTTATTTCATGCTGATGTTAAATATCACAGATTGTTTGTAAAAATGGACTCGAAAAAGTTTCAAACTGTGTTTTCCAAACATAAACATGTAAAAACAAACATTTTCTCTCAACGGAAATGGAACCCGAAATGGTTGCCAGTAGCAGTGAGTGCCAACAAACCTTCATAAACGTCATATTAAATTTCAACTCTATCTTCCATATTACAAAAAAATATATGAAAGTCAATACAAATGTTTGCCAATTCAGCTTTTCCTAGACTCGCTATAAATTTAATTTATACACGACAATAGCATTTACAACAAAGAGCAATAAATATATCGACACTTAAATAATCTATATAAATCGAAAGCTAATTCGCATTACCATGATATTTATGGTACTATAAATATTTGCTGTGATTTCAATAGCATGCGACATTTTGCTCTAGAAATTATACCAAGTAACTTATCGATTTGTGACCTATTTCAAGAGAAAAAATCACGAATCAAAATTAGTTTGAATTGTAAAACTTATTCGTACAACTGTTCTAATTTTGCGCGGCAATATATTCTTGACGATGATGATGGTGATCTCTTATTATGAACATGAAGATAATAGTTAATTAAAATGATGATATTTATGTTAAAGATAATGCTGATGATAATAATGAAATGATCATGATCAAAATTTGTCCAAAACTTGAATAGCAGCTTGGGTTAAAATCCATTCGATTTTCGAGGTTTGTTCACTCCCACGCTAACGTTCAATTGATAGACAGAACAAATGCCAACCGCTTATTCCGTAGTGTCAAATGAAACACTAGAGAACATGGGAGCTTTCATTTACGTCAATCTGCACTCGAAATTCTACTAAAGCACGCGCCTAGCATTCTATATTGCGGTGAAATAGGATACCTTAGGTAGATACATGAAGTACATCAGTCAGCTTAAGAGCGAATACAAATTAATTTGCAAAAGACAAAAAGAGCCCCTCTTCAAGCCGGCGATGTATTGGCGACTTCTCAGGTGCTTTCTATCAGGTACGCCTTTTTGTTAGGTAAGTGTAAAAAAAAGGATCGAAATTGAATATCTTGACGGACTACTCAAAGTAAAAAACGGAAAAGCTTTTTGCTAACTCTTCTTCATCGACAGCAAAGAAAAATAAAGATTAAAAACTTAAACGGATTAGGCCTTGTAAAGTGATTGAATTACAGACCATTTATTTCCCAGTCTAAAAGGAATTGTAAATGAAACTATCGCCATTGCTCTAGATTGCTCTTGAGAGAAACGTTTCATCGTTCTCCACATTCGTCTAAAATGATAGTGACTTATAGAGTCTTTAAAAAGATCCTTTTAAATTGAATGTAATATTTTAAAAGGTGGTAGAAACTCTTGCGGCATGACTCCACACTACTACACCTATTTGTGCCTAATAACAGGAGTGTTAAGCGATGCTACTTTCTGTATTAAAGGGTATGGAAAGGGTGACTGGAGGGAAGGAAGGGAATCTGTGGCTCATCTCAGGTAGATTGCCTGTGGAAGTGGCCTATGAACATGAAAAGAATATCATACTTATTATCTATTTCTTAATAATAATAATAAAACAATATGCATGCTGTTAATCATAAAACAAGTGCATCTCCCAAAAATCATGAAGGTTTTCTAAAGTAAAACTTCTGATTTCCTTTTATACTGGATACGTGCAAATAGTGCAATGGTTTTTCTAGATCGCCATGACATGGCTGTTCAAAAACTGTGCAAAAAGAAATTTCGAAACCGGTGCTACATTGCCGATCTCCTGGGTATTGCGAATATTAGATTGTCGTTTTCTATTGTTCTGTTTGCGTTGTCGTTAGATTAGAGTATGGTTGTGCTACGTGGGTTTCGTAGTATATTAGTAGCTATGGTGCAAGAATCGATCTATGACCGTTTTACTATAGGTACATTTACGCTTTAATATGACCTGATAGCATACAAGCATAATAATTTTTGGACTTCGTAAAAAGTAAAAAATATCCCATAACCAAACTGCTTTTTAGTTGTTCATGAACATTAGCCTTGCCTACCACATGCTATCGCCATCACCCAGGGTCGACTGGCAGAGAATGCCGTTAGGCATTAAGTTTACCTTTTGTAACCCTTATTTTAAGGTGTACAAAAATAAATAAATAAATAAAATTAGTATAACAAGCGACTTACAAATATATTTTATGTTACACAAGTTACTGAATAATATTAGGTTTGTTTTATTTATTTATTCCATTTACATAAAATTGATTTCTCATTATATTTCCGTTAGAAAGGTATTTTGAGAATTGTATCACATAAATATTTGAGAATTTTTATAAGGTTTTAATGTGTCATCAGTTCGAAAAAATAACTAGTGACGCAGCACCGTGTGTACTCTCTTACCTGAATAATCTGCAGTTCTTGAACAAGCCGATAAAGGCCTGCCTAAACTTCCTGTTCATGAAGCAATACGTGATTGGATTGCAGCAAGACGAACAGTACGCCAATAGTTGGAGCGACACAATGCCCTTCGATCCGATGTACTGGTAGAGTTCCTCGGGGTAGAATAGGTAGATCTGAAAACATTCAACTCGTAAATAACGTTTCTATGAATAATTACCTCATACTATTATTCAATGTAAATTTGGAAGATAAAGAAGAACAAAATGTTATTAAAAACAACATTATTATAAACTATGTTTGTTATTAATTTATAATAACAATAATAATAACTTTATTGACATAAAATTGTAAGTACATTTCGGAAGTTTGAAGCCTCTAATTCCTGAATTAGTCGAAACTGTGTTTCAAGAACCAGCGTCTTCTCCCATTTTTGTATAATATATCACTTACATAAACAGAAATTGAAGCAAAATTAAATGTGTTTGTGTGTATATGTACGAGTGCATGTGTGTGTGTGTGTGTATTTAAGGTTTACATAATTTACATACTACCCAAGATTACACAAATATGCTATAGGAGCAGTGACAAATGAAGAAATTCGTTTTAAGGTTGTAGTTATGTTATCCCATCCAGGTGCACTTGCCGCACGCAGAGAATATAGTACACAGATTTATCCTCCAGTTCATCAGTTAAAAATAGGGATAGAGAATTTAGTGGTTTATTCGCTACTTTACAATTTTGGGCTAGCTCGTCTTCTGTTATATTTAGTTTATTAAGAATAATATCTGCAGGATTTTGCCCCACTGATGTAAAAAATCGATTTACTTCATTTAAAGATTCTATCCGATTTGAATTGATACTCAATAGCTCGCTGGAAGTTTGCTTAGTTTGATTAAGGTTACATACATATTTTATAATTTTCCATATTTCTTTTAAATCTCCACTATTTCTTTCTAGTTTAGATTGATAATATTGTATTTTAAGGGTTTTAATTTTGTTATTACATATATTCCTATATTTTATATATTGTTGTTTTTTATCTATGTTCTCTGGGTCCTTTTTCATTTTTTTATATAGTTTATCTCGTTTTCTTATTGATCTGACAACACCAATTGTAATCCAAGCTTTAACTGGTTTGTTTTTTGTCTGTCTAATTACTTTTGTATTGCTTCGAATGTATGTTGAAAGTCGGTTTGTAAAAAGTTCCACAGCATTATTTAAATCACTCACTTGATAAAGATCCGTCCACTCTTCCTTACTAAGTTGTATTTGTAAGTCTTTGTAATTTCTTACTTTGTTACAGGTGGAAGAAATTTTACAAATTTTAGTTTTGTTAATATAAATCATTATAGGAAGGTGGTAGAACCCTTTGTTGGAAGGTGGTAGAACCCTTTTGTGGAAGGTGGTAGAACCCTTTGTGGTTCGACTCCGGCGGCACCACTGCCACACCTATTTCTACCTAATAACAGCAGTGTTAGGCGCTGCTGTGTTCCGGTTTGAAGGGTGTGGTAAGGGAGACAGACTTTTCTGAGGCGTTCCAGCTTAGTCCTCAGGGGTAGCGGCGCATCTGTGGCCGAGCTACAGATGTCCATGGGCGGCAGTAGCCACTTACCATCAGGTGGACTGCATGCTCGTCTGCTACTCTTATATTATAAAAAAAAAATGGAGAATGATCGGTGATTATTTGTTCGAAAACCACACTTTTCCAATCATGACAACTTTTGACCATAAAATGATCTATGCATGTACTGACCCTAGTAGGAAGATTAACGCCTTGTATCAGCCCATGCGTAGCCATTATGTTGAGGTAACTACGAGTATGTGCATTGCTAGTGAGGTAATTGCTTGGCAATATGTCAATATTGATGTCTCCTGTTAATACTATATTCGGTATGCTAATATTATTTAGGAGTAACTCAAGAGAATTCAAATAATTATTAGAATTTCTATAGCATGGCGGTCTATACGAACATACGATATAAAACTGATTTCCTGTTGTTATCAGCAGACAGTTTCCTTCAACAATGTAAGGTTCTGAAAATGTAGCTTGAAAATCTTCGTGCACGTAGGCGACTACGCCATCATTTTGGTTTCGATTATTTTTAGTATAGAACATATTAAAGTGGTCGATCATTGGCAGTGGATTATTTTTGTTAGTCCAGCATTCTGTCAAAACAATAACATCTACTAACTATATACTATATCCTATATCTATATCCTTTTTTAGGTTACCTACCTAACCTAAAAGGTTGTTCAACTAATTTCAATTTCAGATTCTGACTACGAACCTAACTTACGAATGTAATTTATGGTTCAATAAACCTTAAATATATTTCAAACAAGGACTACGGAGTTTCGAATTACCTTTCCGCATGAAAGTAAGGTAATATGCAAACTTTTCGCATTACGCCTCCATTCGGGAAACTTGTGCTTAGATATTTGGTAAAATAATAAAATTAGGAACTACGCATTTTGCTGTAATTGAAATAAGCATGATAATAGCATTGACATAAGACAAATTTCGTATATATTCCGATGTATAGTCTGTATATTTTTTAATAAATAAGTAGCAAACGTGTATGCAGCAACCGCAGTGACAGCCTATTTGTTAAAAAACTCGGCCTATTGATCGAGGGATCCGAGGTTCAAATCCCAAGTACCTCAGATTTTTTAAAAATTATGTCCGTATTAGAAATTAATTATCACTTGCTACAACGGTGAAAGAAAAGATCGTAAAGAAACCTGCATGACTTAGAAATCTTTAAAAAACGTTTTCGACCATATGTGAATGACTTGTGTCTGCCAGTGCGGTGGACTATGGTGTCATCCTTCTCATTGTGAGAGGAGACCCATGCCCAGCAGTGGGACGGTAATGGGTCCATCTGATAGATTAAAATCCTATCTGAGGTCAGCAACAGACGTTGCTAACCCTGGAGTAAGTCTGAACACCTCTAGTAAGCATAAGTATCCCCCTTCCCATACCAATGTTTATTCGTTCGCTTAACTCTCTCTTATTATATAAATTAAAAAAGGAAAGTGTATTCCACAAACCGCTTACACAGGATTGGCAGTTTTAAAACTATAAGTAGTATTTGACGAGTAACCCAACACTAACAAGCAGCGACAATAAAGAGATCTATAAAACCAAGTTTTGCTTCATATTATTTTTATGTTTTAATAGCTTTTATCCATATTTTTATAACATGACTGCGGAGGAGTTATATGTATTTTGACCATTTGTAAGCATGTATGTATGTTTCATTCGTTGGCACGCCCTGCAGAACTAATTCGTTGGATTCATTTTAATTCGGGGAATGACATACGTTATATTTTTAAGCACTGATACCGTACTCCTCCGAAACGGCCTTACCGATTTTCACCAATTTTATATGCCTATTCAGTAGGTCTGAGAATCGGCAACTATCTATTTTTCATACCCCAAGTGATAAGGGTTGTTCACCCTTAACATTTTTTTATTTATATGGCAACACGACGTTTGCCGGGTCAGCTAGTATGTTAATATGATTGATTAAGTTATTTTTATCTTATTGTTTGTATTTTTTTAATAATATCATATCATTTGATAGCTTTGTTATTTAATTGACATAGATACAAACACTTTATTTAGCTTCCTAACTTTCATCCTTAGGAAATCTATCCCTCAGGGCGCAGGTTTCGTAACACCGTATTGAATTAAGTCTCAACAGACGTCTCGAGTGTCAAGCGAGATTAAATGTAATTCTAGTAATATTTTACCAAAATCTGTGAATTTTAACTTTTTACAGGTGTCCAAACTGTTTCCAGAAGTGTTATTTATAACGCACATATCAATAACGTATATTGTCAAGCCATTTTTGACCCTGTGGAGAGTAATGTTTTTCAAGCACATGTTTATATGTATTCGTATGGACTTGTATGTTTAATTGTTTGGCAGCCCAAACGGCTGGACGGATTTTAACATTTTGTTTTTATAATATAGGAGTAGCAGACGAGCATGTAAGTGGCTACTGCCGCCCATGGACATCTGTAATCAACCCCAGATAGTATTAGATATCCTTATCTGAGGTCGGCCGGCCACAAATGCGCCGCTACCCCTGAGCAGGAACGGCTCGGAAAAGTATGTCATAGCATATGATCATATGAGGTATCGTTGGATTCGGTTAAATTATGGTAGTGGTATAGTCTATAACTATGGAAAGCAGACAGTGTTTTGTTTTTAATAATCGTCTATTTATTCCGTTAAATCGGGTTTAAACGATGTACCTACATATTAAGTTTTAGTAGAATACCTATTTACACTAACGAGCAAGTTCCGAGAACTAACCAAACAAATATGTTTGCACAGCTGTTCTATAATATTTCTTAGTATGTTAATAACATAATAATTATGTTCTAGCAAGAAATAATGCTTTCTTATAACGTACTATATGTAGACTGTTACTTGCAAAAGGATTATCCATGTTGGGTTAATATTTAATAATGACCTGAGCATAATATTAATATTATATTAAAAGAACTGTTAATTAAAAATCATTTATCAGAACCTGATTGTTTTATAAGCGATTTGGGAACCTTTAAAACTTAATGATCCAATTATTTATTTTAAAAATAAATATATTTAAAATTTACTAATAATCCAGCCAGGGTTTCTTTCTAAAAACTTTCTTCAATTTCAAACGTTTAGCTTAGAAGTTAAATTTTGATGACAATAGAATTAATTTCCTCGATCAAGTGCTTATCTTGAAGTTTTATTTTATTTGATAAATGGAATCCTATAAATGAAATCGCTGAAAAATTTCCTTGAGTTTAAGCCTTTTAAAATTAAAATACACTTTTCTTTCGCTAAGCTTTGGTCAATTTATACCTTTAGATATCAAAAGCTAATCCAGAGTATACAAAGGTATTTTTCCCTTTCAATCTTTTTCAAGAGTTAATTTATTCAAAATAATACTTTGAGTAGTTTTAGTACTAACACTGTTTTAACGATTTTTAAGATTCGCTAATATAAAATATATATTTTGTTTCTAAGAATGGTAGAAAATATTTTCTTTTTATGTGTCTAATGGATTTCTTAGAAATCTAGAAAATTAATTCAAATTTTCATTTAAATATATTCATTTTTAAGTAAAAATATTGAGTAGGCACTCGGAGACCAAAGCAACCCTGGCCGAGCACGTGTAGAATACCAATTATTTTGGGGGTCATTCGCCAGTAATTAATATCAGGAGGACTGCATTTTTCCACTGCTTTACTATTATGAGAATAAATAACTATTTTGTTATTTGTCTATTCGGATCTCCACATGGAATTATGTATATAAAAAACGCTTTCTACACTCCCATCCCCACACCAGGATTGCCGGTGTCGTGGATGCCAAGGACATACAGATAGATAAGACAACACCCAGTCCAGAAACAGAAATCTAAATTCATCATTTAGATATCTGTCTGGCCGGGGATCGAACCCGGGACCCTTTGCGCAGACCGGTATGGTGACTGCTTCGATAACGATTACATCACATTATTGTGTGAGACCAGCGTTAAACCAAATATTGAGCACAATACCGTTGTGATGTGACACGTATTGTGTTGCGAAGAGCACTTGTCGGTCCTAAACTGATTTCAGTCACAAGCACACTCTAGCTCCGCATGAGGCTAGCTGCACATTTAACCGATGTTTCGAGGTTGTTTAATTATTAATTATTATGAAGTGCTTATTAATACCAAAATATTCGTTTTAATAACCGCTCGTGTAACGTTCAGGGTTATTTTGTTGTGGTTAGTTGGCTAATATAATTATTTTTTCTTTCTAAAATTCGAAAAACAAATCACGTGGCGCACATTAGGTATATCACATTGTAGAGTTTTCCTGGTTCTGGTTGCGATAAAAGATAAATTAAGAATTAATAAATATTAACTTCAAATTATCGAATTTGTTCATCTGCCGACATGAGAGAGTTGGTGGCATAAGATAGCATTATGTATTTCATAAAATATTGTATTACTGATCTAACGAGCATTACTATGTATAAAGTAAGAGAAAAGGTTTTTGAAAATTAATTAGTTTATTTATTCTATTATCTGTTTTATTATTAGATTTATAAATAGGCAATATACCTATCACTTCGATAGGATTTATTTTATTTCCATTCGGTTACTAATTCGGCAGTGGGTTATTTACCTGTCATTAATATCATAAGAGGTTGATATATACAATTCAGATGTCAGCAATGATGCTAGAGGGTATTTGTAGGCTTATTGTGCATTAGCAAAACATACTTTGAAACGTGCTAAAAGGGGTGAAAACGAGGTTAGTTAGGAATAAGTTTGTACAAATACATACAGTTAAGAATGTAATTGCATTTTATCATAATTTAAATTGATAAGATATTTTGAGCCTACAAACGCACTATGACCAAATATTCCATAGAGTAGTTAGTTATCAAATATATCGTAAAATTAGTTCTCAAGTAAGGTATTTAGATGCACGGCCGAGTCTCAACCAAATTATATAAGTTTTTACTTTCACATGATATTACACAATTATCAATATATATTGTGTATTTTACCAATTGTCATCATGCTTTAATTCCACTGAAGTTATTTATCATTAAAAATAATTAAATAGTTATTAAAAAGTACAATTATTTACAACTCACCGTATTTATCACGTGTAGCGGCGTCCAGCACACGAAGAATTCCAATATGATGACGAACAGCATTCTTATGACCTGTGAGAAATTGTCTTTTATTATTTCCATAGCATAATTTACACAGAAGCAGTATGGTAACATGATTTTGGCTTCCCTCAGTAGTAAAGAAAAATCGATGCCTTTTAGTAGGATATAAAGGATACTAATATTTTTTTTGGTTTTTAGATGATAATATAGAAGTAATAAACAAGCGTGCAGGACACCTGATGGTAGGTGGCTACTACCACCCATGGACATATATAATCAACCCCAGATAAAATTATATTCCTACCAAAAGTCGGCTGTAGGTGCATTGCTACCCCTGAGAAGTAAGGTGGAACGCCTCGGAATAGTATGTCTCCCTCGCTTCCCTCTCACATGCTTTAAAGCAGAATACCATTACCATTTAACTATTTTAATACATACAATAATAATATAATAAAAATAAATAAAAAAAAAAACCTTTATACATATTTAAAAAGTAATAATGTAACGTTAATAGTTAACACAGATATATAAATAATTTCATGAAAATGTAAACATACTCAAAATCAAATCATAAAATTAATTAAGTACATAGCATAATCAATTAAGTATATAACATTAATCAATTCATTAAGTACATAGTGTAACTGGGCGCGTTCTGTTAATTACTTCTGATTCGGCTAACGTTTGAAAGCAAAAAATATCCGCCTACCCACTCTTTTGCTCACAAAATTAAACACGACAATTATTGTTAAACCTCATTTCTCAGTAAGTGATTGTAAATCTTTTTGAGAAATAAAGAATCTTAAACCATAAAGCAGAATAAAGCAGCGCTTAACACTAACATTGTCATTAGGCAAAAATAGATGTGGTGACCTTCGGAGACGAACCATAAAGGGTTCTACCGCCTTTAAAAGTAGTATTAGCATAGTCTTGAAAAATTCACTCTACAACCGGTTTAAGTCAGCCCTTGAACGGAAATGACTTAAAGCGGATATGGTTTTGGAAGGGTTGAATGCTTTACGGGCTACATAAAAGGAATATTTGCGGGGCTTTTTAAGGGATACTTCAAGGGTTACATACCTTTACCGACGGAGCCTTTTAATATTTATAACTATGTATTTATTTGTCTATTTCTTTTTCATATAGGTACCTAATATATGTATAAATAGCAAGCGAGCATGTTCATCTGATTGTAAGTGGCTACTTGTACCGAGGGCATTTTTAATCAACCGCAGATTAAGAGTCAAATTACTCAGATAACCCTGAGGACTGAAATACCTACGTAAGAGTAGTAAGTTGGAACGCCTTGTCTAAATATGTTTCCCATAACACACCTTCTATCATAATGACATGTCATAATGCCGTGAGATGTCATGATGTTCCTCTTGATGGCAAAGCGAGTCTCGAAATTAAAGTTTCGAAAATTAAATTAAAATAAAATATATGAAATAAAATATTTATTTTCCACAATGTTTCTCCTTGCACACCCGCTTGCTCTACTAATAAGCTTAAAGAGTAAGCTTACTTGCTTGTTTAAAATGACACCCGTAATCATCATTTTTACGCGCGACATTTATTTATTCAGTTGTATTTACAAGTAACAAATATTTAAAACTCAATAAAAGTACAATTCCAAAAATTGTATTGAAAAATATGATTGAACATCAAATGAATATTCATTAAGTAGGTTAAAAAGGTTACTGAGAATTTATTAAAACATATTTAAAAGTACATTCATTTTGGAGAATTAAATTGGGACTTTAATTTAACATCATTTCGTGAAACTTCATACCCAAGTGCTGCGCAAATAAAGCAAAAAGTGGTAATTGCCCACTGCAATAAATAATAATATGTATGAAGTCTATCAATCCGCACTTGTTCAGCAAGGCATTTTGAAGGTAGTAGAACCCTTTGTGGTTCCACTCCGGCGGCACCACCGCCACTTATTTCTATCTAATAACAGCAATGTTAGGCGCTGATGTGTTCCGTTTTGAAGGGTGTGGTAAGGGAGACAGACTTTTCCGAGGCGTTCCAGCTTAGTCCTCACGCGTAGCGGCGCATCTGTGGCCAACCTCAGGTAGGAATATCTGGGGTTGATTACAGATGTCCATGGGTGGCAGTAGCCACTTACCATCAGGTGGACTGCATGCTCGTCTGCTCCTCCTATATTATATTAAAAAAAAACGGTTACAATAACGAATAGTAGAAAGTTTTTAAAAACTTTTTAGTAACGTCATTTTGTTTTTTGTAATCTTCACAGAAAACTTCATCATTTGATACAAATATCATGGAATGCTTAAAAAATAATTGGTTCCCCATCTTGGGACGTCTGCCATATTGGATTTAGCGTGATGTCATTGTTTAAAGTTGTTTGCAGCTGCAAGATTTAATACTTACAAAGCAAGTTACATAAAAGGTTGTAAAGCTTACGAGTAGGTTACGAGTTAAGTAAGAGGTATTAAAATGGCCAGTTAAAGTTACATGGGTGGAATAAAAACCTTTTCCATGAAGATAACTCTTATGTGTGTTAAGAAGTCGAAATATACCGATTTCATTTTATACACCGCCATTCATTTACATATCGTAAAAGTTTCTGTTAGAACTAAAGTCTCGGTATAAGGAAGTAATATCTTTTGAATGAGCTTCAAAGCAGAGCAAATATTTTTCAGTTTCAAAACTTTACCGACGTAAATTTGAATGATAACTTTGCAAATATGAAAATCTTGATATGAAAAGATAGAAATGAAAATCTTACTCTTTGACGGGTAGGTAAGATTTATTTTATTTCAGGTAACTCAAATTCACTGCTACCAATCCTAACTTGTTTTAGTAGCAACAGTGCTATCTACAGTCTTCATAATGGTACGAGTAATTTTACCAGTCGTTCGACAATAATGTTTTATTCCTCGCAAGGATTAAGTTTTGGGCGTTTCTGCCTTACTACGGCACTGTTAAAAGAAAGCGGTAATATAGGATGTTTTTCGGTTTATCTATTAAACTATATAAGGAAGCACTTTTATTTTCAAAATGCATATAATTCTATGACTGCTGCAAATAGTGTAATGCAAATACTAAAAGTATATAAATACAACTAAAATGTGGTAGCACGGAGCTCTTCGTGTGCGAATTCGAATAGTAATGGCAATTCTTTTTTGTAATAGGGTTATGTCGATCGATCCTCTAGTAAATATATTCTTACCTTTTGCTTAGCCTCAATGCTCTTGTCGATGTGTGTGGAGCGTACCACATGTCTGAACTCTATGTCAGTGTGCATGCAGTACGTGTGTGCTTTCTTCTCCGCTTCTAGTTTCTCTTCATTTTTCTGGAAAAATACACCAAGTCAGTAATCTACATGAGATTTTTTGTACATTACCCCAAATAGTATACCCCGTATACCCTGAATAGTTTTGTCCGAATTTTCTGCAATTTTTACAGTTATCAGATGAGGCTTACGAAAAATAAACGATATTTGTCAAGAGCTATGTAAATCGGATGGCCGTGGGTTTAAACCCGTTCGTAAAATTGAATTTGGCATCAAACTCATCAGATAGTTTTGTTTAATGTTCTTTCTCGAATTGTTGACATATCTAAATGGTAGGTGTTATAAATAACTTTAGCGTACACCGAAAAATATGATATACTAAAAATACCTATCAAATAAAGTAATTTTTGAAGGAGGTAGAACCCTTTATGGTTCGACATCATCGGCACCACCGCCATACCTATTCCTACCTAATAACAACAGTTTTAAACTCTGCTTTGTTCTGGTTTTCGAGGCGTGGTAAGGGAGACATACTGTCTCAGTCCTCAGGGGTAGCGGCGTATCTGTAGCTGACCTCAGGTAGGAATATTTTATCCTATCTGGGGTTGATTACAGATGTTCATGGGCTCTGCCGCCCATGAACATTTAACAATAATGAATTGAATTGAATTGGACATCATTTGATATTTTTACCATAAATATTCAACAGTCAAGTGTTTATGAAAATTAGAAGACCATTGGTGACAATAGACATAAGCTCCAATTTCCTTTGAGATAATTCGAATATTTTCGAATCTAAGGATTATAGTGGTTCAGAATTCCCGAATATTAGACCCTTGGGCTACGTGACATGCATCTAAAATTTGTGACTTCAATGTCTATTCAAATGGGAGTCATATTATTCATTCAGGATAGTAGCTTGTATTCAGATTCACGTTTGTGAAGCAAAACTCATAAAAGCGCTTCGAACTTTAGTTTGAACAACAATCTAATTTGTGTATAGTAACAGAATGTAGATTACGCTATGTTTACTAGTAGTATTGTAGATAATGCAAATAGGCTACTGAATAAAAAAGCTTTATTGTCTGATGTACAATATCCAGTATAAGAAAAAAAGAAGATGTAATGGAGAATAAAGAATAAATAAATACAAAAAAATAATAACAAAAAAATACAACCGACTTCTATGTCACTACAAAGTTAAAAATTATTGAAATAAATGTTGGTTTAGTACATATTTCTGAAGTCGGCGCTCAATATATTTCGTTTGATAACGATGTAAACAGCGTGTCTAATATAACGGCGGAGTAATTCGTGTACATACATAAAAAAAAATATATGTACCGGCCGAATTAAGAACCATGATGATGATGATGTTGATGATGATGATGAGGTTGTGAGAAAAACTACCTACATAGTAGAGTTCTTAAAAAAAAATCGCAATCCGCACTAAAGGTGGGTTGCATAGAAAGCCCGTTTAAAGTCTGCGTTAACGTTAAATATAACAATATCTTTAACAGTAGGGATGGAATGCAACCATTCTGTGTTGCACCAATTTATTTAATATTTATGTCACTTGTTTTGCTGTGGTCACAATTTTTAGTCGAAGTTAACAGATACGGAAGTTGATAAATAACCCCAACCCCATCCCAACCCCATAATAGTAACCCAACTATCCCACTTACCTGCTTGAACGTTTCTATTTCGTTCGACCTCCTTACGCTCCTTGCAGTAGCATTACCATGAGTTGGCATAGAAACGCCACTATAGAAATGGTAAATAGAAAACTATTGTCATTTTGCTAGTGAATAACATAACTACTATCGTTACGGTATTTCTTGACAACGTCTGTCAAACGTCTGTCAAATTAATGACTCATGGGACCGAATTTTTATGGCAATAGATCATAATGACATTCGCTAGCGATTTGATTTCGATAGGTTTTTTACGTATCGAGTTACGTCACTACGGATTTTAGTTCTACGAGTAACCACCAGAGGCGCTGTACAATTTTTCATACATTTATTTTACGCAGTCGCTAGCGAGTAATACTTTTGTAAACTCATGGTAGTCCTACAGAAGACACCTTAAGACCCTACTCAAAAAGATTCGTGAATATGACACTATTTCCATATTTAAAAAGCGAGTTAAAGAATATTACCTTATCTAAGTAGTTCATATAGATATTTTATATATAGTATGTATGTATATATAAGTATTTATATATCTATGTATAGTATAATATATATGTTATTTTTCACGCCTTTTTAAGTACACACTGATCTTACCATTCTGCACCCCCTATCCACTCACATGTCTGCTGGAAGAAATTTCTTACAGAAATAAGCAGTGCCCTTTGTACATACTATTTCTTTATAAGTGTTTGTCTTTTTTCTTATATCTGTATTGTGTGTGCATAAATAATAAATAAATAATTAAATACAATAACTTTAAGAAGTTGAACATCGAACGTTTTACGTACGTGTTAATTATGACATAATTTCAATCTCAACTAAAATGGTGCAACTAATTAGTTTTTTAACCATGGATTTGAGTAGTGAGGCGTTCGCAAATATTAAAGTTAATTGATGCAACCCACCCTCAGTAACCTTTGTGGATAGTCATTAGAGACTGTGACAGACACGTGAAATAAAATTGTATTTATTTTGAAAACCTTTCAACCATTCATCATTTAAAAACTCTAAGCTTCGTTGAGCTCTATAACTCTTCATTAAACAAATGTTAACGTAAATGTTTGAAGCGTAGACGCTTTTTAAAAACAAAATAATTTGTTCCACGTTTTAGGGTTTCGTAGATAAATGGTGAAAAAGACACCTAACGTTTATAATTTAGACTCATCGGTCTGTATTATACACTTGACCACGTTTTCTATGGCTTAAGCTTAAGGGAATTGTGAGATTCCCTATTAAATTAAATTTAATTAGATCCATAATCATCATATATATAATCTTTATTCGCTAAATAAGGTAAGGAGTGCAAATTTTTAGTTAGCTATGACGAAATTATTTCATTGACATTGTATATTTGCGTAAGACTCTCTAAGACTAAGACTCAGGTAAAGTAAATCGGGTTTTTGCCAAGTCATTTTATACTAACCTTAGATATAACGTCAGCCTAGTTTGATTTGTACAAACCTCATATTTATTTTGCTGCTTGATATAGGTCTTCAATCATATAGAAAATTATGTAAATCAATCTCCAAAAACCAATACCTAGGGCGGGCGATCCCGCCAAATTTATGAAACTGCCAAAAAGGCAAATTTATCGACTCATATCCTCCCACAAGATTTTATTTGGTGAGATACGAAAATGTATGAAATATTATTTTAGTTACATGTGATAATATAAGTAAGTCATCGTCAACCCATTTTGAAAAATCAACTGTTAATTCACCTGATATTTGAATCTCGGATGTCTCAAATGACAGGTTGAGTGTCTTACTAGGCTTTGGTACAATATCAATATACACCACTTTAATTCACTTGAATTCACCTCAACTGACTCCACTTCCCTTCTACTTTACTTCACTTGAATTCACTTCACATCAAGGCAATAGTGCAGAATACACAAATGGCTATCTTTGTAGTGCAGTAGAATTAATTGGACCACAAGCGATTGTATTATGTAAATTACTTGTAGCAGCTGCAAATGCTAGCTAGCTATTATCCATGATACCTATAGGTAGCCTATATCTATATTCTTAATTAATTTTATATTTATCTATTTTCCCTTTGATAAAATTGGGGTTGTAAGATGGAAATGTAGTACTTTTCGGATTCCTTTTTTAAACTGATTGAATTTAAATTGACTTTTAAAAGTCAATCATTATTATCATCATCTGTCCCTTTACTGTCCCACTGCTGAGCACGGGTCTCGTCTCACAATGATAAGGATTAGGCCATAGTCCATCCGCGCTGACGACAATTGTGAATTGGTAGTCTTCACATACCTTTGAAAACTTTTTTTAAGATTTTTCAGGTATGCAGGTTTCTTCACGATGTTTTTCTTCACCGTTAAACAAGTGATCATTAATATCTAATATCCACTATGCACATAAATTTGAAAAATCAGAGGTGCGTCAATCAAATCCCAGGCATTTGAACCTCGGACGCCTCGATCAAGAGGCCGAGTTTATTAACCAGTAACCACTAGGCTATCACTGCTTATAAAGAGATATATTTATTATTATTTAAAATATATATTGATTCTGAAGTGATAATCACTCATAAGAATTTTATATCACCAACGAGAGGTTTTTTTTAACAGAAATTCAAACACATCAGACTGAAGTCTGACTGGCCGGAAATAAAGCCTGGCAGCCTTTGCGGGCGCTTTTCCTGTCGCCCACGCGCGTGCATTTGACATCATAGGATGCTTGACGTAAACACGCACGACAGGAATAGGTATATTGGTCAGACTATATATAGAAGTCAGACTATATATAGGTGCATAAAACATTCATAGAAGTTTTATTTCTTGTATATATTGTATATATATCTATACTTATAATTCAGTATATGGAATTAGTTTTATACAATTATTACTTACTGGATGTAGCCATTATTTGTCTATGACTAACGTATATCTAATCAAAGCTTTTATTGGTATTTCGAGAGCATTATAGATGTTCTAAGCCCTTCTCATTCCGCAAGACGAACCGTGTTCAAAAGAGGGTCATCAATGATGATATTATATCGTAAATTAGCGCTTAGATAGAATTTTGAATCAAGCTTGTTCACATATATATATGCAATTAACATGCAACTAAGACAGAGAACAAAGAGAAATGGTTTTCCGATGTGAACAGCATATAGGCAAATCAGCTTCATTAGTAGATGAGCAGATCAAAATTCCAAAATTAACTATTCACCCAAGCGTTCATAAGTAAACACAAGTATCACAATAATCGATGTACATCGTAAAGCCTCAAAATTAGATGAATACTAATGCGTCAAAAGTAGCTGAATACGGTATGAACAAAATGGCTTGCGTAACTAACATGACATGTCACAGTTAGCTACTTTTGACAGTTTTCATCTACTTTTGAAACTTTACGACGTTCATCTAATTGGCTACTACTTGTGTTTAGCTACTTATGAACTCCAAGCGTATATGTATTTTTGAAACCGTAATCTGTTCATCTACTTTTGAAGCTGACTGTACGTTTGGCAATTTGCCAGTTACCGAGAGATTTGCAAGTACAGTACTGTTCAGATTCATGTAACTGCGGTTTGATGCAGTTGTTAACTTCATACGTTATAGCCCAAGATCCGGCTGAATTTCTACGTCAATTTGAAATTTAAAATATCTTATATATAAAATTATCATGTCACAATGTTAGTAACCGTACTCCTCCAAAACGGCTTTGCCGATTTTCACCAAATTTTGTATGCATATTAAGTAGGGTCATAAGGGTTGTTCACCCTTAACATTTTTTTATTTATGTGGCAACACAACGATTGCCGGGTCAGCTAGTATGTTTATAGAATTCTAACACTCATCATTTTCTGTCGGCCAATTTCATCATCAAAATATTAATTGTGTGGCTTCAATCTATTTTACGGTCCAAAGCTGGGCACGGTATTCTCCCCATAATATAACTATGCCGCTCCAATGCACATTTGTCGACTAATGTATGTGCCCTAAGGAGGGTATATTTCAAATCGTTTATAAGTAAAAGGCTTAACGACTATCCTATGATAATAACCCGGTCGAAAACTTACCAGCTCTGAAGCATGAAAGGGCTAATGATATTTACTCAGTGTCAGCTTCCCAACGTGGTCGACTATTAAGCGTTTTTAACCTTGTATTACGACCTACCTCGGCGTTATGTTTTCTTTATATTATAGCAGTAGCAAACGAACATGCAGTCCACTTGTAAAAACTACTACTGCGGCTACTGCTGCCCATAGACATTTGTAATTAACCCCTGATAAGAAAATATTATCTTTAAAATTAGATTCCTACGTCGACTACGATGTGTTGCTACCCACAGCAGCTAGCATTGCTGTTATTTGGCAGAAATAAATGTGGCGGTGGTGTCGCCAGAGTCGAACTTGGGGTTCTTCAAATTTCATAAAAAAATTACGTTACTTCGAGTTCTTAATCAGTGACTTATAAAATAATTCTTGACTCTTTTTTATGTTTATACCTAACGATAAGGCAGACGGGCTACCTGGTGGAAAGCAGTCTCCGTCGCCGTCGCCTATGAACATTTGCATCACTACATACATCGCCGGCTTTGGAGGAGAACTCTTTTTGCACCCCTATTGAAGAGCTTGAATTACCTTAGTGAGCTTCCTTGCATTCCATCCATTCTCGCAGCAAACCTCAGTGGAGTTGCCTTGCAGTATCGGAGTGGTTGGCAGCAAATGGGTGTTCTTGCAAGAACCTTCTCGGCTCACTGAAACAAACATCGTTTATCAAAAGGTTGAATAGCTGAATCGATCGGACGACCTAGACTTGAACTTTATAATTTTTTTTATTGTATCATTCACACCGCTTATTATTAGGGTTGCGTTGCCAAAGGTTAATAACGGAGCCTTGGTACTAAGTATTATCTGTATGTCTCTCCGTGTCTCTCTTGAACCGTAATGGATAGATACTTGAATTTTTTACACAGTGACCGCCAATGAATACTAAAAATGAAAAAGTTTAGAACAATAGGAAATGCCCATAAAAGAAACCATATTTAGTGTACTAAGTATCTGTATTTCCCGGAAGCTCAGGGTATGCATACCCTGAGCTTCGGGGAAATTTTGTAAAATATAAACAAGTGTTGCATACCCAGAGTTAGTATATAGTTACACTTTGAAGAAATCATATTTCATGTTAAAGGGTCGCGTCTGCGAACCTTTGATATCCTTAGCGGAAATAATACTCGTATTATGTTACCCTTAAAGGGAATCGCGATATCTATTTACTCTTAAGTTACGAGTATATTTCTCGGAAAAATATATATCGTAATATTTATATATAAACTATATATAAATATTACGATATATAAACTACTAAAGCATCTCTCAAATCAATATAGGTATATGGCTGTAATTTATTTTGTGTCCCACATCTTATTAATGTAAATCTTATATTAATTGTGGGTAAATCCATTATGGGTATCCCACAACTACATAATATAGGACTGGAACATACTCGACCGCATTCCAGTGCACATAGTAGATAGGGGTTAGTTGCCAACTCACGTCGTTACATCACCCATAAGGTTGGTAAAGATTTAATTTAACTACAATCAAGTCTGCTAGCTTCACGTTAATTTCTAACCACGGAAGTAAAACTGAGCCACTAGCAGTCGTATCCAAAAGCAAACCGCATAAGTTGCTTAACTTTATAAAGTTAAAGCGGCTCAGATCGGCGATTCGATAGCTATACTTATGCTTAAAGTTCACAAAGAGGTATTAAGACACCTCTGCGCGCGAACACATGTATTTATGGATCTTTATCCGATCGACTTGCGACCGTAATCCGCAAAGTTTGCGGGTGCCTCCATAATAGCACTTGCAACAGTGCGGTTTAGTCATTTTTTTTAATAAACAGCTATTCAATGTCCGCGCACGGACACGCTCAAAAAACCGCTACGTGACGCCTCACTCTTAGCCAAAATTAAATCGCGGAGCAAGATGGCAACGCTACCCGCCTCGTAATTCTTGGCAACCCTCACTTAACATAAATTCTTTTGTGTAACTGAATTTTGGAAACAGACGAGTTCCAATTATCTATTGATACTTTGAACCTTAACAACTAAATTGGGTCACAATTTTCTTTTCAACCATTTTTTGGATTTGTCTTTTTATTGTTGGTATATTTTGAATAAAATATTATTATGGTTCTCATAGTCAGGTTTTTCATTTCAGTTAATACTCGTGCTTCGAATTGATTTAATTTAAATACAAATCATGCATTACTGTTCCTATTTCCCTCAACATCTCAAAGTATAATAAAATCTATCTGTATTAAATGAACGGTGGGTTCGATTTTCATAGATAAGGTATTTTGAACCCAGTAGATGGCACTGTTATCAAAACATAAAATTTTCCTATCCATCTTCTATTTGATGCAAATGAAAAAAGTGTTCATCAGAAACATGAAGTCGGTTAAAAATATAGGGAAAAGAAATTGAAACTCAATATTTTAAATGTAATTTTGCATAAAACATAAAAAAATAAATTAAACAAAAGTATTTTAAAGAAGACATGACCATCAATAATGTAAATTATAGGCATGTGTGTATAGTGCCCCTAGTGGATTTTATCAGAACTGATTGGAAATGTATGAGGAAATACATAGCAAAAACAAAGAAACTCATACCAAAGGTGCAGGTAAGTCAAAGTATTTTATCAATACTCCACGCCTACGCCAAGAGACTTTTATTCTGTTTTTGTATATAACAACATTTTTGCTAACAACCTCCCACCTGAGTTTTCATCGTTAAATAAAATGTGAGAGAAGTAGCGTAACGACGCTTGTTAGGTGGGAAGTACGTGACAATAAAAAAGAACGGATCAAGTTTGTATGAGAACGTCTTTGGTGAGCAAACTTATCGTCAACGCGGATAGGAACAGGACCGGATTTGGAGGTGCGGAGATCGAGGGGCAACGAAGGAGGCTCCCAAGATTTTTCCGAATAGAAAGGAAACATTTTTTTTCTGTCTAATCTTTAATAAAAAAAAATGCCAATAAATGTAATTATTGTGGTACGAGGTGGTAGAACCCTTTGTGGTTCGACTCCGGCGGTACCACCGCCACACCTATTTCTGCCTAATAACAGCAGTGTTAGGCGCTGCTGTGTTCCGTTTTGAAGGGTGTGGTAAGGGAGACATACTGTTCCGAGGCGTTCCAGCTTAGTCCTCCGGGGTAGCGGCGCATCTGTGGCCGACCTCAGGTAGGAATATCTAATCCTATCTGGGCTGATTACAGATGTCCATGGGCGGCAGTAGTCACATACCATCAGGTGGACTACATGCTCGTCTGCTACTCCTATATTATAAAAAAAAGTTAAGTGGAAATTTCGTTTATAAAATGAGAAAAAAAAGGTTGGGAAAAAGTACGCAGATGTTGTGCACGATTCTTTTCGTCTATATGTGGCCCTTTCTTATGGAGGCCCCAGGACAGTCCCGCTAACTCTCATCTAAGTCCGGCCCTGAATAGGGCTGTACGCTTTTATGAGTTTGGTCGTTAAGTGGTTTCTAAGCTAGTGTATACAACATATCTATAGCCTGATTCATAATTAGGTGTCCAAAATGCAAACAAAGAAATGTCACTGTCAAAATTAACAAGAAACAAAAACTTGAACAACTATACACAATTTAACAAACGGGCTATGAAAACGAAAAAACATTCGAGTTCGATCACAATCACGAAAATGAATAAGAGAAGAATATTAGCTATGAAACTTAAAAATTACGGCACAAGAAATGTTTTGGATTCCGAGTGTGTTACCATTATCACATTTTAATAATAAAAAACAAGGTTTATGGTAAACCTTGTTTTTTATTATCATTACTGTATGGAAAGAAATTGAGGTAATATAAATATTAGAAAATGTGACTTAATCTTAATTTATTTAGATTATTATTTTATTATTGTTGTATTACTTTAATATCGTCAAAAATAAGAAACTACCATTTGAAACTATTTTCTTGATAGGTCAACACCTTTGTTTACATTTTGAACACCTAATTATGAATCAGACTATAGGTTTTATTAACTACTAAGTTCTTGATATCGTCCACAACGTCTTTTATTAACACTTACTCTTACCACGCGGGTTTTAGGGACTCCGCGTCTCGCGTGCGTGACTTACATGACAGGAAAAGTATCTTTGGAACGATAGGATGCGACTAACACGCATGCGGACCTCGTCCACATGCGGGTGCAAATTCTCGTGACAAGAAAAGGATCCTAAAGAGTATTTCACTTACAAAGGAGAATGTACATTCTTGGTACTGATTTTTCTCATGCGTCAAAATGAAAGTAATATTAAAATTATTTTTTGATTTTTTTACATAATTTGTCGATCAGAATAGTTTCTTTGAACAGGGGATTCCATTTAAGATAAAATAAGACGAAATGTTGATTGTTGTTCTTAAAAATTAAAATGGCGGAATTTTATACTCGGAATTCAATAAGATCTATTAGTGTTTTGACTTATGATTTTTCTCATGCATCAAAATGAAAGTAATATTAAAATTATTTTTTGATTTTTTTACATAGTTTGTCGATCAGAATAGTTTCTTTGAACAAGGGGGTTCCATTTAATATATAATAAGACGAAATGTTGATTGTTGTTCTTAAAAATTAAAATGGCGGTATTTTATTCTCGGAATTCATTATTTTAGGTTTATAGGATTATTTTAGATTTTTTTACCTACTACCTTTAAAAGTAAATGGAATATGTTAATCGAACTACATTATACGTACCTACTATCAGTTAAAACCGACCATCAATCTATCGTCGGATATTTTCGATTTTGAGGTTATGTAACATTTCGGTAAATAACTTCAGAACCCGGGTGCTGATCTAAAAAATAATTATTGGTGGTAGTATTTGCTTAATTATACATCGTCCACAACAAGTTTCAATTTGATGCAACTCTGGACGGCGGTCCATACTTTCATGGGCATTGTCCTTTGAAAACTCCATGAGAAAATTATAATTTCAATTGATCCACGTATAATATATACGTTGTTTATAATTCTTAATTACTATAATTTCTTTATTATTCTTCCAGAATTGTAAAACATCAAGATTTACTATAATTTCTTTAAAGTTTTCCCATTAAAGCAATAAAACAGCAATGTTGAGTCACGGACAAACTCCCAACTAATTATTTCGCAAATTCAAATGATTATTAATTGTGCCTTTGATGTTTGTTGTGCATTGTTTTCTGTTTTTAATTTCAATTATATATTATATTCAATTTGGGAGTAACCCTTTATTTTTAAAGCATCTATTACTTCTTACTTTATTTGATGGTAGAACCATTTGTGGTATGACGCCAGAGGCACTACCGCCACATCTATTTCTGCTGAATTATAGCAGTGTAAACACTGCTGTATTCCTGTTTGAAGGGTGCGATAAGAGAGACCGATACTCGTCCAAGGCGTTCCAATTTAATTCTCAGGCGTCATCTGTGGTTGACTTTAGGTAGGGTTCCCATCTTATCTAAGGTTAATTAAGTATAGATGTCTATGTCACGCCTTGATAACTATTAAAAGCGTTAAAAAGCGTATTAAAAAATTAACGTTTAGAATAAGGACCAAAAATTCACATTTTGTTTAAACAATATTTATAGCTTGTTACTTAATAAAACGCAAAAATAGCACACTAACCTTTACCTACATTAGAATTAGGACATAGGGCATAGACCATATTTGTCTCAGTAAATTTCCCAGTAGGGCAATTTTAAGTGCTGATTTATTTGGATATTTTATACCCTGGTAAGCCGAATATCTAGGCTTAATGAAACAAACTTTAATACGAAATGTTCATAGGATAGTAACATCGGCAAATAGTTCTCTTGGGTAATCCCGAAGTAATCTTTCAAATGTCTAACTTTAAAGCTCGATTAATTGTTTCTATCACTGTATTTGAAGATAATCGTCTTCAGTATGGTTTGCAAATAATAAAATTTATATCAATGGACTGCTTTTATTACTAAGTAATACAAATAAAACTTTTGGTGGCTCAAATAATTTTAGACTTTTAATTAAAGTAGATGATGATTTTAGAATTCTTCTATTTATAATTATAAGGTGGAAATACGGCCCACAACGACCCGCATGGCGGAGCGGTCACCGTACTGGTCTGACGCGCAGAGGGTCCCGGGTTCGATCCGCGGCCAAACAGATATCTAAATGATGAATTTAGGTTTCTGTTTCTGGGTCTGGGTGTTTGTGTACTTGTCTCTGTGTCCATATCACCGACGATACAGGGAATCCTAGTGTCGGGCTGTGAGTGTAGAAAGCATTAGAAATTGGTGTAACGGAGTTGTTAGAGTGGAAGCTTAAGCTTCTGCTCCCTTTATAATAATTGCCATTATTAGTGTTAGTAAGTTAGAGGGTGAAACGCTCAAACTTGTGCGAATTCAATAGACGCCCAACTTTTCGCTTAGTCAGCTGGATGTATTTACCTCTTTGTTCACTAGTATTAAGCACTCTAAAGTTGTAGACTGCTCGAAAATAACCTTCTTGCAATTTTCTTTAGTTACAACTCCTATTTGTAAACTACTTGTAACTAATATTAAATAAACGCTCTTTTGAACATGAACGATCAAGAAAAATATAAAAACCTATAAGCCTGAGAGTTCTTAAGAAAATTAAGTTCTCAAAGGTATATAATGTGTATGGTGTCTACCTAGCACATCTGCAAACCTGCCACGGCTAGCATGTCTTAGAACTGTCCTAGACGTAATAACTATCTATTAATCTGTGCCTAGACTGAGATCATGATCATGGTTTAATAGCAATGGCGCAATAATATCGTCAATGCAATATGCAGTAATATCATCAATGAATATGGGAGAAGAAAGTTTAGATGAATATTTTCACGATTTATTAAATTCAAATGATATTAGTATAAAATATGCAGAAAGTGACAGTGACAGTTTAGTTCTCTTTTGAAAACGTTGTTTGCAAATTTAACGCAAGTCATTCCGAACGTTGCACAGACGACGTGAATAGCAAGTGAATCGGACATAAGCGAACGCTAAAGTTATACAGCTCATACGAGAGATTATTCTTTGATACTACTGACCTGATTTATCAGGTATTCGGGGAAAGGTAAATTTAGCGTAGCTTCTGTGAATATAATATGAATTTAGTTTAGTAATAGCAACGAATCTATGATCATCTTGGTGAGGATTCTGTTTTATTTGGTGCTGGTGCACTGATCACAGTTTCTACTTAACATCAGATCACAAATTGATGAATTAAAAAATATTTACCTAGTATTTTTTATTATCATAAGGTTTCTTCTAGTACTAGACTTGAAGAATTTTATGCATGTATAAGTTCTTAATGACAATGTGATATAGCTTCAAATTTAAGTAGAAACCATATTTATTACCATAAAAATTAGGTCTATTACTCGAAAAAATGTCGGCGCGGTATTCTTCCTATTCATTTTGGAACTGTTTTAATGCTGGTATTTTTGGACGTAGACTCGATTTCCTTTAAAAGAAGTATTCTCAATTTTCCATTAAAAAAAAAGATTTAGCTTAACTTACAATGTTTCTGCCAATTAAAGTTGTGCTGGATCTCGTGTCTCATGCCCCGCCACAGTTTCGTCACGATGAGGGAGTACGCGAAGGACATGATAAAGAATGGAATGAGGAGCAGCGCTGCGTCCAGACCGAGGTTGAACAGCCTCTCCAGTTCTGGGCTTGTCCACACCTCTCTGCACTTGTATGCTGTTAAAAGAAGAATACAGATTACAATAGTATTAGTGGAAGTTGGCAAACGTTATATGTATATGGTGACAATACTCTCTCTCGAAATACATACTATTCACATTAATTTTCATTTTATGATTTTGAAGTTAAAGTATTGTGTGCATTGTACAAATGAATAATTGAATTCAACATATCTTAACAAATTAAAGATATGAACAAATGAATTGAATGCTTCATGCTAGGCTTTTGTCCAAAATCTCATCAACCGATCCGCAATCGATATCGGCACATTAAATTTTACCCTAAAAATATGTAGGTTATATCTAAAGTTCGATATGAACTTGATTCAGTTATTTATTTGTAAAAATCACGAATTGCTTATTCATTTTTGCTTCTATTTTTAAAAATGTCGTCAAAGTGTGGAAATTGTCGCTTTATTAATTCTTATTCAAATATAAATACAATAAGTGTATTTTTGGAATAATATCAACCCATTATTGTAATACTGCTGGGCACGGGTCTCCTTTCAAAATAACAGCGCATTCATACTTTACGTATTGTTAGCCAATGATAACTGTGATAATCATAAACAGCACTACGCAGTAAACAGTGATAGCCCAGTGGTTGAATGGCGGCTTCTCAATCAAGCATGTTCAAACCTCAGATACCTGTGACTTTTTAAAGTTATGTGCGTATTATAAATTAACTATCACTCCTTAAACGGTGAAGCAAACGTGACACTTGAGAAATTTTAAAAACAAAAGAAACGTTTTCTACGGACTAGGCCTAATGCTTCTTAATCTGAGATGAGATCTGTGCTCAGTAGGGGACAGTGACAGGTTGATGACTATGCTTACTACCAGTTCGGTGTGAACAAAAGTTGAAAATGAAAAAGAGCAATTGCGTTTCATTCGCTCATAATCAGTGTATGACGATTATAGCTACGTTCGATTTGAACGCTCTCTAAGAAGAATTTAGGCTTTAAAGTCAAATTTGTTCAGGTAGGCTAGCTTCATATAGCATTTATCAAAATGTTTTCATTGACCATTATTTCAACGGAAGTTGTAACCCTTAATAAATAGGCACAAAACCTTTTTCTAAATCCAGACAAAACTGGACAATATAAAGAGCAATTTAACGCAGATAGGGTTCCCCGTAAATAATGTTCATACCAAAACAGACAGTGCCTTACCCGGATCTCTTTCCATATTTTATCATAAACAATTGAGTACGTAACCAGTATTTCACTTCACTCGGAAAATATTTATCTTCTTTCCAATTAGTGGGTGTGTAGTGTTTTGTTTACCGTGGATAATTATATTCATTGTGATGTTAATGAGCTTCTCATTCTGGCTTCAAGTTATTTTGCATAAACTGGATAAACAAAAACAGACATCGAGAAAAACAATATAATGTTAGACATAAACAAACGCAAAAAGCCGAAGGTCGGGTTCAGTGGCGTGCCTTGGGAGAGGCTTATATCTAGTAGTGAACTAGTGTGGGCAGGAGAGAGGGATATTTTTTATAATATAGGAGTAACAAACGACCATGCAGTCCACCTGATGGTAAGTGACTACTGTCGCCCATGAATATCTCTAACCAATCCCAGATAAGATTAGATTCCTACCTGAATTCGGCCACAGATGCACCGCCACCCCTGATGACTAAGCTAGAATGCTTCGGAAAAGCATGTCTCCATTACCCCACCCTTCAAACCTGCGCATTCAGCTTTTATAGGGTCCGTCTTACTCGAAACACGGCTTCCTACTACCTTTAAAAACGAGACCATATTTAGAAATGTAAGAGATATATTTTGACCACAAGTTTGAAACCACAACACAGAACAAGTAAAATATAACGCTGCTCCTAAAAAACAGAAATTTTCTTAGCGGTGGTTCATCCGGAGTCAGATCACGTAAACTCTCACTACCTTACTACTGTCTAAGTCGAGCATAGCAAAAAACAACTCGACTCAAAGGATTATGCTCACCAAGTTTCGCAATGATATCTTTGGTAGTTTTTGAGATAAGCATGATAAAAGAGAGACGCGGAGTACACATTAAAGTTATCCGACTTGGACAGTTTGTGGATTAAACTGCTGAATGAAATGGATATTGCATAGTATTAATAATTGTTAAAATGGCAAAAGAAAACATCGTGAGGAAATTAAAAAAAAATGTTTTCAAAGGTATGTGAAGTCTACCAATACGCACTTGACCAGCATGATGGACTATGGCCTAATCCTTCTCATTCTGACAGAGACCCGTGCCCAGTAGTGAGACGGTAATGGGTTGGTGATGATGATGATGATTCATTATGTAATGTATCAAATCATTTTTTTATTACAAATAGGTTCTTTACAGAGCACTTTTTGAATGTCAATACAACTACCACCACTTCACAAGGTGTTTCGTTATGGAGAAGAAGCGGCGAAAGAAACTCCATAACACACATATTTAAAAAAAAATGTTTTTGACAATGTCAACTTAACGTAATGGTACATGTGGAGCTGAAGCTAATTCAGACCACACCGTTTTGTCAGTCAAATAATCACTTACTTTATAGTACGCTTTTTTACATAGCGTTAGTTTAACCCTATACTTGACATTGTGCACTTAAATGCACATTAGAATCAGATTTTTTTTTTCGGATAATGCGACATCGAATCTTACTAATAATAACTGAAAGCGAATTAGCAAACGTTTCTTTATGTCAGAAAATGAAATCAATATCTATCTCGTTTACACATTGTAAATGGTAAACAAAATAGCGAGCCGTCATTCAGCGCCTGCGCAACGCTCTCTAAGAATCTTATTTTATCTGAATGAAATTAAGTTATATGTACGAAATTTATATAATCTTACTTTCTGCAAGCTTTATGCAATGTTTTGGTGATATTTTTTTGAGATATAATGTTTTGAATATATAGTAATTCATGACTTTTGTTATGTGTGCATTAAAATGCACACTGCCAACGACATACAATATTACTGTTTGTCAATATTGTGTCTTTAAATGCACACTGCCAACTTTGCTACTATATACTAAGGTTCTGCACACAAGGTAGGGAGTTGGGTGAACAAAGTTCAGACAGAGTTTTTTTTTTATAATTCATGACTGAAATTAATATTTCCCCGTTTCCACTAAATTCCCAGTCCTTAGCTTGCAATATTTTTTTCAGATGACTGGAGGCCGAAAAATTCTAACTTTGGTGTCTAAATTGCGTAATTAAATCGGATATAGAATCCAGCAAATCCCTAGAAAGATGAATTCCAGATGTCTAGGTCTCATAAAGACGTCCCTGAACTCAAGTCCTGTCCAATCAATAGCGTCTTCTGTCAAAAATGTAAACATCTCCAATAATGATGATTCCAGAACATCTGCAATATCAATCCCAGATAAGACCAAATTCCCACTTGAGGTCGGCTATAGATGCGCCACTAGCCCTGAAGACTAAGCTGGAATGCCTCAGAAAAGTATATCTTCTTACCACATCCTTCAAACAAGTGGAATAAAGTCCAATCATATGCTCAAATTTAATACAACATTCTAACGGAAACATGGATGCAGGTCTAAACAGACAAGTCGCTTTATAGCGTACAAATGTGATAGGCCATTGTTAGTATTGTCCTCACAGATCCTGGACATCTTCGTTTGTAATGCCTGGTTGCTGTTTCGTCATGGGAACAGCGGTAAACAAAAATTATTGCCACTCAAAAAGTTTCGAGTCGCTTTATGTGGGAACTGTTTTTTTTTGGGAGGAGGTCTTCTAATCTCTCAACTCAACTAAAATATCTCAAAACTTGTTGACATGTCATAACTTTCGAGACTTTTATTTTAAGTATTTTCAAAATGTATGATATTTTTTATATTTTTTAATTATTTCTTAGTTTAGTGAGTACTTGGCGGTGTGCATTTAAAGACACATATTTTTTTCTCGTGAACCTGGCAGTGTGCACTTAAAGACACATACTATATTCTGAAAACTGAAATTCAGAGATTTTTTATTTTATTTTTCCTAATCTCCTTATGACCCAATTAACGCAGGGAAGTAGCAAAAGTATAATTTTTTTAGGATAAAATTCTCTGCCAAGTATAGGGTTAACGACATGTTTGAACTTTTTTCTCTGAGATTCAAAATGTGGTTGGGTATTTTATTGTAGTAGCGAATACAGTTGCCCATGAAAGATCTAGCCACCTTACATAATCTATGTTTAGGAATTGCTAATATATTTCTATTTCTGGTATTAAAGTTATGGTGGTTACTATTTTTTTCATTCAAACATATCAGTGTGTTTTCTTACATACATAATATTTTCATAAATGTATTAACTATGCACCGTCAATATATTAATAGTGGGAAACAGTTCTCTTAGGGACTCACCACGCCGCAGACTAAATATTGACCTTATTGCTCTTTTTTGAATAGTAAATACAGAGTCTATGTCAGCAGCACTACCCCACAGTAGACATAATGCTGTGAAAGTCACTGAAATAGACAAGTCTGGCAGTGGGGATGTCTGTTAACTGTCTAATTCTTCTGACTGCAAAAGCTACAGTACTAAGTCTGCTGGACAAAGCAGAGACGTGGGGACCCCACTGGAGTTTAGAATCAATGGTTATCCCCAAGAAAACAGTTTCATTGACGAATTGCAAGGTCTCACCATTTAGAGCGACATTCATCCCCGTACTCCTTACATTTGGTAGCATAAATTTAATACATTTAGTTTTATTAGAATTCAAGAGTAGGTTGTACGCTTTTTTTATCTGTTGCAATTATTTTTCGTACTACTGCTGGACACAGATTCCTCTCTACAATTAGAGGTCTATATAATTCTATTCGAACAGCCACTAGCGTTAACATAACCGCCGACCGCGGTATTTTCTTTGCTCGCTTGCTTAACTTTCTTGCTCACTTAGCGCCTACATACTCGTAAGTGCTGCATTCCAAGTACATAAGTATTGCAAAATCTTTATATATATATTTTTCATGTGCGTGTGTATGTCACTGAACTCCTCCTAAACGACTGGACTGATTTTGATGAAACATGTTGTGTGTGTTCAAGGGAACTTGAGAATGGTTTAGATTCACAATTTAGTCCGTGGGAAAAGGTTTTTTTAATTAATTTTTAATTCGTAAGTAGTTATAGAATCGGAAACTATGCATTTGATCAAGTGATGATCTTTAGCAAAGTTGTTGTCCAAGAGCCCACGAGGGTTTGGGAGTTGGTAAGACCAATTTTCGACAGATGGCACCACTGTCATTCCAATGCAGGTACAAATTTTCCGTTTTATGTATGTCATATTATTTCTTTAAAATGCGGGCGAAGCCGCGGGCACCACTAGTGTCTATATGAATATTCGGATACAAATGTAGTGATGTTTCCGTATTAGATTTTTTATATGTTAGGAAATTTGCCGTCTCGGCGTCGTTACAGTTAAATTTATCTGTACCGTGGAAATAGGGACTAAATTTGTATATAAATAACACTCCTAGGTCATTTCAAAATTATCGACGCAATTTGTGTCATTTTAGTAATGTAATTTGGTTTGTCTGAGTAATGTCTTTTCAGGACGTTATCAGAAATACCAGTACTTATGTAGGGCGTAAAGGGAATAGTTTATGGTCTCCTAATTAATCCTTGAAATGTCCCTCTTAGGACGGATAGGCATCGTAAAAAGGCGATATACCACGCAAGTGCCTATGATAAATTTAATTCGCGAGACTTTTAGGAACCATTACTTTTAATTTGTAAATAAAACTGAAGTTTAAGTCCGTGAATTAATTTGTGAACTGAGGGACCGCCTACTTAATTTGTGAATATTCATTTTAAAGAGCGAATTAAAAAAAAGCACTGAGAATTGATGAGTCCATTTTACTCCATAAATTCAAACAATTTGCATCAAAATCTAAATGAAGAACTGCAGGGTTAAGCACTTTGTCACATTTAACTATCTGATGGAATGTATGCTTTTTTGCTACTTTTATAATGTCAAATAAGGCATTGTACAATGTACATATGTATAGGCTCCCCAAATAAATCAATCCCGACCGATTAACACACTACCGAAACCTTTTATACTATAGACGTATATAACACCTACATATTCGCCTTCAAGCCGCTTCAAGGTTGAATGGGAGGCTTACAGTATTATCTGCTTTTGTATGTATACTTATTATACATAAAGAGCATAAATAAATATAATATCCTTTTGATATTTACAACGATTTGCTGAAAATATCACATGGCCAACCAAAAAAAGATTTTATTAAGTCTAGTGATATGGTAGGCATCAAATTGTATGGTCGTAGGTTGACTAAGGAATTTAATATAGTGGAATATCGCAAAATCCTCGTACTTAGGGGAGGTCTACGTTCAAGAAACGTTTAAGGGTTGATTGATTGATGAATGGTATTTGAGGGAATTCGGAAATGTTTCGGATTTCTTGTTTCGATCGAACCTATAGGTATAACTCAGAACTTATATTAGGAAGAGCTTTCAATTCGAAAAACTTAACTGGTTAAATGCCGACTATATTAAATCATATTAGAAATCTTTCAAGGCATAAAATTAAATAATTAGCCTTTTAGTTTTATTTTGCTAATTTTTGTCTAATTATATGGAACTTTTTAACAGCTTCAGATAAAATATCGAAAATATTTTTTGTATTGTCCTCATAATAAGGCCCCTGTTCTTCCATTAAATATGATATTAAATCTTCTTCATGAAATTGAATTATATTTTGCGTGCTATGTAATGATAGAAATGACAAGGCAATTCGTTTTTTACAAACAACGATGCCGACGTTCGGGATAATCCTCTTACGAATGCCGTACGCGTAATGTTGGAAATTCTCACACACAGTAGTTCATCTCGTATTCATACTCGAGAGTATATGTATCACTAACACTGGAGCTTTTTGAGAGATACATAATATTTTACTGGATTATTTCGTTAGTGGATTATATTTAGTGAATTCAGCTTTAAATATATAAAACTATCCTACAGAATAGCATTATCTATTAAAATTATGCTTTCTATACTCGTAGCTCTACACTAGGAATTCCCAACTACATAGGTGCTATACACACACACAAGATATAAAACAGGCTGGCTAACCAAATATCGAACCCGTAACATGAGGTTGGTTAGGTGACCGCTCTGCTATGCGGGTCGTCATTTCTTTATTAAAGTAACAAAACGCATCTGTTATGAACCCCATATACAATTAGACACCTACCCGTGGTTTGGCTACAGATGCGTCGCTACTACTGAGGACTAAGTTGGAACGTCCCCGTGTTGGAAATTTAAACTTATTATAAACCAAAAATAGAATGTTGTAGAAAAACTCTGTTCTACATAAAGAATATGTGTCGATTCTTGCTCTAGCTGTCATACAGAACGGTCGGAATAAATATACTGCTATACTCTGCTATTTCCTAGTTTTCTTTCACCCCGTACCATACCTTTCAAAGCAGAACACTATAGCACTGCTGTTATTAGGCAGAAATAGGGGTGGCGAAATTGCCCCCGGAGGCGAATCACAAAGAGTTCTTCAAAACCCTCATAATTGTTAACGAATTTTATTCATATTTCCGTTTGTGTTTTGTAAGACTTAACGAAAGGATCTGAGCTCGTCACAAAGTTAAAAGTTATTAAACTGTCTTGAAATTAATTAGTTATTGTTACATAGTGTTCAAACTCCTCAGGAGTTCCGGGAAACGAGTAGTTTCCTTTCAACGTGTCTAGGTAAATTTAAAGTTTATATACAGTACTATATAATGTTAACTATTTTATACCAGTTAAAAATACTTTTCCAAAAAAATATTAACCTTTCTTTCTGAATCTCTAAGACATGGTGGTTGTCCTGAACAGGTAAGTATAAAACAAACCACGTGAAACTGTAATGAAAGTCCCTTTCCATTCCCAAGTGTAAACATCTAATATTGTTATCCTTCCTGACAAATGAAATTATTATGATTATATTCTACACCCAATAAATCATCTGAATCAATAGGATTTATTTCTAAGATAGTAATGGGAAATGATATCCTGCAAAAGTCTAGAAAGAACTGGATGAACGGACCAATGAACTGAGTGCATCTTACTTAAAACGAGGCTATAAACGAGGCTAGAGTCCGTCAATTTTAAGGCAAACTCGATGAAAATTCATATTTAGCTTATTGATTTAAAATAATAAAAACTAATTTAAGAGTTTTTCCGAAATCAACCCTTAAGGTGGTTAAATAGGAGTTGACAGCTTATTTTAAAATTTACCATTTTGGAAGCCAGCACTATGAAAGTTAGCCATTGCCTTACTGGTGAAGTATAGTGGAACTTTAATTCTACCGTTTTTGGAAAATCAACCCTTATGTGGGTTAAATAAGGGTTGTAAGTTTGTATGAAAGTTCCCCAGATTTAATGCAAACAGTATGAAAATCGGTATTTGGGTTCTCGATAGAAAATCATTAAATACCTATTTCACCATTTTTGGAAAATCAACCCTTAAGTTGTAAAATAGGGGTTGACAGGTTATTTTAAAGTTTGCCAATTTGAAAGCCAGCACTATTAAAGTTAGCCATTGCATAAGCGAGGAGAACTTATTTTTTTATCTTTTGTTCTTGTACAAAAGAAAAATCTTTTTAACCCTATACTTGGCAGAGAATTTTATCCTAAAAAAATTATACTTTTGCTACTTCCCTGCGTTAATTGGGTTATAAGGATATAAGGAAAAATAAAATCAAAAATCTCTGAATTTCAGTTTTCAGAATATAGTATGTGTCTTTAAGTGCACACTGCCAGATTCACGAGAAAAAAAATATGTGTCTTTAAATGCACACCGCCAAGTACTCACTAAACTAAGAAATAATTAAAAAATATAAAAAATATCATACATTTTGAAAATACTAAAGATAAAAGTCTCGGAAGTTATGACATGTCAACAAGTTTTGAGATATTTTAGTTGAGTTGAGAGATTAGAAGACCTCCTCCCAAAAAAACACAGTTCCCACATAAAGCGACTCGAAACTTTTTGAGTGGCAATAATTTTTGTTTACCGCTGTTCCCATGACGAAACAGCAACCAGGAATTACAAACGAAAATGTCCAGGATCTGTGAGGACAATACTAACAATGGCCTATCACATTTGTACGCTATAAAGCGACTTGTCTGTTTAGACCTGCATCCATGTTTCCGTTAGAATGTTGTATTAAATTTGAGCATATGATTGGACTTTATTCCACTTGTTTGAAGGATGTGGTAAGAAGATATACTTTTCTGAGGCATTCCAGCTTAGTCTTCAGGGCTAGTGGCGCATCTATAGCCGACCTCAAGTGGGAATTTGGTCTTATCTGGGATTGATATTGCAGATGTTCTGGAATCATCATTATTGGATCTGTTTACATTTTTGACAGAAGACGCTATTGATTGGACAGGACTTGAGTTCAGGGACGTCTTTATGAGACCTAGACATCTGGAATTCATCTTTCTAGGGATTTGCTGGATTCTACATCCGATTTAATTACGCAAATTAGACACCAAAGCTAGAATTTTTCAGCCTCCAGTCATCTGAAAAAAATATTGCAAGCTAAGGACTGGGAATTTAGTGGAAACGGGGAAATATTAATTTCAGTCATGAATTATAAAAAAAAAAACTCTGTCTGAACTTTGTTCACCCAACCCCCTACCTTGTGTGCAGAACCTTAGTATATAGTAGCAAAGTTGGCAGTGTGCATTTAAAGACACAATATTGACAAACAGTAATATTGTATGTCGTTGGCAGTGTGCATTTTAATGCACACATAACAAAAGTCATGAATTCCTATATATTCAAAACATTATATCTCAAAAAAATATCACCAAATCATTGCATAAAGCTTGCAGAAAGTAAGATTATATAAATTTCGTACATATAACTTAATTTCATTCAGATAAAATAAGATTCTTAGAGAGCGTTGCGCAGGCGCTGAATGACGGCTCGCTATTTTGTTTACCATTTACAATGTGTGAACGAGACAGATATTGATTTCATTTTCTGACATAAAGAAACGTTTGCTAATTCGCTTTCAGTTATTATTAGTAAGATTCGATGTCGCATTATCCGAAAAAAAAATCTGATTCTAATGTGCATTTAAGTGCACAATGTCAAGTATAGGGTTAAGGACAGTCT
Source organism: Epargyreus clarus (assembly GCF_041222505.1). NCBI lineage: Eukaryota > Metazoa > Arthropoda > Insecta > Lepidoptera > Hesperiidae > Epargyreus > Epargyreus clarus. The sequence goes on from NW_027332230.1 coordinate 15,097,813, forward strand.
CTAAGCGGTAAATACCTTTCACATGACCATTTTCGCTTATAGTAGGTAATGGGTTTAACCCCATGGAGGGTCCCTATATGAAGTGAGGTTGAAAAAGGGCTACTGTCTATTGAAGATTTCCTCTCACCCTAATGTGTGGTAAACACGATTATCCCAAGTTCCTGATTATTATTGGATGGTCACTTTCGTTTTATTGCTGGTAAATGAAAATGTAAGTTGAGTTTTTCATTATAATTTTGTAGTGGTCAAATATTAATAACTCATAATTATTTATTAATAACTCATCTCTGCCCGATTAAAGCAGTGATAGCTTAGTAGTTACCTCGGCCTCCAAAGAAAGGTTCCAGGTTCCAACTGTTTTCAGTTATAAATGCAAGCATACCTTTAGGAAGATGATACATTATACTAGTTCTACCACCTTTTGAATGTACACACTAAATAAGAACATTTTTACTTTTGGACGCAAATAGACTTTATCTTTTCCCTTCAAAGTTTTTTTGTATAAAACCTTTGTTTAAAACCGTAATTAAGTTCATTCCTGTTGACAATAATAACTCGAACAAAAAGGAAAAATACACATTTTAAAGCGGGTTTAAATTCACTTGTATTTGTACAAATTATTTTAAATTATTGAATTTGGTTTGGAATTATCCTTAATAATCCTTAATAGTCCTTACTAATATTATAAATCCGAAAGTAACTCTGTCTGTCTGTCTGGTTGTCTCTTCTTCACGCCTAAACCACCGAACCGATTTTAATGAAATCTTGTACAAAGATAGTCTGAGACCCGATAATGGACATAGGATAGTTTTTATCCCGGAAATCCCACGGAAACTAAGGATGGCGATCTAAGATCAATTAATCGGAGAATCGATCTTTTGGACCTAATACATCGATTATTTTAATCGATATTAGTAAGGATTGAGTCGTAAACTATGAATTTTATCAAGTGATGATATTTAGCAAAGTTGAAGGTACGAATTTTCAGTTTTATGTATGTTAGTATGTTATATTATTTTCTTTTAAATGCGGGCGAAGCCGCGGGCAAAAACTAGTAGATAAACATATGTGACCCGCGTAGCATAGTGGTCACTATACCGGTCAGACACGCAGCAGGTTCCGGGTTCGATTTCTATTTCGAGTCTGGGTGCTTATAACACCCACGAAACAGGGAAACCTAGTGTGGGACTATGTGTGTAGGAAGCGTGTTTTAAATACGTTTTTGGCAGTATTGTTACAGTTAAATCTTTTAACTAGTCAAAACTTCTTTTGAGGGTTATCTCAAAAGTACTATTCAAAGCCTACGATCGAAAGTACTTTGACTGATTTTGAGAGCTAAAATACTTTTGACTGGTTAAGAGTTTTGACTATAAGACAGTTACATCTGATTATAAATCCTTCTAAGATCACTTTACCGTACAGTTCCTGTAGCAAGAGGAAGTTGATGTATTAAGAGATAAACGATGTCCCAAACGAAACCCTTCACGGGCTGATGACTCTATATATTATTGTGTGAGTTTCTAACTTTAGTATCATTAAATATCCGAAACATCCCATTGAACTCTCGTATTCACGTTAAGGAAATGAAGAAACTTCGAACAAACAACGTTATTTTGTTTGTTATTTTAACTTTTATTTAACTTTCCTTACAAGGCTTTATATTGCAGATATACCTCAGTTGTACGTGTAGAAAATAAAGGACAAATCTGTCAACTGATTTTAATTCAGTTAACCCTGATCGAATGGGCTGAAAATTTGCATGACAATGCATGCTTATACTAGTGACGTCATTCTTAATCACTTGTTCAGTATTTCGGTCTGGCTGAAATACTGATAATAAATAAAGAGTAAATTCAAAATTTAAAATATTGACATTTCTTTCACAACATACGAAAACATACAGTCATTATTCGGAGTTCGTCACGGGACGAGATACGAGTATATTAATTACGGAGGCCCTCGGAGGATCTATTCAGAGGACGCGAGTGTTTGTGTGCTGCATCACGGTCCGGTCGACCGTCACTAAGGGAAGCAGACTGCACCATTCATCGGTATTTATATATTTTTTACATCTGCATTATTGTCACTAGCGCACAAGAATCAAAGTTATCATTCAAAAATGCACCAGCGACCTGAAATTCATACATCACTGATGCCGCGTACGTGCAAAATGTGGAATTAACTTCCCCGTGAAGTATTCCCTGAGCGGTATAACATAGGGCTCTTCAAGAAAGGTGCAAAAAGAGTACCAGTGCTAGACTCCTTTGGCGCGCATAAGCGACGGTGATTGCTTTCCACCAAGTAGTCCGTCTTCCTTATCTTTATATTCTTAAACTTATATTTTTAAACTCTTTTTATGTAATATATTTTTTGAATACCTGAAGCTCGACACTCCATTAAATGGTAAATCAGTCAGCGACGGCTCACGATAGGAGCCCATGTACATCGAACATCGATCAATCTTCGTAAATATCGTATTTAATGGTAAAACATTACTCATAGTTCTTGTTTTGATTTATGTCTAAAATTTAAAAGCTCTATATTTTTATGTGCGAATTCGTTTGAATTGAACTTCACCGCGTATGCGAATCCGACTAGCTTTTGACCGAGTTTTAGGATTCCGTACTCTAAAGCTAAAAACTGGACCTTATTTCTAAGCATTTGCTGTATATCCGTCTCTCCGTCTGTCCAATCACGGCTGGGCACTATCGCTCGAACCGCAATACATAGACACTATATTTTTTCCAAATTGTATATTTTTGGCCGCTATAACAACAAATACAAAAAAAAAATACTGGATATGAGGACCGTATAACAATCCGAGATTTTTGAGCAATACTACTAACTATTGAACCGTAATCGGAAGACAGTTTAAAATTTTCAGCATGAACTTACATATTAGCCGTAATAACAAAAGTAACAAATACGGAAAATAAGAGATATTCATGGTACGAAAACTTCCTTGTATTATCAAACTCGTACTTGGCCGGTTCTTATCTCTCTTACGAGTAAGTGATCGTTGACATTTCCTCTCAAAAGGACATTACCGAAGTGCCGACCCTAACAGTCCCATTAGTACGAGTTTTGACGTTTTTACAAAAATGACTGTTTTTGTATTTGTTTACGTGTTTCTCATACATTTCCAATCAGTTTTGATACAATCTGCTAGGGGTGCTGGTACAGTTCACTACAGAGAAACCGTCTTTGCATGAAAGTTATTACCAGTAATCTATTCAAATGCAATGCAATACTGCCAGCAGCGCTTTGAAGTAAGTGACTAACGATCAACACCGCCCCGAGTTTAGACGGACAGTATGTTTTGGATTTTAGACTAATTATGATCCTGCGATTTCTTTAGACTCAACTCAACATGAAAATGAAAATTAAACATGTTATAGTCCGCGTAAAACTGCTAGTCCGCTCTGAATATAGAAATGGATCGCGTCGCTATAGTAAATTGTATGACTACACCTGGTCGCAATAACTTGAGAGTGGACTAGCAGTTTGGCGCGGACTATAGGTACATGAATACGGACATGAATATAAATTTTCCGATAGAATTGAAATTGGTAAGCAAAGTGTATATTTCATTCATTTATTTATCATTTAAACCATAATTTAGATGTGTTTCATCGTTATATCGTATCAACCCGTTGCTGTCCTATTGCTGGGAACGAGTCACTGGGTTAACATTCTAAATTCCTAGGCAAGTGTGATTTGGTGGATTTCACACAACCTTAGGATTTTTTTCTCAAACGAACATTACCAAAATGCCGTCCCTAACAGTTAACTAAAGAGAAACCGTCTTTGTATGAAAGTTATTACAGTAATCTATTCAAATAGCGGATATTGCCTGCAGCGCTTTGAACCAAGTGATTAACGACCAACACCGCCCTGTAGAAGTTTTTACGGACAATATGTTTTTGATTGCAGATTAATTATGATCCTGGTTAGCTATTTTTATAGTCTCGAGTTTGAAATTGAAAATTTAACATATACATGAATACGGACATTTTTTTTATAATATAGGAGTAGTAGACGAGCATGCAGTCCACCTGATGGTAAGTGGCTACTGCCGCCCATCTGTAATCAATCCCAGATAGGATTAGATATTCCTACCTGAGGTCGCCCACAGATGCGCCGCTACCCCTAAGCTGGAACGCCTCGGAAAAGTCTATCTCCCTTACCACACCCTTCAAAACGGAACACAGCAGCGCCTAACACTGTTATTATTAGGTAGATATAGGTGACGGTGGTGCCGCCGGAGTCGAACCACAAAGGGTTCTACCACCTTGAAAACATAACATGAATGTGAATGTTCCGATCGAATTTAAATTGGCAAGCAGAGTGTAGATTTCATTTATTTACGTGTGTTTCGTCGTTAACCCATTACCATCCCCCGGCTGGGTACGGGCCACCTCTCAGATATAGGAATTTATGCTACAATCCAGTGCGCTAGCCAAGTGTGATTTGGTTGATTTTCATAGATTAGCAAAGATTAGTCACTCCTAACAAAAACATGTTACCTTTTGACAATTGTCACTGTCGTCTGTTCTCGTGTTTGAAAAATATAAAAAATTGTAGTTTTTAGATCATTTACGACTGAAACGATATTTCTCCGCACTTTTTCTTCTATTACGTGTCTTAACTGCGCATGTTGGCATTGTCCCGCGTAAATTACACCAGGACAGCCATTAAATGGCTGAAAGAAGAAGAAGATATGTAAGTAGATTTAGTTAACGAAGCCTGGAATATTAAGTTGATTTAGTGGCATTTGAGTAAGAGTTTTTATAAATGGATTTGACAGCCAACTTAGTACTTGCTTAGCAGGTACGTACTTAGTAGGCAGAATATTCTGAGGCTTCCGAGTCACTTCAAACCTTCTATGGGCGAAACAACGTATCTAAATTTTAGTTCACTACTATCACTTATTTAGTATTCAACGAAACATTTAAAATATTAATATCGGTTTTGCTCAAATTTATCTACTTTAATAGAATTGTCGTACATAACACGAAGTTACCCTTTAACAGTAGTTTAACTCATCACTAAATAGGACTAGGGTTCTACCGGAAAACCATTTCACTTTGAACTCAAGTCTAAATAGGACTAAAGTAGTGCCGGAAGTCTATTAACGATGCACAAAGTCCCTTGACGACTAAATAGAAATCCTCTTGAGCACAGCCTGGTATAAGACAAGTTCGTTATCGAACCTCACGATTTTTACTAACATTAGTTATTTACAATAAAATACTTTAGTTATTTACATACAAACTATTTTAAGTGAAAACGTTATGTAGCATCAGAAAAAAATGCAAATGGAAGTCGCATTCTTCAATGACCGTGCATTCGTGCAACAAACGTGTTATATATACAAAAATACTTCCTAATATGTAGTATATGTCAATCCCATAATTCAGACGCATTTAACGATATCTCATATAATAAAATCAGTACCTTTAGTACGAGTTTTTAAGTTTAAAAAAAGAAAAATGTGCTTTGGTATTTGTTTACTTATTTGCCCATACATTACCAATCAGCGCCCCTAGCGTATTGTATCAAAATTGATTGGAAATATATGGGAAATACATAAACAAAAACAAAAACAGACATCTTTGTCAAAACGTAAAAACTCGTACTAAGGGTACAGTTATTGACAATCCGTTAGTAGTGTTATAATCGGTTAAGTCGGTAAAGCGTGGCAAAAATAAGACATACATACCTACAGACAAATAACTATGAAACTACATATGCTCGAAGAACATTATGCATTCGAGTAAAAAAACACTTCTGAAACGCCTACAATAATTAAGGTCCAAATGTCTATAGGCAATGTACTCCGTGTACATACTATCAGGCAGACTCACTATAGCAAGATTTTAAAATATGATAGTAATAAGGCAGGCCTTACCATCTCCCTTCATGGGCTGCAGAGAAGACACAAGCAGGATCGGCGAGTTGAAAATGAAGGACAGGATCCACACGGTGGCGATCATCTTGTACGCATGGCATTGGGTTTGCCACTTCCTGGACTTGAGCGGGCGGCAGATCGCGAAGTACCGCTCCAGGGATATTGCCACTAGCGTCCACACGTCCACTGATACTGAGACCGCTGGAACAAGACATCATGTTAATATGGTTTTTAGACAATTTAAGTAGTAGGCAAACTCACTCAAAAAAATGATGTTTACAACTCGGCTCTTGATCGAGGAGTCCGAGGTTCAAATCCCAGCCATGTGGTTCTCTTCGTACGATTTTTAATTTAATAATCACTTGCTATAACGGCGAAGGAAAACATTGTGAGGAAACCTATATACCTGAGAGGTTTATAAAAAAATCATAAGTGTGGGCGTGGAGTCTACGACCTAATACGACCTAATCCTTCTGATTCTGAGAAGAGATAGTGCCAAGCAGTAAGAAAATAATGTGTTGCAGACTGATACTAGTTACTGTTACAGCTCGTTAATATTACCCGACCTTAGAATGGTAATTCCTATCCTTAAGATGGTTACTTGGTTACTAATGACGTAGCAACAGGGAGCAAGGTTCGATTTTATTTTATTCGAAGTCAAGCATAACAGTATCAATATTAATAGATCGCTATTGATATTGTTATTGTTACACGTGTATCCGGATTTGTAAATGAAAATGACGTTTCAATCGGCTCTGCCGACAAATAATTTGTATTTCATATATTTTCATCCAAATGTACAGTTATACTCGTGTTTGTCAGATCACCGCCGGTTATTGAATAGAACCGGGATAAAATAACAAGCTTTTTAAATACTGTATTAAAATAAACTCGAACGTGGTTTCTCTGTAAGGGGGTTTGTATAAGCCACGTGTTTACATAAAACCTTTTATATTTATTGTCGACAAATATCGAAGATAAACTCAACTATAATTCTGTAGGAAAACCATTTTGTAAAGATAGAAAAATAATATAATTATGTATACCTCTATATATTCTAGGGTCAACGTTTTAATAAGATATCTAAATAGCAAGACCAAAGCAATTATGTTTGAAACTGTGAGCACGTAACAAGATTAACGTGTAACTGTACACCAAATGTACTCAATTACGAAGCGTGTCTCAACAACTAACAAGGTTAACTGCAGTGCTAATAACGTCTCTATACTAGAATTTCTAGCTACTTTACTTCTAATATATTATTAAAAAAATTCTTCAGGTAATTATTTAAAAACCAACTTTTATAAACCGAGAATTTTTAAGCTTTCTAAATAAAAAAAATAATTGTAAATGAATTACTCCCAAATGAGCGACTTTACAACAAAAGTGACAGAGTAACGTTATTTACAACTACCGGAATATAACTCCCCAGTAGGCGATCCACAGAGCCTTTTTATACGGCCATTTTTTTATTTAATACTCTTATTTGGCAATTAAATTAATACAAAAGTAGCTGACGAGCATGCAGTCCACTTGATGGTAATAAACTAATTGCAATTTTATTTGGAACCTACAAACTGGTTTTATAGAAACCCGATTTTTATTAAGAAGAAAAATATTTCGTCTAACAATTGAATAAAGAAAACTTATTTAAACTTTACCTAAACTTTTTTCAAACGACCTTTTATGATTTCAGTTGTATACATTTTATCTATTGTTTATCACTATTTAAAACGTTTATGACTAACAAGTTATAAAAACGTAATGTTATTGTCATATTCAATTTACATTTCCGTGTACAAATTTGTCAATTGTCATCAAAATTAACATGTGTAATGAATTCAGTGCATGCGTGCACGACTGCACGTGTACATTGAAATCATGAGGGAATTTAAATAACATTGTCGTATCAGTTGTTGGAGAGATGTTTTATTGTATCAATCATATAATTATGTATTTTGAACTACCAGCTATAGGTCACGTGACGATGACGCAAAAGTTGTTATTGTCCAGGGTCCAAACCCTAGACGTAGATTTTCGAATGAAATAATATGTATTTTTCACTCAATAACTATTTTGTTCTTATTAACTTTGAATGATAATCATTATAATGAGAAGACTGTCAAGGATGAAAAGCGTATGATTTTTTTTATAATATTGAAGTAACACGAGCATGTAGACCACCTGATGCAGGTAAGTGTCTACTCCCACCATAGAAATTTGTATTTAATCCTAGATAAGATTAGATTCCTACTTGAGGTCTGCCACATATGCATTGCTAGCCTGAAGACTAAGTTGGATAAGTACGAGTATATGCTCCTTTATACTTCTTTTTCAATTTTTTTTTTTATTTGTTTTATTTTTCATCTTTATATTTTACTAGGTACGTACAAAGTTATTCTTTCAAGTGTACCTTCATGGCGTAATCCAAATTAGCGAAAACATATAGAACTACGAGTAGATTAGCGAAAAATGCTGATGTTTTCGGCATTTTTCGCCTTTTCATATAAATTAAAACTGCATAATTCGTTTTTCAAAGCTTTTTTTCTTGGCTGAGGGTCGAACGCATTTATTTAAAGATGTAGATGTAGATTTATCGATAGTTCCGTATAGCTAATTTTCAATCAAAAAATAATCTTGTTACGATAGTATCATTTAAAAAATATTTTAAAAGGCCCGAAAATTGTCTCACAAAAATTTATCGGACATCTTAAGGCATTTACATGATGTTATGACTTAATACAAACCAGGGTTAATCAAATCTCTTTCCTGAAATGTTGATTTATACTGATAACTTCTGGGAAAAAAATATTAAATATTTTTAAAACATAAGAGAAATAAAAGAGGTTCAGAGAAAATTAGAGTTCTATGCATACATTTACAAAATGATTAACCTTAAGCAAAATTATTTACTGTTTTCGTGACATACCTAATAATGTGAACAACCAAAAACCAAATAAAAGAAAATGGAATACTGATCAAAGTGAGCGCCAAAGAGCATAATTAATTCAATCACTTCAATATCCGTTCGTAAATTGTTTGGTCCTTGTCAATTTATTTTCATTAATTGCTCTAGAATTTAAAACAGGATCAGCCTTTGTAAGCAAATTGATTTAATTATGGTGTTGTTGTTTTTAATCACCCTTATGAACCCTATTATGAACTTAATTTTTGTCTTCTTTTTAAATTATAAAAACAGTTATTGTGGAGTACGCAACAAAGATAGACATAGGCCATCGCGGACTTATTTGTAGATATTTTCAAGGTGTACAATACTGTACAACATTATTTTAATTTATCTTGTAGGGTTCAGCCAGCGTTTGCAATGTAAGCCCAAAAAAATGTATTTATTTACGAAATCTGTAAAATTATCAGTGTTTTTCTAGTATGTTATGCTTGTATTTTTCATAAAAACCTTCCTGTTGAATCACTCTATCTATTAAAAAAAACTGCATCAAAATCCGTTGCGTAGTTTAAAAGATTTAAGCATACATTGGGACATAGGGACAGAGAAAGCGCCTTTGTTTTATACTATGTAGTGATATACAAAAAAATTGTACTGTGTGCTGCAATTGTCTTGAATAAATGACGTTGGTATTATTATTATACCTTTCAAAGCGAAGCACAACACTGTTAAACACTGCTGGCATTAGGCAAAAATAGGTTGAGAATTCTGCCACTCCACTCTTACCCATAACTGTAAAGTAATGCGTAAAATCTTCCCATTCCGTAAGCTTCACTCTCTCTACATTAGCATATAAAATAAAGGTGCGGAATTCTGCTAACAATAATGATATTGTGCACATAATGATTTTCATTATATTCTATTATTTCATTGTATTCGAGTAATTAATTAGTGCAGCAATAAAAGGACAAAAAACAACAGAAACCCAGAAATTCCGCTAATATTGAGCTCTCATTATACATAATGCTATTATTCTGATCTCGCTAATTAATACTAGTAACTCTCCAAATGTGTTCTGAAAATGAATAATTACTTTTAGAATTGCAGAAATAGGTTTCTGCGAAGTTATTCCACTGCCGTTAATTCGCCTACGTACGAAGTCTACTGCAAAACCTTTTTAAAATAGATTGCATTTAGTGGTGGGTTTCTGACAGTTGTTGATAGTTTTAACGCGGATTGAGCGGAGATTGGAACAATTCGCAAAGTACGCATCGTTTTATAGGTGGAAAACCAAAAAAAAATAGTTCCACCATACATATTTAATGAAAGCCTACTAGTAAGTTTAGGGCTATTAATTATATATTTTTTTATAATATAAATGAAGCAAGCTATCCAGATATCTAAGTATCCCAGATAATATTAGATTCTTGCCTGAGGTTGGCCACAAATACGTTGCCTCACGACTAAGTTCGATCAACTTGGATAATTATGTCTTCCTTACCACACCCTTCAAAGTGGAACACGCAGAGTGTACCACTGCTGTTATCAATCAGAAATAGGTGTATGGAGAGTTGGAGTGTGTTACAAAGTTTTGGGAAATTAATTATTCCAACAAGTATGGGCAAACCAGAAGGTACGAGTACTTATTCGGGGATTTATAAAGAAAAAACAATGTGAGCCGTCACGGGACGCCTGGCAGATGTGAAACATCGACATTATTTTGTAAAAGTAATATGCAGAAAAGAACATATTGTGATAGGAACTAAATATGTCATAATGATAAAATAAAATATTACGATTTTTTTCCAGATAACGATGACTATTTATTGAATTCGATTGCGCATGGCGACGAGTCGCCACACCGTACACACTACTGCATATAGACTGTATATATATACCACCGTATAGCGTGTGTCATGCGTCGCCACGCCAGAAATCGGTTTTACGTGCGGCTATAGATGTATCACATCAAAAGTACGAGTAATTGCTTCAACGTGACTAAGCAAGCATTTGGCCTTATGTAACTACATTTTTTGCTAATATAGCCCTCTTTTCAACTTACCTTGCAAATACGGAATTAGTTTGCACATAGCGGCTCCGAACAGAAATCTTCGGTAGATCTGCCCAACCAGCGTAAAGGGAAGACAGAATACTCCCAACAGGAAATCCGATATTGCCTGGAACAAAAAGAACCTTGAAATGCTAAATAATTTGCAAGTTTTCTTCGTTTTAAGAAATTAAGGCAAGAGAATTTTATTAACCCTAGTTCCAAATGTAGCACAAACACAAATAGCCACAGTTTACATTGTAACTGAGCTATAAACTTGGCAACGTCGAGCGCAATCAAGACTTGCATTGCTATTTGCTAGTGGCTTTCCATATGCTTCGGTATTACGTCTGTAAAGCTAGAAAGGTCAAGTCGGCAGAATCACTCGTTTTATATCTCAAAATTTAGTGCTCATTTAGTGCTAATTTAGTGCTGATAACAGATATTTGGTGCTGTGATAGGGGGACTAAAAATGAGAACACTGCTAACTTTTCATTAAGCTAGCAGTGTACCATTCGTGACCGCGCTATGATACAGTCGGAGCGAGAGGCACATCAGCTAATAATTTAGTGCTCAATTAGTGCTGCCTGTACAAGCAAACAGATTAAAAAAAAAATTTTTTTTCAATTTTTAAGTATAGATAACTGCTGACATAACGATACGAGCAATCATAGAGCTGAAAGATGACTTTAAAATCGGTATTGGTGAAATTGAAAAGAGTTACAAATTAGTGCTAAATTAATGCAACCGGTGAACCCAGAATTTTTTTTAGGAAAATCATTATTCAACTGCCCGCTAAAAAATCGAAGATTTTCAATAATCGAAAAGTTATAGGTATTATTCTGTATTGCAAATATCGAGTTTTCATCAGATCTCAACGTTATAAGGTCACAGGAAACGACCCTGACTCCCCTAGCGATGGAGCCGCTGTATGTGTGTGTGTGTGTGTGTGTGAATTTTTTTTTTTTCAAATCAACTACTAGCAGTCTTGAGAGCTATAAAAAGACTCGAAAACGAAAACAAATGGAATCAAATGACGTCACCATTTAGTGCTCAATTAGTGCTGTCAATATAGCAAAAATTTTTTTAAAAATATTTTTTTTTTTATTTTTTTTTCAAATTAACTACTGCTAGTATAACGACACTAGCAGCCTTAAGAGCTAGAAAAAGACTCGAAAACGGAAACTAATGGAATCAAATGACGTCACTATTTAGTGCTCAATTAGTGCTGTCAGTACAGCAAATAATTTTTTAAAATATATATATTTTTTTTTCAAATCAACTACTGCTAATATAACGACTCCAGCAGTCTCAAGAGCGAGAAAAGTACTCTAAAACGGAGTCGTTATACTAGCAGTAAATGATTTGAAAAGAAAAATATTTTTAAAAAATCTTTTGCTGCACTGTCAGCACTAATTGAGCACTAAATAGTGACGTCTTTTAAATCCATTAGTTCCCGTTTTAGAGTACTTTCCTCGCTCTTGAGACTGCTGGAGTCGTTATACTAGCAGTAGCTGCTTTGAAAAAAAAATAAAAAAAAAATTATTGTCTAAAACTCCTTTACTACAACGACAGCACTAATTGAGCACTAAATAGTGACGTCATTTGATTCCATTAGTTTCCATTTTCGAGTCTTCTTCTAGCTCTTAAGACTGCTGGCGTCGTTATACTAGCAGTTGTTGATTTGAAAAAAAATAAAAAAAAATATATATTTAAAAAATCTTTCGCTGTACTGTCAGCACTAATTGAGCACTAAATGGTGACGTCTTTTAATTCCATTAGTTTCCGTTCTAGAGTCTTCTTCTAGCTCTTAACACTGCTGGCGTCGTTATACTAGCAGTTGTTGATTTGAATAAAAATAAAAAAATATATATATTTCAAAAATTATTTGCTGTACTGACAGCACTAATTGAGCACTAAATAGTGACGTCATTTGATTCCATTAGTTTCCGTTTTCGAGTCTTCTTCTAGCTCTTAAGACTGCTGGCGTCGTTATACTAGGAGTTGTTGATTTGAAAAAAAATAAAAAAAAATATATATTTAAAAAATCTTTCGCTGTACTGTCAGCACTAATTGAGCACTAAATGGTGACGTCTTTTAATTCCATTAGTTTCCGTTCTAGAGTCTTCTTCTAGCTCTTAACACTGCTGGCGTCGTTATACTAGCAGTTGTTGATTTGAATAAAAATAAAAAAAAAATATATATTTCAAAAATTATTTGCTGTACTGACAGCACTAATTGAGCACTAAATAGTGACGTCATTTGATTCCATTAGTTTCCGTTCTAGAGTCTTCTTCTAGCTCTTAACACTGCTGGCGTCGTTATACTAGCAGTTGTTGATTTGAATAAAAATAAAAAATAAAAAAATTTCAAAAATTTCTTGCTATACTGACAGCACTAATTGAGCTCTTAATGGTGACGTCTTTTAATTCCATTAGTTTCCGTTTTAGAGTCTTCTTCTAGCTCTTAAGGCTGCTGGCGACGTCTGTAAAGCTAGAAAGGTCAAGTCGGCAGAATCACTCGTTTTATATCTCAAAAGTTTCATTAGTTTCCGTTTTAGAGTACTTTTCTCGCTCTTGAGACTGCTGGAGTCGTTATACTAGCAGTAGTTGATTTGAAAAAAAATAAAAAAAAAATATATTTCAAAAATTATTTGCTGTACTGACAGCACTAATTGAGCACTAAATAGTGACGTAATTTGATTCCATTAGTTTCCGTTTTCGAGTCTTTTTCTAGCTCTTAAGGCTGCTAGTGTCGTTATACTAGCAGTAGTTAATTTGAAAAAAAAATAAAAAAAAATATATTTTTAAAAAATTTTTTGCTATACTGACAGCACTAATTGAGCACTAAATGGTGACGTCATTTGATTCCATTTGTTTTCGTTTTCGAGTCTTTTTATAGCTCTCAAGACTGCTAGTAGTTGATTTGAAAAAAAAAAAAATCACACACACACACACACACACAGCGGCTCCATCGCTAGGGGAGTCAGGGTCGTTTCCTGTGTCCTTATAACGTTGAGATCTGATGAAAACTCGATATTTGCAATACAGAATAATACCTATAACTTTTCGATTATTGAAAATCTTCGATTTTTTTAGCGGGCAGTTGAATAATGATTTTCCTAAAAAATTTTCTGGGTTCACCGGTTGCATTAATTTAGCACTAATTTGTAACTCTTTTCAATTTCACCAATACCGATTTTAAAGTCATCTTTCAGCTCTATGATTGCTCGTATCGTTATGTCAGCAGTTATCTATACTTAAAAATTGAAAAAATTTTTTTTTGAAAAATCTGTTTGCTTGTACAGGCAGCACTAATTGAGCACTAAATTATTAGCTGATGTGCCTCTCGCTCCAACTGTATCATAGCGCGGTCACGAATGGTATACTGCTAGCTTAATGAAAAGTTAGCAGTGTTCTCATTCTTAGTCCCCCTATCACAGCACCAAATATCTGTTATCAGCACTAAATTAGCACTAAATGAGCACTAAATTTTGAGATATAAAACGAGTGATTCTGCCGACTTGACCTTTCTAGCTTTACAGACGTCACTGCTAGCTTAATGAAAAGTTAGCAGTGTTCTCATTTTTAGTCCCCCTATCACAGCACCAAATATCTGTTATCAGCACTAAATTAGCACTAAATGAGCACTAAATTTTGAGATATAAAACGAGTGATTCTGCCGACTTGACCTTTCTAGCTTTACAGACGTGCTGCTAGCTTAATGAAAAGTTAGCAGTGTTCTCATTTTTAGTCCCCCTATCACAGCACCAAATATCTGTTATCAGCACTAAATTAGCACTAAATGAGCACTAAATTTTGAGATATAAAACGAGTGATTCTGCCGACTTGACCTTTCTAGCTTTACAGACGTTTCGGTATTTCAGAAGGAACAATTACCCGACGACCCGCCAGACGTCGCGGTCTGATGCGCAGAGGGTCCCGGGTAGCGATGGGCGATTGTTCTAAAAAAAACAATCGAATAAATCGACAATCGACGGAATCAACAATCGATTGTCGATTTATTCGTAGTAACAAAAAAACAATCGAATAACAATCGACGTTCGAATAACAATCGACGTTCGAATAACAATCGACGTACGAATAACAATCGACGTACGAATAACAATCGACGTACGAATAACAATCGACGTTCGAATAAAAATCGACGTACGAATAACAATCGACGTACGAATAACAATCGACGTTCGAATAAAAATCGACGTACGAATAACAATCGACGTACGAATAACAATCGACGTTCGAATAACAATCGACGACCGAATACAAATTATACCGCGCGGCCACATGCGTGTGCTCAGGACAATGTGCAGGTGCATCGTGTTGCAAAGTTATCGTCACTTGCCACTGGTTGGAAAATGTAAAGTATTGTATTACATTTTAGTCAATTGTACCATATATTGTTGAGAAATAATTATACCATAAATCATGTTGTATCAAATACTATGGAGTATCATCGAAAATTCAGATGTCGTAGTCATCCCCTAAGTTCGTTTCATGACAAAGTTTTCAAAAAGGTCATCTGAAAAATATAATATACGTCTCCATGGCGCATATTATAGAAAAAGATTATCAGAAAATATAAAATATGTCTTTTTAGCGCATATTATAGATAAAACTTATCACAAAAAATTATGTACTCATAGTTACATTAAAATTACTCGGTGAAATACTATATATTTGAAGAAAAATAATGTTAACAACGCGAGTAGGGTGTGAGAGTGTGTGGCCACGAGGCGCAGTGAGCAGTGCGAGAAGCAAGGTGTGGACGCACCATTAAATAACGGAATGCAACGAAGCAGCGGAAGGGTGCACGACGCACGTGCGCTTCCCCCACCAAATATATGTATAAGACTGACTCAGATTTCTTAAACACAGAAATTAGGGGCTCCTCGCTGCTAGTAGCTTTGTGTATACTAAATAGTTGACCAACAACCAAAAAGCTTCGATAGTTCCATTTTTACGTAACAATCGCGTATCGCTTGACTGCGCTGTTACTAGTTTTGCGTGTACTAAACAATCGACCAACAATCGAACAATCGACGAACAATCGAACAATCGACCAACAATCGAACTATCGAACAATCGAACAATCGACGAACAATCGAACTATCGAACAATCGACGAACAATCGAACAATCGAACAATCGACGAACAATCGACTAATTTCGATTGTTCGATAGTTATTCGAATACAATCGAAGAATTTCGATAGTTATTCGAATACAATCGAACACAATAACAATCGAATAATTCGATTGTTTTTAGTAACAATCGCGCATCGCTAGTCCCGGGTGCGATCCCCGATTTATTATTATGTTATACCTAAATGATGAGTTTATATTTCTGTCCTGGATCTGCTTGTTTGTGTATTCGTCTGTGTGTGTCCATGGTAACCACGATAAAAGGTATCTTAATGTGGGGCTGTGAGTGTAGGAAGCGTCTTTAATATGGCGCCATCGAATGAAAAAAAAACAATTAAGTCCTTAGTTCTGTTTGTTATTATTAAGTATTTGTTTTATGGGCGGTCTTCTGATGCGACTGCATTGGGACATCGTAGGCTTTCAAACAAACGGCAGACAAACGCATTTTCTGAAGTAGGATATATGGTTTGAGGTTACAAAAAGTAACTCTATTACCACGTCTGCGCTGTCAATCTTGTATTTAAAGTGCTGTAACGTTTGAACTGTAAGGGCTCGTTTACACAGGGTAGTAACACACTGAACACAGTAAACTATATCTTTATCAAAGGCATCTCACTCCTAGCGTTGTTTACATTAAGTTGACTGCTAAGGCAAGCGTCTTCGGCGAATCACCAAATATGAGAGGGTGTTCATGAGGGTAACGACACGGTGTTTGAAAGTTTATGTTTGTTTGAGTTCGTTGAATTATTGAAACTTTTTTATCGCGATAAAATGGATATAAATAATATTAACGGCGATTTGATCTCAATCCCTGTCAGATATTTCAAATATCGTAAACATTTCACAATTGGGGAAAATACAATTCTTAGAAAATTTATAAGAGCAGTGAAAACAAGGAAAAAAATTGGGTTATTTTTATTACATTCATCTGTATGAATCAATGAATGATTGTTTTAACAACGGCATAAAAACGTCTGATTAATAGAAAAATCATTCCTATTAAGCAATAATGATAATGCAGGGGTTTTGATTATTATATCTTTACTTTGAATTAATTTTAAAACAAGCGTCCACGTTCTTGAATATATAAAAGAAGAAGCTTACTAATACCTGTTATACCTACTAATAAATATATATATACTTAAATTTACTGTATAAAAAGCATTTTTTTAAAATCTAACAACAAATAAAAGAACAGAATAGGTTTGTCGGTGGCACCATTTGATCAACAGGTATAATTATCTTCTCGTGCTTAAATTATCATTAATATCTCTTTCAAGATGAGACTTCAATATAGAGGGGAGGTTATACACCTTTAACCTTTAAGATGAAAATAAGTTTTACTCCTATCGCAATTTACGATGTACAGTGAACATTATGACCAAAGTTTTTTTTTGGGAATATTTTCTTCATAAAACTAAATTGCTTTAATCAACCTTTCGACTCGTGTGGTCAAAATCTTGATTTTTTTAATGTACTAGTGACGTTTCTAATTAAGTAACAGTTTTATTGCTAATTATTTTGTCTTACCTTTTAAGGTTTCATACCCAAAGGGTAAAAACGGAACCTTCTGTCTCAGGGTTCTACCTCTTGAACCTTAACGTAACACTTGAAAGTCTTACAATTACATATAGTAAGTAACGTTAGCCGCTATAACAACAAATATTAAAAATAACATAAAAGGGAATCCACATACGAGAAATCAACGTCCAGACGTGAACACTAACGCCATCTGTGCTTACATGTAATGACTTGTCAGCGTACACAGTATGTATCACATACTTGCATGAACATTTGGTGCTACCGAAGCCTCTATGTGCGAGTTCGACTCGTACCTGGCTAATTATTTATTATTTTCGAGAATGTTGTAAGTATTACTTTTTACAATTTATAAATTACAAACAATTATGGAGTCCATCTGAGTCGGGCCACTAGTACCCATAGATTAGTAAAGATTACTCGCTCCTAACAAGAAAATGTAATCTTTTGACAATTGTCACTGTAATATATTTTCGTGTTTGATAACTATTAAAAAAATGTAGTTTTTCGATCATTTACGAATATAACGATATTTCTACGCACTTATTCTTCGATTTCGTGTCTTAACTGCGCATGTCGGCCTTGTTCCGCATAAATTACACCATGACAGCCATTAAATGGCTGACAGAATTTAGACAAGAGTTCAGTCCTATTCGAGGTCGGCCATATATGTGTTGCTAATTCATCCATTTGGAGACATTTCGACAAAGTTCTCAGAGGTTGATTCAAACCAACCATTATACCGATACGACTGTTTTATATGGTAGAGATACGTATGGGGGTGGTCCTTCTTGAATCGACACAGAAAGGATTCTACGACTTTCAAAGTCTTTTCTAATTACTGAGTCAATATATGAACAGCACTTCCAAGTACTCAAAGTTACAAGTGTTTGTTGTTGCTACATATATTGTGGCTTAAATTTTCGACTCCCCGATTACAACTAGTTTGTTACACAAAGGGGCTGCCAATTAGGGGTGAAACCATTATCATTTGCCGGAAGCTCTTTGAATAGCGAAAGTTAATTGAAACTCAGGCGATTTTATTAAATTTTGGGGACTCGATCTTTAGCATACCTAGTGTTGCTATGCACCTGTTACTTCATTTAGCCTTTCTGATTTAGATGGTGGTTACATTAGTACTTTATGTAGGTATAAAGGAAGTGTTTTATGTTTCAATAATATGTAAATCCTTATCATATAAATAACGTGGCACTGTGTTCGTACATGTTTCTTTCTTTCTTTTCTATAATATAGAAGTAGCAGACGAGCATGCAGTCCACCTGATGGTACGTGGCTACTGCCGCCCATGGACATCTGTAATCAGCCCCAGATAGGATTAGACATTCCTACCTGAGGTCGGCCACAGATGCGCTGCTACCCCTGAGGACTAAACTGGAACGCCTTGGAAAAGTATATTTTTTCTTTTACCATAGCCTTCAAACCAGAACATACCAGCGCTTAAGACTGCTGTTACGAGGCAGAAATGATTATGGCGGTGGTGCTGCCGGAGTCGAACCCCAAAGGGTTCTACCATCTTCAACTTTTATATTGGTGTGCTTTATATGTTTTATTGGTGGAACCAACCGTTCCAGCTTGAAATATTGCATAGTCTTAGACCCAATAAGTGACGTTGTTAAGATTTATGCCAGGAAAATGTCTACACGGTCTCACTAGTTATCTGTTTATTTTCTGGGAGGCAACTATTTATTTATTACTTAGAATTAGAAGAATTATTCAATTCATTTTATCTCATTAATAAATAAAACTAGAGCTTAAACATCAGTAAAACAAACGAAATATTAAAGAAAAATCAAAATTCCTCATCTGTGTTTTTGCCTTAAAGTAAGATGTCAAACTAATACTGAAATACGAGTACTTTGAATAAGTTTTAAATGAATACTGTCGGGAATTGATTTGACTTTGGAATAACTGTTAATCTTCTGATAGTTTGAAGTGTCTGAGTGTTCGCTGGTTTTTCCAAGTAGTCGGTGAGGTGGTTTGTATTAAAATGTTAATACCAGAGTATTAAAATTTATTCTGCCATGTAGACATGTTCAAACTACTAAGTACTACTTTATCGTCTTCAATCTTTTTAAGTTGTGTTGGCATTTCATAGTAACTTTTCGTAGTGACTTGTATTTGCTTAATTTATTGATTAATTTCAGTTTATAAGACGTTATTAATGTATTTCATTATTTATTCTATTAAATCTGTTATGTCAAACTCTGCTTAAGAGTAGCATATAACATGTGAAAATTTAATAAATTGCCAAAGTAAGGAGGATCTGTTAGTCCTAGTGATGAGTGTTATAAGGCGATATGATCCGACATAGGATGACCAATACAAAGTTAAAGTATACCTATCGTGCACGAATATGTCATTTAAGCACAAATTAATACCGAAGTTTCAACTATATTGTAATGGTAATACTTACAAGCTGACGGAAATGAAATATGTTTAAAAATTAAGAATCATGTCAATGTAAGAAAGGGTTGTTCGGAAAGTTATTTCGTTTTTTCCCGATAGAGGATTTAATTGTATTTTTTCACAGCTAACTCCGGTTCCGTATTTACCTATTGAGTACGGAACCCTAAAAATTCCTGTGATTATCGCAAATGCGTTGTTACTCTTGCGGAGTGAGTTAAAATGCATCATGTATTATTAATGTTTCTAATTGAAACATTACTTTTTAGTTACCTCTTTTCCAAGTTATCTTTACATCTTTATTCCATTGCTTTTAAATTAAAACGTGAACTACATTTTGTGGAGGTATCGTAACAGAATTACTTCATTTATTAGATTTCGAACCGTGACTCCGCTTCCTACATTAAAATTAGAGCGGAATATTTTCCTGTAGCTTAAAACATTTTCATTTCAAAGTCTTCATGATTGAGTAAGCCAATTTGGTTAAAACATTTAATTAAAGATATCGTATAAAATTTTCATATTTATTTCCTTAACATACATAGATTTTCTTTAAACATATTAAAAGAATTAGAGCGCTTGTTTTATAAAAAATGGTAAAATAACTTTATGTATATGATTTTCATTTACATACTACTATTACCCAAATATCACCTGCACTAAATGACTTTATAATCGAACTTAGGGTTTGTTGACTGTGCTAATTAAGACCGAAACTTAATGTGTGGTGTTTGGCAATACCCATTGACAATAATAATAATAATAATATAATACTTTATTGCCTCAATATACAATACAATAAGAATTACAAAAAAAGAAACAAACATAAGAATGTAGAGGCAAAAGGAGGTGGCTCAGCGTTTGCTGACACAGAGTCAGGGTTCCGTACAGCGCTGTTTTTCAGCCACATCCTTGTCCCTCAGATGTTAAGCGGAAATAAGTGGCCGCCGCCTTTTCAATACAGTTTCCACACAATTTGCATTACAATTTATTTTAAATTCAATGTCAAGTTAATAAATATAATAATTTTAGCTAACTTAATTTCAATGTATTCACAAATGTCAAGTTAATAAAAATAATTTAAATTCAATTCAAATTAAATATAATCTAAAATCACAAAATTATAATTTACATTAACAATAAAAATAAATTAAAGGGAAATAACCAAGAAAAAATAATTAAAACGACTACTATAGTGCTATTTGCCGAGACTCATGTCATAAATGTGTGTGTGTGTGTATGTGTGTGTGTGTGTGTATGTGTGTTTGTGTGTGGGTGTGTGGGTGTATATGTAGTGTGTTTATCCGAAAAAGTTTTTGATTGAGAGGTACTTATAGTATGCATGCTTCAAGTTTTCTGCAGCTAGTTGTCTTTTTAGTAGTGCTGACCTGTATTTTAATTTAAAGCACTCGTTGCTTATTTTGCATCTCATAGGTGGAGGGAGATCATTCCATATTTTAGCTGCAGCAAACTTAAAGCAACCCCTGTATCGAACGGATCTGTGTGTTGGTTTCTCTAATAGATTGTGTGTGTTGGAGCGTAGATTTCGATTGGATATCTCTTTTATCCAGTGAAGCTTCTCAAAAAGGTATTCTGGTCGTTTGTTCCAGATTATCTTCTGCACTGTACAGGCATAGTGTAAATCTCTTCTAGCGCTCATATTTAGAATACCTTTTTGGTTCAAATACGGGGTTATATACTCTCTTTTCGGGACATTGAAAGAGAAACGGATACACGCATTTTGAACGCGTTGGATAGCTCTTTCAGTGCTAATATTTATTCTTGGGCCGAAAACGGAGCTACAATAGTTAAGTTGCGAGAGTACAAGGCTCTCGCAAAGATGCATACGCAGGCTAGGTGTAATGTAGGGCCTGATTTTGTGTAGTGTCTTTAACTTGAAAAAAGCTGCCCTAATTTTACTATTTATATGTTCTGTGTATTTCTGTTCTCCATCTATAACTAGCCCTAGATTACGCGCAGAAGTTACGGGTTCAAGAGAGAAGTCATTGATTTTAATTTTTTCCTCGCAATCAATTACTGCTTTGATTTGGCTCTTGGTACCCAGAACTACCATTTGGGATTTTTGTGGGTTAAGAACAAGGGCGTTATTTTTCGACCACGTACAGATGTTCCTCAGGTCCTCATTAATTTTTTTGACAGCCTCTTGTGTTTTTTTCCCTTCAAAAGAATAGTAAAGCTGGGTGTCGTCAGCGTACATGTGATATTTGCAGTGCTTGACATGGTCCGGAAGGTCTGCAGTGTAAATGTTGAATAGCATTGGACTTAATAAAGAACCTTGAGGTATGCCTCTCTGAAGTGATTTAAGAGAGGAAAAACGTTTTTTACCATCTATTCCATCGACTACGACCATTTGTTCTCTATTTGTAAGAAAGTCATGAAACCAACTGCAGGCATCTTCTGAGAAGCCATATCGTCTAAGTTTAGCTAGTAGAAGGTTTGGCTGAAGACAGTCGAATGCTCGAGAGTAGTCGAGGAGAATAATGATGCTGCTGAGCCCCATGTCTGAGGCCTCAGTCAGATCGTCTGTCACGTGGAGAAGTGCTGTTTCCGTACCAAAACCCCTACGAAACCCAGATTGAAACTTGGGTATAATGTTATTTTTTTCAACGTATTCTGATACTTGACGCAACACTACGTTTTCTAGCACTTTCGATAATACGGGTAGAATCGAAATTGGTCGCAAATCTTTCAGTTCAGATGGAGCACTATTTTTGGGAATTGGTCTTAACCCGTGTAAATTGGCAATCATACTAATGTTTACACGTGACTAACTCTTTTACACATGATTAGTCTTCAGTTAGTGACATTCTAAGAAAATTGCATTCTTATGAGCAATTTATTTTAACACATTACTAGCTGATCCGGCAAACGTTATGATGCCATAAATTAAAAAAATGTTAAGGGAGAACAACCTTATCACTTAGGGGTATGAAAAATAGATAGTAGCCGATTCTCAAACCTACTAAATATGCATATAAAATTTAATGAAAATCGGTAAAGCCGTTTCGGAGCAGTACGGTAACTAACATTGTGACACGAGAATTTTATATATAAGACAAGATAGTAGACACATGACAGCTAATATTCTATGCTTTAATCGATAAGCATCTTCAAAATCATTTTTTTATATTAACTTCACAATAACTGACTTGACTGAACTGACTTGAATTCTGATTTCCACTTAAGAAAGATCGTCAATTATAAAGGAAGTCGGAATAATGACAAAAAGTAAATCTTTATCATAACTTATATTATAAATGCGAATATGAGATTCTTTGTCTGTTAGTTTGCTACACTTTCACGCCTTAATAGCCGATTGTCATGAAATGTTGTACACATGTTGTCAGGGGTTCAGAAAAGGACACAGAGGACATTTATACTCCTTTTCCTTTTATTTGCATATCACACATTGTATAGAACAATAATTTCACAATTATTATATAAGAACACGTAAATACTTACCAAATTCAAAAGATAGACGTTAGTGACTGTCCTCATCCGCCTGTTGCTAGCCAGCGTTGCAATGACGAGACAGTTCCCTGATATTGACAGCAGGAATATGATGAAGTACGGAGGCAGTATGAAGCGCCACTCGTACGCGTTGACTGCCACGCTAGCATTCCGCACAGCGATGGCGGTGGTGACACTTGAAGTAGCCTCTCTCATGAGCAGGGAACTGATGTTGTAGGTCAGCGTCAGATTGGACAAATCCATTTTGAGTTATCTGTAAAAGAAATAATGTGCTTAATATTGATGTGTCATGATTATTAATACTAATTTTAGGAACATATTTTTTAATACATATCATGACATAATTATTCGTACTAATACACATCATAATTACGAGTATTAATACTAATGTTAGGTACATTAAATTTGAACGTGAAATTATAAACGATTAACGAATTGTGACAGATTACACGAAATTTGTGTTACCGACCGCAATTTTGGAATTTCCTACTCCAGTGTACAATCAGCTATTTGATACCTACATTAATTTGGGCTTTGTCATATCCGTTAGACATTTTAACATTTGAACTAATCCGGAATTTCTTTAAAAAACGAATGTACAAAGATGTACGTCATATAACAAGGCATGGCGTCAATTTATAAGAGGGTATTTTAAAGAAGTACCCTTAATTCACTATGATATGATTATATCCGCAGTCAGTCTTAAACTTAGAGCCCTTTACTCCATTAATGGCTTAATCCATGGATATAATATAGTAGCTGAACTTCAGTCTAATTCTTAGTAATACCGAAAGTTGATCGAAATTTAATGCTCTAATTTATCAAATAAACTTCGAAGACATTTGGAATACACGTAAGCTAATACGAAATGTTTCAGTAATTTGGGCTAGAAACGAAATTACTTTAATCCAAATTTAACTTCACCAATTTACTCGTTATCGACTGAAGTGATTGATGCGTGATTCTTGATTGAAGGTATAGGTATGTACTTTGCTAATCTTAACCAACACTTCGAATTTAATTTGAGATGTTTCGCAGTACAGGTGGTTTCACTACGTAACTTTATTGTTAACAAAAGCTTAACCAGACGTCACTAGTGTTAAGCTATTTTATTTACGGTAAAATTTTAGTTACGGTTAATATGATGCCACAACTAACACTTAACGTTAACCGGTCGATTTCGGTCGGTTATCTGTCAGTGTCGACAGTGAAACAATTAACGTTAATGATAAATAACTTGGTTCAACGCGAAATTGTTACATTCCATCATTATTGTTACAGTCGTAGTTTATTTTAACGCAAACTTTAAAAGCGCTTATGGTGCAATCCATATCCACTTTGGTTTGACTCCAGCAATACCACGGTCCACCTATTGCTGCGTATTAACGCTAGGTTAGGCTTAGGTTGTCCCTGTAGTTCCGGGACTAGAAAAGGGCTACGGTATCCCCTGCCTGTTGTAAGAGGCGACTAAAAGGGGGCTTCCGGGGTTGCGGGCGGCAAGAGTGGGAGCTCAAACCGTCCAGTAAGCGACCCCGGGAAGGACGGCGGTATGTGTGGTCGCATACCGTGGATGTGGGAGGAGCGAAAACTGCTCTCCCAGGACAGAACGCGATCAGGGCATCGCGCTTGGAGGAAACCGGTTGCGTTCCGTCGAAAATCCCGAAGTTCCCAACAAGCGTTGAGGACGACCACCGGGGGGTTTTAGTGCGGTAAAAATACCACCGGGTACCTTTTGAAGGTTTCCCCTTGTTAAGAAAAAAAATCTGTGGTCGACTTCAGGCAAGAAGATCTAATCCTATTTGGGGTTGATTATGTATGTCCATGGGCGACGGTAGTCACTTACCATCAGGTGAACCAGGAGGCATGCTCTTCTGCTACTTCTATATTATAAAAAAAATCCACCTTAAGTATTGAATTTCTTATCCCTCTTTATTTTCGAAAGGGAGAAATTAAATACACTCTGAATGTACCAAATTTATCTTAAAGTAATCACGCTTTTGAATCAGTATTTCAAAAGCTATTTAAAGCGAAACGTAGAGCTCATCAACAATCCATTTAGGACTAAGTAGTCTCATTAGCAAGACGAATACAACTGTAACTGTAGTCTATGTCTAGTTTTGCTAATTTCTAAAAAATCTTGGTTTATTTTTTAAACTTGGTTTAGTCTTTTGATTGATAGTTTTGTGTTAATACTTTAGGATATTAGAATAGCTTATACAGATTAGACATTAACTTTTCAAACAGTTGTACAATATAGGAGTAGCATAGTTAATTGTATCAGGCGTTTCTTTGCGGAAATCTATGCTATTAAGTTAGGATTAAAACTACTTCGCAATAATCCGCTACGAATATGTATGAATGGTATATATTTTAAACCATACAGTATGTTACACCCTCCCTCACACAACGGATGCGTGCAGATACAATAAATAAAAAATATACACCACCATACATACCACCACCCAACTAGGTATAGGTAATGTAGTTTTAATTCTAACTTAATAGGAGTAGCAGAAGAGCATGCAGTCCACCTGATGGTAAGTGCTACTGCCGCCCGTGGACAGCTGTAAACAACTCCAGATAGGATAAGATTTTCCTACCTGAGGTCGGCCACAGATTGCCGCTATCCCTGAGGACTAAGTTGGAACGCCTCGGAAAATTATGTCTCCATTACCACACCCGTCAAACCAGAACAAAGCAGCGCTTAACACTGCTATTATTGGGCAGAAATACGTGTGGCGGTGGTGCCGCCAGAATGGAAACACAAAGTGTTCTGCCACCTTCAGTTCAAGTAAGTTTATTATAATTATACTTATGCTGTGACAATTGGAAATGGCAAAAAATCTACTTTACATAAAATATGTTTAAATGCGTTTATAAATCTGAGGGCCAATTAAGAATGCTGTACGGTTGTTTAAGTAAGTTTAGTAAGTACATGTATTTCATTGTAAACTGTATTTCGAATGTTCATACATCGAGAATCCATTAATTGCCCGTTTTCAAAATAGATTTTTTATCAGTCGACTTTCCGAACTAGTTCTAGCAAACTCATTACTCTCGGCTCCGCACTTAAGAGTGTGTGTATTTATTTGTCAATTAAACGTTAGCCTTTTTCCTTTTCGGTTGATTACACTTTAGACAGAATTAAAATTGTATTTTAAAAGTATATTCATCATGAAACGTCTATGTTTAAAAAAATAATTAATATAAAACTTTAATGAACCCATCTAATCAGCACTACTTAGTAAATGTAATTTTACATAATTGTAAATATATAGAGTCCTGGAATAAATGTTACAATAAAATCGGCTTTAATATTATAAGGATTATAACAACATTTAACACACGCGGTTTATTTGATCGAGTTTTTTTTATAAAATATATGAGTAGCATACGAGCATGCAGTCATTTCATTCATGGATACCAACATTGACTTAGTTCTTGTAGATTAGATTAAATTAAGATTAGAATTTTCCTATCCAATAATAGCAGTGTTCAGCGCTGTAGTGGCCCGATTTAGAGGCTTATAAGGGAAATGTATCTATTCGAGGTGTTCCAATGTAGTCTTCAGGGCCGTGGCCGACCTCCATAGGCGGCAGTAAGCTCTAGGGTTGGCGATTCTTTCCAAAAAAGGCCGATTCTTAAATTGATTTGAATCAAGGTGAAATAAATCGATTCGCTTTAAACTTGAAAATATTGAAGCATGTAATCTCAAACCTCAAAAAAGATTGCGTAGATCAAGTTCGCGGAAGTTAGGCAGATTGATTATTTCATTTTGAAATACTTTCCGATAATAAATTGTGTTTATTTACAAAAGGGCCTTTAACTTTTACGCAGAAACGTTAAAACAAGGCGAAATTATATAAAACCAACATTTGCTTGATTCTAAGAAATAATTAAATCAAATGTAGTAAAAGGTCGTTCCAATGTCATTCCAATAAAGAATGTTATAGAAAATGGCTGTTTTTGTATATTTTTCTCGCCCACACATTATAGAGTAGGTACGAATCAGAGATGAAGAATAGCACGCAGTCCATTTGATGGTAAAAATACATTTTTTTTTTCAAAATTTAAAAATACATTCATTATCTCATACTAGGATTTCCTATGTTGCGCGTGCCATGGACACACACATCTACATACATTGAGAATAGAAATCTCGATTCATATTTCAGATATCTGTCTTGCTGGGAATCGAACCCTGGACCCTCTGCGCCACAGACCGGTATGGTGACCGCTCTGCCATGCGAGTGGTCGGGTAAGTGATAACTGCCGCCCGTGGTCACCTCTAGTCTACCCTAGATAGGATTAGAGTCTTACCGTAGATAGGATTTGAGTCTAGATAGGATTCTAATCCTAGGTCTGATACTGCTACGCAGTTACCTCTAAGGGCCATACTAAAAAGCGTTTTATAAGTGTCTCTTACCACAACCTTTACGACTTACGCAACAGTGCTTTAAAAAGTGATGTTATAAATCAAAAATGTAAAGGGTTCTAACACCATATTTGTATCTTAAAATAAAAAGTAGCGGTGATGATGCTAAAGTGTTTTTCGAGAAAACCTCTAGTAATTAAACCCATTCGATTACTGAGAAAAATCTGCATAACACTATAAATTCTAATTCAACACCCATTGAGGTATGAGATTTTCATTCAACTTTATAAAATACCAGTATTTTCTTGCAAACAAATGGGTTATATTTGAATAAGCGTGCCGTTCACATACTTCCTTAAATCGTGGCTTTGCCTCTCCATACTTCATTGTATGACGGTTCGAATTTAAATTTACTATTTGCATGACTGAGCTCTTTTGAAATAGATGTATATAATAACTACTAGCAAAATGTTTGCATCGCAAGTGATATAATATATACCACTCATTCACTTATGTACTGTTATACTTAAAAGTTAGTTCTGTGCCCGAAAAAGATTTTTATTTATAAAATATAGGAGTAACAGACGAGCATGCAGTCCACCTGATGGTAAGTGGCTATTGCAGTAGCCATTTATATGCGAGTTCGACTCGTACTTGGCGAATTATTTATTATACTTAGTGATTACTTACTTATTGTTATTAGACTACGGCAGTACCGCTACCACCTATTTTAGTATTGTAGTAGCAGTTGTGGTTCGATTCCGGCGGCACCACCGCCACACATATTTCTGCCTCATAACAGCAGTGTTAAACGCTGTTCTAGTTTAAAGGGTGTGGTAAGGGAGACAGCCTTTTCCGAGGCGTTCCAGATTAGTCCTCACGGGTAGCGGCGCATCTGTGGCCGACCTTAAGTAGGAATATCTAATCGTATCTGGGGTTGATAAAGATGTCCATGGGCGGCAGTAGCACTCACCATCAGGTGGACTGCATGCTCATCTGCTACTCCTATATTATAAAAAAAAAACAAACAATCCTAAAAGTAATATATTAGGTAATGTCTAAAATTGTCAGTTTATTAACTTTAATAATAATACTAAGTATTCCATAATTAACATAATATAAATTCAACTATGTTACAGTCATTCCTTACTAATTATTACAGACTTAAAGTCAGTAATAATTATTTTCATCCAACTCTCGGATACTGAAGTAGGCGAAGGGTTAAAATGATTTATTATATTAAAACGACAAAAGGAGATAATGGGTAATAATTATTCGTAGCAATTTTCAAAGCTGCCTGTCTAATGTTCCGTGTAAAATTTGATAAATTACAATTTTTTCAAACATTTAAACGGATGGCATGCCCGTTATATTGTAAGGAATTTCAAATTAGGATAGATTAGTCCCAAGTAGTGATAGCTTAGCTATTGAAACTCGGTGTCTCAAAGGAGTTAAAAATGCCTCATCATTCAAAATTATATGACTGCTGGGAATTAATGATCACCTTTATAATTATAAAGGAAAATATAAATAATCTAAAACATTAAGTCATGAGGAAACCTACACGCCTTAGTCTTTTAGGACAGTTTTCAAAGATGTGTAAACTCTCCTAATCCGCACTTAGCCAGCTTGAATATAACCCTTTCACTCTAAGAGACTCAAGCACAGTAGTGTGACAGTAATGGGTTGAAAACAGTCCCACATCAGTCGTCTATAGTGTGTAGTAGTAAGGTACTGAGCGTAGTATTAGTCCAGACGCTTATGGACGCTCATCGTGTAAATATGTGAGCTATACCGGTTGTGTTCCTCTGTAACAGATTTGGAGATAAGGACATCTGAAAACGAACAAAAGTCATCAACACAGCCAACATAAAAGCAAACACAATAAACCTTTTAGGTGGAATATGGAGAACAAAGACCATTGAACTAAAATAGATAGGCTCTGAAGACCGGTGAGCTGAAGTGGCAATAGTTACAGCCTAATAAAGAACTACCTATTATACAATGCTCAAGAAGACAAATTTAGAACTCTAAAGAGTTCACACGCTGGAAATTAGCAGTATAAAACGCGACTGCAACGGGGAAGAAACGGCATACTCGAGAGAATTACCTATTTCTACTTAATAACAGCAGTGTTAGGCGCTGCTGTGTTCCGGTTTGAAGGGTGTGGTAAAGGAAGACAGACTTTTCCGAGGCGTTCCAGCTTAGTCCTCAGGGGTAGCGGCGCATCTGTGGCCGACCTCAGGTAGGAATATCTAATTCTATCTGGGGTCGATTACAGATGTCCATGGGCGGCAGTAGCCACTTACCATCAGGTGGACTGCATGCTCGTCTGCTACTCTTATATTATAAAAAAAAAGAATGGGCGCACTTATAAGGGCGCAAATAACAATTAAACTTGATGGCACTCCGTGAAAACTTTCATTCAGATTAAGATGAGCTGACATGAGATTGGAAGTTCCAAATAGCTATCCTATTTGGAAACTTACTTTAGAAAATAATCTTACCTTTTAAATAGAACCATTGGCGCTTTTCAAGTCTTAAGAAAATACGATGAGCAGGTATAATATCATAATATATACTATATTATTAAATTAAAACTTGAAAAATAATAAAGTAACTCTGAGATAAAACCTTAAAGTAGATGAATTTATTTATAATTTATAAATTATTTTTATTTATAAAAAGCGGTTATATTTTTATGATATGCGTTTTTTAATTTCTTTATTGCCGATATTTCGATTGGATCGTGGTCACGGCGAAACTGCGGTGGCGGGGAGAAACAGCTGGTTGACAAGTACTAGTGGTAGATTAATCTATCTATTTGCCCTACGTCTAGTTTGTTTTTCTATTCTGGCTACCATATCACGACACAAAACACTAAAAATGTTAGTGTTGTGTGTCGTGTGTAGCATATCGTGAGTATCCTTTACAAAACAAAATGTCTCAATTCCGCGATAATTTTAGTCTAAAATACGACTAATTCAGCAAAAAAATATATTTATACTTCAAACAAAGAAATTGGGATTACTATATACATACAGGATTGATAAACCCTTTTTCAATAAATTGTCAGGATTACTAAGATCGTGGGAATCTTAAATCCCCCTTCTCCATCGTTCAGCCCCTTTGTTTATTCTAAATGGGATTGAATAGGCATTTCTATACTGGGACGACGCGACACTACCACAAAATAATTTCTTTTGTGACACTACCTTATCTTTAATGAACACGACAGAACTCTTGTGCCTATACATATGTGCACTTTACCGTTGATGATTTAATTGTTAAGCACGTTAATTACG
Source organism: Epargyreus clarus (assembly GCF_041222505.1). Classification (NCBI taxonomy): domain Eukaryota; kingdom Metazoa; phylum Arthropoda; class Insecta; order Lepidoptera; family Hesperiidae; genus Epargyreus; species Epargyreus clarus. The sequence goes on from NW_027332230.1 coordinate 15,128,974, forward strand.
TGAATTAAAATACTTAACAAAAAATATTTAACAATTTAAAGAAATAAAAGATTATTTATTAAAAATAAAAAAATAACTTATATGGAACTTGTCTTTACCGTACCTTTTTAAAGGAGAACACAAAAGGGCATAATGATATGACGCTGCTGAGCGACAATTTGTGGAATTACCGTAATCAAAATGACTATCGTAATATATTTAAAACATTTTAATCTTTTGATTTTGGGTTTGATTGCTAGCTCCGACGTACATAATCTCAGTTGATGGCACATCCTCTTCATTAGCTTTATCGATCGCATTAAGTGCGAAGTAGCGAAATAGGAGCCCTTCACTTTGTAGTTGCGCTCATGTGTTGAGCAATTTGAGCATTTTATATACCAATATGTGTTATGCAATATAGTACACTGACTTGTTTTACTGTGTATCATTTTTTTCATATTTGCTACCTAGATTCAAGAATATACCTAAATTCAAGAATATAACAAAAAATATACGCGACGAATAGATACTTGTTCTTTAGGAAGTCGGTTAATAAAAATTTCAAGCCTCAAGCATTTTGCTAATCTCGAAAAATGGTTAAAAAAATATTTTTACATACCTGGCAGAAATAACATTCTTTCCACAGTTTAAATTGCGTTTAGATAAGTTTCATAATTGGCCGCACAGAATCTCCTTTTTGTGCCCAAACATTAAAAGAACTACCATGCGAACAGGGAGGTGGTGAATGCTCATAATGCACTTACACCAACGCCGCGACGATGCGAAGGGATGCTTACCCACTAAACACCCCGTTTTTGGCTTTAGTCCTCGGGGACTCCACAGCCGTCGTCGGATAGCGACATCTTAGTGAGGAACAAGACGTGAACCTTTCATGATAACTTCCGTGCTTCGGAGTCCGAGGTTTCGTCAAACAATCTATGATTTTAGACTAAAATTACAGCGGAATTTTATTTTAAAAACCAAAATATACATTTTATTCCAGTTATATATATCGTGGCAAAAATAAATCAAAACCGGCGGATTGTGTACCCGTTGCAATGTCGTTAAATAGTCGCTACTAATGTTACAATAGTTATGTTTTAACAAATATTAAACTCAGTTGTAGGTTTTCGAGCACTCATTTCATACTTTCAGTGCATATAAAGATAAGCTGAGTATATTTATAAATTTTTAACTGCGGCGTTATCATATAGTAATATTGCTAGTTCTAAAACTGACATTTCGTGTGATAGCTTGTTGTCGGGCAGAATTTTTTTATAATATAGGAGTAGCAGACGAGCATGCAGCCCACCTGATGGTAAGTGGCTACTGCCACCCATGGACATCTGTAATCAACCCCAGATAGGATAAGACCTTCCTACCTGAGGTCGGCCACAGATGCGCCGTTACCCCTGAGGACTAAGCTGGAAGACCTCGGAAAAGTATGTTTTCCTTACCACACCTTTCAAACCAGACCACAGAAGCACTTAACGCTGCTGTTATGAGGCAGAAATAGGTGTGGCGGTGGTGCCGCCGGAGCCGAACCACATAGGGTTCTACCACCTTCAAAATTTTATTTTATTTTATTTGTATATGAATTCGCGTAAATATAAATCAGTAATTTAAAGGCTGTGTCTACTCGGAATTTTTGCCCTTAGTAACTTATTTGTCTGCGTGCAACTTGGTAGTTATGCCAGCCATACTGCCATAGATCTTTAAATGTTATTTTACTATAGCCGACACCAAAATTAAAGTTAAAATCAATTATGTAAAAGAAGTCTCATAAAAATCTAAACATTTTAAAATACTACAAATAAAATTACTTACCAAGTTGACTTGTCACAAAATTTCCAAGTTTTTATTAGTTCAGATTATGAATAAAGTCACACATATTTTTTTCATAAAACACATTTACACATAAACGTACACTTATGTTATTCATTTTAAAAATTTACACTTACTATAAATACTTCACATTAAGTAAATAAAAACTTATTTATACTACCTTAATTATTAAAAATATTTTCACTATGATTTTTCAACTACGAGAAAAGTTCTAGAATTTAAACCTAACACCAATAGTTAAAATCACTTAAATGTACTTCAACTTTCTACTAAAGTTTTTGTATCACTTACGTAAAAACTTTTTATTTATATCATAACAAATATTCAATATAATTAAACAGAATTGATAGTCAGTCCGAGTTTATTCCCGCGTCATATACTTCCGAAAGCTTCGAAAGCTCGCGTTTAAGTTAGCGAGTGGCAACCCATGAGCTTTCAGGGAAGCGCAATTCTCGACGGCCCTATACTGACTGGGTTCCGACGCGGGTCCCGTTTGTGCGCATGCGTAATAATCGTTTGTTTTGGATTCTCCTAAGTCATATATCATCATGTACCTATCAACAAGATTGATTGCAACAGGAAATAGGTTTAGAAAAGAGTAGAAATAGAAAATATAACTATGATTTAGATGTAGAAAACTTAAGACCCGCTCTGGAACAGACCTCTTACGATCTGTTGAGGAGGTTCGGTTAGCTTCAGGAGACGATGTTGGATATGAAAAACAGTTATTCTACATTCTTCGAAACGAAATACAAGTAGTTCTCCTTTAAAACTTGAGTTGTATTGGCTATTATTTTGTTGTCGTAATATAAATATTAATAGGCAATGGTAATCCAAGTATTATAATAAATTGGAAATGATCTTTTTTACTTTGGAATATAGGTACGTTTTGTCTCGATCTCGCCTGATGGTAAGTGATGATATGGCCAAGAAATAATTTTGTAGGTTTACCACCTGCTGAAGTTTATGGAAAGGGTGGCACACTTTTTCTAGGCATTTCAGCTTAGTCCACATGGGTAGCGGCACATCTGTCGCCAACCTCAGATGGTAATCTAATCTTATCTAAATCTTATCTAATTCTTACAGATGTCCACGGGCGGCAGTAAACACTGACCATCAGGTGGACTGCATGCTCCTCTCCTACTTCTCTATTAATAAAAACACAATAAAATATACATAGGTACTAAAGATCGGTCTTGAAATTAAGCCATTCTTATAAGGAACTCAAGTGCTCCTGAGAGGAATCTACAGGTTAGCTGAACCTTAATTGAATATGAAAATTCTAGGAAATCGCCCGACTTTCAATACTCGATCGTCACAATAATATTCAGGTCACGATCCATATTGTTCTGAAGTTAATAATAACATTATATTAGCCTTTGTCGTTTAAAATGTCATATTTGCATGCTATTAAATTTAAATAGCTGAATATCAATGTTTATATACAAGATCTGTATACGATTGAAATATTATATTTTAAGTAAATGAATAAAAAAATCGAAGTCGTTTGTTTTATATTACAACATAACAGAAGAAGTCGGTTAAAAACGAAAAATATAATGAATCGGATAACGAACGCAGCCGGTAGGATTCGAACCTACGCTCCCAGAGGGAATCTGATTTCGAGTCAGACGCCTTAACCACTCGGCCACGGCTGCTTGTAGTAACTCGATCGAATTGTGATATCTATACTAAACTTTTGGCAGAGGCTTGTGTCTTTTGAATTTATGTATTTATTGTAATCCTAATGGACGAATTTAATGCCTGCTAGCATTTTCTACCAACCCTTGAAGATGACGAAAATTTGCGAAATTTCTATAGCATGATAACTTTACCGGGCTATAAAGAGTTTTAATATTATTAGATTATATAAACAGGGTGTCCCGTAAATATCACAAATAACACCAGGGCTACATAGGCAGTAGAGTGATGAGTGTGGCCTGATATAAATTTGAGGGTTTGTTGTGAGGTAGGGTGATAGCCTAGTGGTTAGAAAGGGCTCTCGATCGCTGGGTCCGAAGTTCGAATCTCAGGTACGTGAACCTAATATTTTAAAGTTAGGTGCGTATTAGAACTTAATTATAACTTGTTATCACGTTCAAAGAAAATATCCCGTAGGAAGGGAGGATTGAAGAAAACCTCAATGGTGCTTGAAGTTTATGAGTAGATTTTAGCCCAGCAGTGGGGGCAGTAATGGGTTGATGATGATGATGAAAACAACCCTATAACCAATATACCCCAATTTTATAAATAATACCCTAGATTAATTTACACTGGAGTAATGAATGTTATAATTTACTTTTATTTGATGCCCAATTGTGGAGGGTAATGTTTTCCGAAAATATAGGGCTCATTCTTTGGCAGATCTTAACTTTGATAAGCAAAATAGAAAGACATTTCACCGCCGTGAAATTGAATGAACCCACAAAAGGATGACAAACATTTATTGTTTGAATTCTTGACAAATAAAAAACATTTTAGAGAAAAATATCGTATAAATAAGTAATACTACGTAATAAATAAATAAGTATTTGAAACATTTTAGGGACATTTTAGAACGGAAACGTGGCATAACTTTATTTACGCAACAATTTTAATTCTCTTAACTGGTTACACTTTCTTGTTAGGAGTGATCAATCTATGTATTTTATTCATCTAAGGGTCTTAAAAACTTGACATGAACTGTCATTGGATTAGTCTAAACTGTGTGGAGAGGCTATATACTTTCCTTTCAGGTAATTGTTTTTAATCAGTCAGTTTTTTTGCACTATAATTACTAGTCTTCATTTGCAAATAGCAATCAGCATGCATTCTACCTGAGGTGGGCTATATGGGTTGCTACCCTAGAGAAGTTTTGGAATGCCATGTGCAAGTAAGTGTCTAATCCATAACACACCCTTCAAACCAAAACTTAGAAATTTTAACAGTGCTGTTTATAGACAAACATAGCTGTAGTGCCCCCAAAATGAAAACATTACGGCTATGTCTTCTTGTAATTTAAGCTATAAACCGAAAATCTCTCCACTGAACATAATATTGTAAGTGATTTGAAGGTGGTAGAACCCTTTGTGGTTCGACTCCGGCGGCACAACCGCCACACATCTATCTAGCTCATAACAGCAGTGTTAAGCGCTGCTGTGTTCTGGTTTGAAGGGTGTGATAAGGCAGACATACTTATCCGATGCGTTCCAGCTTGGTCCTCAGGCGCTACCCCTGAGCTTCTGTGCATGAGGTACGAATATCTAATCCTATCTGAGGTTGATTACGGATCCATGGGCGGCAGTAGCCACTTACCATCAGGTGGATGCTCGTCTCGTGCTCGTCTTCTACTCTTATGTTATAAAAATTACGTTGGTATTCTGTGGTGAGGGCGCGCGATACATGATTTTATTTTATACGATAAGCGTAGGAACTTGCAGCTCACCTTAAGGTAAGCTGTCACTGCCCTCCATGGACTTAAGTGACCAACTTCATGTAGGAAATGTTTTACCTGATGCCACACCTAAAGTAGTCGGTTCTTAATTCTTATGTATAAGTCAACATCCACAACCTTCCACAGAAACGCAAAAACAGCTTCATACAAAAATAAGTGTGGCTATGGTATCCCCGGTCCGTGGGTCTACCGTCCTTTAAGTGTATGTGTTTCGGCTGTGTATCAGAAGAAATAAAACTTTTATAGCTTTTTATACGACCCAGTAAAAGAGTAAGTTTGTGCGGCAGTAGGTGATACCATTAATCTTTACTTCAGATCTAAAAGTTTTTCGACTGTCTATTTCACCGCTTCCCACATTATTTAGACCGACATGATCTTCTTTGAGCACCGTTCCTTGGGTGTTATTGCGGTTTATAGCTGTTTTTCAGACAATATTACCTAAGTACTCGAGGATTCTCTGACGACAGGTGGTAGAAAGCCATGATGTATTTTTTTTATATTTGATCCTAACAATAAAGCAGACGTGCCTGATGGAAAGTAGTTAATGTCACCTATGGACATTTGCAACAACAAAGGAGTCGCCAATGCATCGCCGGCGTGAAGGAAAGCTGTTTTTACACGTTTTTTGAAAAGCCCCACGTCATAGCGCTCCGGGAATACATCAGAGGGACTCGGTTTGAGTATCGATACAATAGCTGTAAGTAGTAAATTTTTCATTAAATTTTATTTTATGTTGTGTATATACTGGACTATGACTTGTTACAATAGGTAAATATTTACGAAATGCGATATAATGCGATATTTGAGAACCTTTTTAAAGAATTCTCAGGCATGAACGTACTTGTACGTTATAGAAGTGGCTGACGAGAATGCATTTCACTTGATGATAATTGGCTATTACCGCCCGTAGACATCTGTAATCAACCTCAAATAGGATTAAATATTCCTACCTGAGGGATCTGCCCCAGATGCGCAGCTACCCCTGAGGACTAAGCTGGAACGCCTTGGAAAAGTATATCTCTCTTATCATACCCTTCAAATCAGAACACAGCAATGCTTAACACTTAACTTAATAAGCAGAAATAGGTGTGGCGGTGGTGCAGCCGGAGTTGAACCACAAAGGGTTCTACCACCTTCAAATTGCGTGATTACACTGTACATTACATACATTTGAAAGTCCATAAGGGACCAATGTTCCTTGAAATATAACCAAGACATGAAATTTAGAGTATAATCGTACATTTATAAAGTTTAACCAGTACTGCAGTAAAAAGGTAATAAAAACAGCGAAATTATTTTCTCTGTCTATCGCGGGGGTCTTAGTAGGTATGAGTTAAGTTTTTAACTAAAATATCTGAATAGGAAATCGTGTTATGATTTTCATATGAACTACAATAAGATACACGTTATATATTATTATGCACATTATCATGCATATTGAGAAGTATTGTGTAAATATACAGATGCATGTCTTTGAAAATCAAGAGGCGTTGATAATTCTAGTAATGGTACTCCATTACTAGAATTATCTTAAAGAAATTCTTTATACGCTATAGGACAATTGCGTGTAACACGACGCTGTATCTATAAAACAACACCCATGCTTAGAAACGTCCTATTCTCTAGCAACCGCTGTGTATCTAGACATCGAACTTGTATCATAGAAAATGAATACTGTTTTCAAGTTACTTGTGATCGCCATATCTTGTTCCAGTTCCAGTTTGGGCGCGATTGAAAATGATCGCTATTATCCACGATATCACTTGGCGCCACCAAAGGGATGGATGAACGATCCAAATGGTTTCTGCATTTTTAAAAATGAATATCATCTATTTTACCAATATAATCCTGATAGCGGCAAAGACCCTGGAATTGCTCATTGGGGTCATGCCAAGAGCAGTGATTTATTCCATTGGGTCGACCTACCAATTGCGATGTATCCTGACAAAACTTACGATGCGGATGGTGTATTCTCTGGCAGTGCTGTGGTCGACAGCGGTACAATGTATCTTTTTTACACTGGCAACGTCAACATGCCTAATGAAAAACCAGACCATAAGCAAGTACAAGCACTTGCTACGAGCACGGATGGAATCACTGTTACTAAATATGTCAGTAACCCAATAATAACTGGTGCCGACAAACAACCAGATTTACGGGATCCCAAAGTGTGGAAACATGGAAACTATTGGTATATGGTATTAGGAAACTCTTTTGTCAAGGATGGAGTATCGCTTGGCCGCGCTCTTTTATACAGATCTTCAAACAGAGTAGATTGGAAGGAAGTATCAGTTTTACACGAATCCGACGGTTCTTTAGGATTCATGTACGAATGTCCCGATTTCTTTGAGCTTGATGGCCGCTTTGTTCTACTTTTCTCGCCTCAAGGTATTGAACCACAAGGGGACAGATTTAAGAACTTGTATCAGACTGGCTACATCGTTGGACATTTTAATTACAATGATAATTTATTTACTCCTGAATCAGAATTTAGGGAGTTAGATTTTGGGCATGACTTTTACGCTACGCAGACTATTTTGGATAATCTCGGGCGAAGACTATTAGTAGCTTGGTTAGATATGTGGAAGACGGATTATCCAGAGCAATCTGATGGATTTACTGGTCAAATGACAATCGTCAGGACATTGTCCTTAACCAACGATAACAAGCTGATACAGAAACCAGTAACTGAAATCGCGAAGGCTCGAGGCAAAGCATTGTATATGGGAAACGCTTGGAGTGGTAAAAAAGTAACACTTTCAGATAAAGCAGGTGAAGTATTTATAATAGCACCGAGAAACAAGAATATGATTCTAACCATTGAATCTGATAATATTGTAGTTACTGTCAAATATGATTACACTGAAGGCACAGTTTCGCTAAATCGCGGTGGTAATGACCTTCGTCGCACCCTCTACCGCCCTCAGTCGAAATTGAAGTTAAAAGCATTTATCGATGCAAGCTCTATTGAACTATTTTTCGGAGAAGGCGAGGTCACGTTCTCTAGTAGGTTCTTCCCCACAGGTGCCATAACAGTGAATTTGAAAGACGATTCTGTAGCCGAAATTTTATCTGTGCATGAGATGAAACGTACTTTGTACTTGAGTAAAGACAATTAATAATATTTAATAATGAAATATTCATCACGTTTACGTTTAATTTTATCCGATGTATCTATAAATGCAACTTATAATTGGAATAAGAAATTATATTGTTCGTGGTTTATAATGACTTGTAAATTAGATTCAATTTGAAGTTAATTGATCTTAATATTGTTATGCCTGAGTAAACACATTGATCAAATGATTATTTCTTTTTAATTACTAAATCCTATTGTTTTACAAGAAATTTTCTTATTGTTCTCTAATACCATCAAATCACCTTTTTGCGCGACATACTTAAATACCTTGGGTTTCAGATATTATATTAGTATTCGTGTTGTAATTTGAATGAAAAGAAAAATATATTTAGCGAATTAGTTTTACTGCGCAGTTACAGGTAATGCTATTTTAATTTTAAATAAAACTATAGACATTTCAACGATTGGAATGGATAATTCGGCCAATGGGTACGTACATACGACTAAACTCAAATTAGGGAAGAGTGCATGACCTCTAGATATACAGGAGTCCCTGAAGTTGATTTCCACGATATTTCACGAAAATTTCTCAAGTGATTTTTCTCAAGCCATTTTCTCGAGTGATTTCTTTTATTTCCCCTAATCCCAATAGCTTATCAATATTTTGAAATCAATGTTAACATTCAGAACTCGCAAGCTATTACTTACTGCCCAGCACTACGTAGGTAAAAAAATGGTCCCCTTTTAAGTTATAGTCCGCGCCAAATTGCTAGTCCGCTTTGAAGTTGTAACGGGCAGGTGTAGTCATACAAGTAACTATGGCGATGCGGTTCATTTCTATATTCAGATCGAACTAACAGTTTTACGCGGACTATACTAGAATAAGAATTACTTAAAAAAATAGCTATAAGACACAAATCACATTTAGCTTCATTCCAAATGAAGTTTATTCTTTACTGCTTTTTAATGTATTTTTTGCAATGCAATGCACGTTTGGGAAATCTCGCTTGCTTTATTTTATGTACGAGTAGGTGTGTATTTAAAATACTTCTATTGTTCAAAATAAAAAAAAAAATGATGTGTCTTTATTTCTTGGTATTTTAATAATAGTTTAATAGTTTAATAATAGGCGTTTTTTTATAAATGCAGAAATTTTATTTTAAAAGTACGTTCGCAGATTTTTTTAAGCATGCAGTCCTAGTAAGTGATTAATACCACCCAAGGACATAATTATCTAATCAATCCCAGATAAGATTAGAGGCTACAGAACCGTTCACCCCTCAGGTCTAAGTTGGAAGGTCTCGGATAAGTATGTTACCTTTAGCCTTACTCCTTAGTGTCATAGTAGATGAGTATTAAATCCGAGAAATTCGCAACAATATCATCTTGCGAAATTGTTTATCCAATCCCAATTCGTATATGTAACGTTTGCTTAAATTATGGATGACCTATATCCTATACTTCTATGGGATAAGTATAGGAAACTGTGAAAAATTATGGCTCTGGAATCCCATAGACCATTTCGATAAATTTTGTCATATATCATCAATTCACTACTTTTTAGAATTTTATATTGTAAAATTTATTAATAGGTAATAAAATAAATATAATAAAATGAAAAAAAAAACATTTATCAAGATATTTTTTCCTATTGAATTAATTTAATTAATTTACTCGGTATTCGACTATGTTAATCTTCTGGATGAACTTTGTTAATCATCGTATGATTCCTGTAATTATTATTTTCATGGGAACCACCGACCGGAAGCGATTTCACTAAGTGCCTTGTTTTCCGGGAAAGTATTTAATTCTTGATACGCCTTCGTTACTATTCAAACGATAACAAACAATTCAAGTGTTTACTTGACTTAATGGGTAAGGGTAATGTTTATCGAGCTATGTGGGCAATAGCTATGACAAGTATGTATCGAATTATGATGTACTCAAATTTTAGAAATATCGAGCTTTGCGTTTATAAATAATAAGTAACAAAAGTAACTTGAGTAAACCTCAAATTCTGGAAGTTCTTAAAGGTCTACTAGTATACTTAGTCCGCGTAAAACTGCTAGTCCGCTCTGAATATAGAAATTAATCTCGTCGCCATAGCAAATTGTATGACTACACGTGCTCACAACAAGTTCAAACGGACTAGCAGTTTGGCGCGGACTTTACTAACTTACTACAAATCAGGATATTATAACCTCAAAACGGTTGACGCAGTTAAGATTATAAATAGAATTAAATAAAAGTAAAAACAATTAAATAACTTTAATATTAACGTGTAAATTGTCAAAATTAAAAACATAACAATCCATGTACAGGTTTTACGTAACTTTAATTAAACTTACGTTCTATTTATTGGATACAAGAATATTATTACATCATTCATATTTGTCAATAATATTATACAAATGACTCGATTTGATCTGTAACAAAACCTTCTTTTAGTGTTGGGTAAAATCGTAATACCTTATAAGCCACAAAGCTTTTAGGATTACTTGTTATTTTCTTGCCTTCTCTTTATAATCGAAGCAAACCGTTCCAACAAAACATACCAACAAAACGAATGATTTGCAGGTGGTGGAACTCTTTACAGCTCGAGTCAGTAGAATCAACGCCACGCCTTGCCTGGCGTACAGCAGCAGATTAGCTCTCGTAAAGGTATTATATGTTATATTATATAAGTTATACCTTAGTCCTCGGGAGTAGCAACATATGTGTGATTGTCATTTTGGATTTGGTTGCATTTGACCATAACCTACAGTGACCCATTAAAATCAGTAGGAGTGAATGCTTACTTGTTGTCAAATAAAAAAGACATGTAGTTGACGTGCTGTTAATTGATTTTCGTAGCTACGTATATCTATCGAATATCGAAAAGTGTATTAGTTATACTTGAAACGATAATAAACGTTGCTAGTTGCTAGTCCCGAAAACTAGATTGGAACATCCACCTTAGCTCAAGGATCAAAAAAGAAGAACTGGTAGACTGCTGTAAGACAAAGACAGGAGTTACGATAATACCGGTATAGTAAAACTACAAACTACAAAAAAATCCACTAAAATAGATAGTTCAGCTTACAAGAACATTATTATTACATTTCGTGACTAGCCTCGCCTAAATACTTTTGCCGTCAATAACAATCTACTTTCCTATCTACATCAGTTTAACCTATCATAAAGTAATAAATTAATAAATACAAAGAAAACTAATTTCACGATAAACTACAGAGCTTATAAAGTAAGTACAATAATAAATAATGGTATATTTATGTTGTTTACTTAAAAAAAAATCTAAACTAAATGCTTGCAGTGCTAAATCGTATATAAAATAAAGAAATAGTTGTAATTGACGGACATGATCTAAGCTATCTACATTGTACAAACCAGAAAAAAGCATAGCAAGTATATATGAAATAGGGGTAGTACTGCTTTGTTCTGGTTTATAAGATTTGTGTAGTAGACAAAGTATATTATTCTGAGGCATTTCAACTTCTGCAGCACACCTGTCCCAATTGACCCTGACCTGCAGACATTGGTACCAGGCAGGCTGCATGTAAATTTGCTTCTTTGCAAAAAAGGTTGTTTACAATAATATAAAAATAACTTAAGTCAAAGTGGCATTATGTTGACTGCTTCCAGATAAATCCTCAATGATCCCAAGAATGGAGACGTAGGTACCCGAGATCAAAACAATAAGGGAAACGATTCCAATGATAGTGTTCTTGATTAACACGTAGTTGAACTTCCCAAGGTCCCGGTCCCATAAGTAGACGGTATCGATGATGGCAGGTAAAAGTAAGCCAAGAGTAGAAAAGAAAATGGCACCAACCAGGCTGATGACTAACTCTAGATTTGGAAACGCTGCGGCAAGTGCAACTGAAAAATAAATAGATCGATTTAAAGATATTAAGTATACAATCAGTACTCATTTTAAAGTAGAAATAAGGATTAACTGAACGGTAAATCAATACTTGGTAACTAATATAAGCAACTGCTATCTATTTAATTAATCAAAAATAGTCTACATGCATATGAAGGAAATGGATCAGATTGTAGTATAACTAATTTACGTAGTTAAGAAATCCGGGTATAGCCAGCATCTAGACATATGACGGCTGAGAGTTGAACTTTATATGCGCTTCTAGAATTCAGACCGTATGTTAATTTGTTAGTCATAGTCGTTACCATTAAATAAACGTCATTAAAATTTGTTGAGTCTAATATGCCTTCCCACCAGAGATATGTGAAGTGTCTAATCAAACTAATTTTCGTCCACTGAAACTTTTTAATGAAAATCAAGCAATCCTTTGACAATTTGACACATATCCATAGCTTATCACTGATAGAAAAGAGCTAATAAAGGTTGTAAAAATAAACCACCTAGGTTGGCTATTGCCCTAGATTACCTAGAGTTATAGAAAGAGACATGTGACCAATAGTGGGACTCAAAATGATGTAATCAACTAGAAACGGAAAATATTTACTACGAAACAACCATTTTGATGTGAATTTAAAGCTGACGAATTATGGAATTTGGTCATGTAGGACTTTTTTGTTTTGGGGCACGCAACCACAATAAACACGTACGCCGTACATTTATGGTTGTAACGCCGCAATATAGTGCAAATAGTTGAAATTTTTACGGAGCATGCAATAAATTAATTGCTCAAATTTTTTTTGCCTACAGCTTCATTCCGTGAACATGTTTAATTTGTTTGTTCATTAAGAGGATGTAGTCCTGTTAATAATCACACGATTTACATAGGAAGATGCTTGTACACGTGATTTATTTAATAATGATAATTTTACTATAAAAATGTTAAACACGTATAATTCAACGTTTTGTTCTCATTCTATTAGTTCTGTAGAATGTTTATGCATGATTAACAGTTGCTACATATATAGAAATAAATGTAGTAACTCTGTGGATTTCTTTTTTTTTTTTTTTTTTGTTATCATAGTATTTTGAAGGTTGTAGAACCCTTTGTGGTTCGACTCCGGCGGCACCACGGCCCCACCTATTTCTACCCCATAACGGCAGCGTTAAGCGCTGCTGTGTTCTGGTTTAAAGGGTGTTGTATGGGAGACATACTTTTCCAAGGCTTTCCAGCTGAGTCCTCAGGGGTAGCGGCGCATCTGTGGCGGACTTCAGGTAGGAATATCTAAATATGCCTGGGGTTGATTATAAATGTCCATTGGCGGCAGTAGCCACTTACCATCAGATGGACTACATGCTTGTCTGCTACTCTTATATTATAAAAAAAATATAGTATTATAAATATTGTTTTTCTTTTTCTTAACGCCAACATTTTGTTATTGTACTTACCAGCAAAAGTGACCATAAGTGTCCTTACGCTGACTTGGATCACGTTTTCGTACTTGTTAGATGAGCGTTTCTTTAGCAGACGATTTACAAAATCCATGGGCACGTAAAATTGGAGAGCGAACGAGAAGTATATCACCAGCGCCATTACGATCTTCGCGCTTTGAGCGATTCTGAAAGACAATGCCATTAAAGTTACGACTTCAGCACGGATCACTTGCTTGAGAGATTAGATATTGATTTTGTGTTTCCTACTGTAAATTCAGGTATAGTATAGAAAGTAGTCTGAACGTACACCTACGTGCCTATACCTAAGCGAAGGAAAATATAGTACAGGAACCTACTTTTTCCAGACTACCATTAGTATTAGATACTTGCTATTTAAGTCCTCTTAAATGTTGACTACATTTATTTTTATTACATTTTCATCTATCAGATGATCTAATAAAACATATACTTAGTGATGAAATTCAAAAGCAGTACAAGATTGATTTTGTGATAATGCCTCCATAATATTCCTAGTATTAATATCGTCTTTCATATGTTCATTTACATTCTTTACCTATCGGGTACAGATAAAATTCCTACAAAGCATATAGGAATATAATCGGATAAAATAATTTCCTGTTGCCAGATAAAAGGAATTCCGTTGTTCAATACATTTTCAAATGGAGAGCCGGATTTGCAAATAAGCCGAATAATTGTTCATTAAATTGTTGATTATTTTAATGTAATGTAATGTAACACTCAACAAACAATTCATATGAGTATCACTTGTTTCGAAACTATTGAGAGGTACGGTAAATAATGATGTAAATTATGAAGTTACTACTCCATCAATTCGAATTGAAATTATATTGAAATATATGTATATACAGATAGAAACACTTAGGTGTTTCCCAATTGTGGGAAAAAATCTCTCGAGTAGCAGTGGGAAAATAGCAGCACTTATCACTATAGAAGATAGATATAATTATGTGTGGTGATGGTATATTTAAAGTGAAAACAAAGGATTCTGGTATCTGGATTCTGGCTGGAATTTGGGATCATTCCAAGTAAGTAGAATGATGTTAAAGATTACAACACGAATCTTTAAAACATGTACTTTCGAATACTTACATATCTTCCGGAGGCAAGTTCAAGGTAATGCTGCCTTTGACGAGATCACCAAACTGAACGTAACCGAAGAATCCAAAGACGCCATACAAGGAGATGACAATGACCATAGATACGTTAAGCACTCCAGGGCACCCGAGGAACTGTTGTGGTTTAGCCATTTCGTTTTCAACCGGCATTACCACGCCGATTCCTTCCATTGCAAATATGACTGTGCTGGAAGTAAAAAAATATTTGAACATTGATAAGTCCATACATCGAATAACCTAAAAAAATATTGAATGTCTGAACATTACAACTAATAGAGCCAATTTTTTTAAACTTTTTCAAATTCAAGGGTAAAAATTTGCGATTGTTGTTAAGCTTAAATATAATTTATACGCGTAACAAGCCAGGAATTTTACAAGGTTTGATCCTGTAGAACTTCTGACTTGCCATGTTCCATCGGCTGGCGTAACCGTTAAGATTAGGCAAACAAATCAGCATAATCGTGGGCTGATTGCTTCATATATGTATATACAAAATCTGAAGTATGCTCGTAAATTACTAAAATACAGCATGACTATAAGATAAACAAATCTTCAAACATACCTTAAAAATAATGGCCATTGATTGACACTGACGACGACCTCCCGATCGCTGATTGGGGGCAAATCCGTGAAGACATAGTACATCGTTATGCCAAAGACCACAACGATGAGCAAATTGGCGACGGTCGAGAATGGCACCAGATACTTTAGGTTTCTTATCTGGCAGATGAGAACTAACGGTACCAAAGTAAGCGCACAGTACGCCTGGATCGATAAGTTGGTCTCGGGGTAATACACATCCAGAGCCTGTAACAGAATTGTTTTATTTTAGTAGTATTAGTATATAGTGGGCAATTGGCATATGGGCAAATACGTAAACAAATACAAAAACAGTAATTTTTGTAAAAACGTAAAAACTCATACTAAGGGTACTGTTCAAGAGTTGGGTAGCGAAGTTTTTGTATCAAGTTCTTTATCTTCTTAGTCAACTAGCAAATTGACTATAAACTTTCGGACTACTTTAGCTTATAGTCTTTTTGTAATTGCTTAAGCCCGCTAAACGCGAGAAAAGCAGCAGAAACGAGAATGTGGAGCCGATACGAATCGGGTTTTTCTCGCGTTCTCGCGAGATTCTTACGAGATTCTCGCGAGAATGTGAAGCAGGCTTTAGAAATTTGTAAACAGTGACATTTGAAGACTCACCTCCTTAAACGATGATCCTATAAACACCACATATACACACAGGACACTCGCATAAGTTGCTGCTAATGAATAGTCCACGAACGTTCTGCAAGAAATAAGAAGGTTTAACTAGCCGAACTAATCATTAATTTAATTAATAAATAATAATAAAAGAGTAATATAAAAATAGTTATGTAATTTGTAAATATCGAGACCATTTTGATTAAATAGATTCTAAACATTAAAAAAACTCTAAAGCATAAAGTTTCGCTTCAAGTACCTTTATTATTTTATTCAAATACGAGTAAGTGCATATCTATCATACGATAATAACTTTAACAAATCAAAACAACTTCGGATCCGAGAATTCAATTTCAATTCAAAACAAAAACAAACGTTCAAAACAAAAATTTATAACTACAGTACCCTTAGTATGAGTTTTTACGTTTTTACAAAAATGACCGTTTTGTATTTGTTTACGTATTTGCCCATACATTTCCAATCAGCGCCCCTAGCGGACTGTATCATGAAAAAACAATCATTTTTGTAAAAATGTAAAAACTCATACTAAGTGTACAGAATCTTACTTCACAAAACCTCCCCAAGGTTGCAAACTCTTTGGTCCATACAGAAAGGCCGCTCCACAGGTTTCAGCGAAACCCATGGATGGCTTTTTTGCATTCACACACGCTCGTTGTGACGTTCTCACCTAGAACAAAAATATTATGAACAACTACTCGTAGCTTTTATATATGACTAGCCGTTACCCGCCCGCTTCGCGTGGCATAAAATACATGCCAAGTAAAAGAAATATTAAATTGTGTTATCTAGCTGCCTAATTATTTATCATGAACGGATTTTACGAAATCAACACACCGTTAACTACTTAGGGTCTTATCGATTTATATGAATTAAAATAATAAATAATACAGCTTTCCACATCACCATGGAGGTACTGTGTCGTACGATGCGTTCCCATTATTTTACATGGCGGGATCCCCAGTAGGCCTACACCATGAATCGACGTGAGTGTCAATGCCATCAAGTTTAGAATTTGTTACACATATAAAATCTATATAAATATAGATCGGATATAAACAACTTAAGCCTAGGCATTAATACTTTGTCGTGCTAAATAAAAAGACAGTAATTTAACTTATATCTTTTTTATTAACTAATTCTAAATAAACATTGGTTATAAATTTAAAGCTATGAACTTTTTAGCATATTGCTAGCATTTTCTATTTTAGCATTATTCTTATTTTTATACTGTTATTATTTTCATAGTTTTAAAATTTTTTTGATCACTAATTTTGTATATTAGAAACGTAAATTAAAATCCAAAAAACACATTGTTCATAGTTTTAGCTTTACAATAAACCTGAAATTTATTAAAATATATTATTTTGTCTGAATAGACGTTATCTGAAATTTTACGTTTCTAACTTCGAACTTAAAAGATTCCCGTATATATACATATAACACTTCTTTTACCTCCTTAGTAGAATTTCAAAAACATTCCTATGTACATATGTATCAATAAATACTTTATCATCAAATTTCTGAAAGCTAATTCAACACCTGCGGTCGGCAAGCCGACACCCACGGGTGGTGTATGGCCCGCGACTTTTCCTTGTGGCCCGCGGGTCTGCGCGTTACTAATAATTTACCAAGTGCAAGTCCAACCCGCACCTTGAGCATTCCGTACAACTAAAATTTTTATTTACACATTTTGTGAAAGTTTCAACTGTCTACTTCTACCGGTTTAAAAGTTAGTTGGAAAAATATCGAATAGCAGTTTGTTTTTGTTTTCAACTTTTTTTATTTTTAGTATTTGTTGTTATAGCGGCCACCGTTATGCATCCTCTGTAAGAATTTCAAATGTCTATCTATTACGGTTCCAGAGATAGAGCCCTGTGACACACGGACAGACGGACAGACAGTGAAGTCTTAGTAATAGAGTTCCGTTTTTATCCTTTATGTACGGAACCCTAAAAAACCGTCGATGTGCACTTCAACACGCGTAATACATTCCCATGTTAAAAATATATGTTACGATGGCCCGTGGAATTTCACCCTACACTAAACCTCTCTGCACTCTGTTCTTTTTCCAGACACGCCATAGGAAGTAACTTCAACAACGGTTTTTAAAGAATCTTCCTTTACTTATAGGTTTCTAAAGGTGGTAGAACCCTTTGTGGTTCGACTCCGGCGGCACCACCGCCACACCTATTTCTACCTAATAACAGCAGTGTTAGGCGCTGCTGTGTTCCGTTTTTAAGGGTGTGGTAAGGGAGACAGACTTTTCCGAGGCGTTCCAACTTAGTCCTCAGGGGTAGCGGCGCATCTGTGGCTGACCTCAGGTAGGAATATCTAATCCTATCTGGGGTTGATTACAGATGTCCATAGCCACTTACCATCAGGTGGACTGCATGCTCGTCGTCTACTTTTATAGTATAAAAAAAATAGTACCCTAATGGTGGTTGATTGTTGAGTTGCTAAAATGCTGAAACAGATGTGTAAACAGAAAGGCATAATGCATACACCCTTCTATAGCAGTCTTAAGGGTTAATCTAAAAATCTAAAAAAAACCGTGACTCAGATGCTTCATTGATTGTAATGATAATTTTTCATAGTGGTCGCTCCCGAATTAACGGAGTTTGAAATGAAATTCCAACCCCCATTTAACGACCTTAAGGGATGATTTTCCAAAAATAATGGTATAGGTGTTTAATTATTTTCTATCGAAAACCCAAATACCGATTTTTATACAGTTTACATTAAAACTGGAGGACTTTCATACAAACTTACAACCCCTATTTTACCCTCTTGAGGGTAGATTTTCCATAAATGGTGTTAAAAAGTTCTATTATTTCTAACAGGAAAGCCAAATGCAAGTTTTTATAGTCCTTGCTTCCGAATTAACGGAGTTTGAAATAAAATTCCAACCCCCATTTAACGAACTTAAGGGATGATTTTCCAAAAACAATGAAATAGATGATTAATTATTTTCTATCGAAACCCAGATACCGATTTTTATACAGTTTACATCAAAACTGGGGGACTCTCATACAAACTTACAACCCTTATTTAACCCAAATAAGGGTTCATTTTCTAAACGGTAGAATTATAGTTCCACTGTAGCTAACCAGTGAGCCAATGGCTAACTTACATAGTGCTGGCTTTCAAATTGGCAAATTTTAAAATAAGCTGTTAACCCTTATTTTACCAACTTAAGGGTTGATTTTCCAAAAATGGTGAAATAGGTATTTAATTATTTTTAATCGAAAACCTAAATACCGATTTTGATAGCGTTTACATCAAAACTGGGGGAATTCTATACAAACTTACAACCCTTATTTAACCCACATAGGGGTTGATTTTCCAAAAACGGTAGAACTAAAGTTATTTTATATCTAACCAGCAAAGCAATGGCTAACTTTCATAGTGCTGGCTTCCAAAATGGCAAAATTTAAAATAACCTGTCAACCCCTATTTAACCACCTTTAGGGTTGATTTTGGAAAAACCCTTAGATTAGATTTTTATTACTTTAGATCAGAAAGCTAAATACCAATTTTCATCTAGTTTGCTTTAAAACTGACGGACTTTCATATTAACTTCCAACCCCCATTTAACCCCCTTAACGGTGGAATTTCGTAAAATCCGTTCTTAGCTGACCTCTACTCGGTGAAAAGAATATTCCTACCAAATTTCAAGTCTTTAGCTCTAATGGTTCCAGAGATATCGTGATGAGTGACTATATACGTGGAAATCTCTTTTATATATATAGATATAGTTATGTAGGTACGGTGCCACCGGAGGCGAACAAAAACGAATTCTATCGCTTTTAATGAAATATTTCATTGCTTCCGGAAATTTATTTTGAACGAAAAAATGTTCATTGTTTTCGTAATTTTATTTTGAACAAATAATTTTATTAATCAAATTACGATTTTATAAAGTTACAGAGCCATTCTACTGCGATTTTTTTTCAAATATGTAATAAAAAATCGTACACCTTCTTTATAGGTCAGGAAATCCTTAAGTTATATATAAATAAATAAAATATTATAACCGATGAAAACGACTATAAAGTTGATATTATTTGTCAATTAATTTCAATTATTTTGAAGTTATACAAGGTGTCCGTAAGCTTTCATTAATTAATTCCAAACTTGCGAAGTATACCTTATACTACAAGGTAAAGTTAAAGGAGTCACTGTTACTATAGTTTAGTTCAGTCAACTTGTAGTATGTAATTGTATCTGGGTGACATTTAAGAGTAGATTCTTAAAGAGATCCTTATAAGAAGTTAGTCTTTAAAATAAATAGTGAACAGCTGTAAGAGGAACTTACATACATACATACATATTATTGTATCGAAGGGTTTTAATAAAAGAATAAAAACCAAATTATAATAAAAAGATACATCAAAAACCAGTTCGCTTTCATTTAACTTGAATTCTGAAGGTTAAGCCACTTTTAATTTTTATTTACCATTCTTGAAGCGTTAAATTGAGAAATGATAACATTTCCTGTGTCGTGAGTGCAATGGACAAACAAAGCACCCACTTTCACAGTATAAATATCTCCATCTCTCTGCTAAGTATATTAGCATTGTGACCGCTGGCCATAGAGAATTCCTATTCTATTTCTGCAAGGATATTAACTTTCGACCTTTGAGAGGAATAAACTGTACGCCCACACACACAACAGGTGTATTGTCATAAATACAATGGAGGAGAGTACCGTAATAATTACTACCATTTATTAATTAGGACACAATAAGTAACGTTTTTAGGGTTCCGTACCCAAAGGGTAAAAACGGAACCCTATTACTAAGACTTCGCTGTCTGTCCGACTGTCCGTCTGTCACAGTCTGTCACACATGAAATTTTTACAGAGGATGCATATCGGTGGCCGCTATAACAATAAATACTAAAAATAAAATAAAGTTATTAAAGTTATTAAATATTAAACGGGGTCGCCATACGAAAACCGGTATTTTTCGATGTAACTGTTAAACCGTACTAGAGAAACGCTTGTGTTTTTATAATCAGTTTACTACAATAACTGGTATTATAAGAAATACAAATAAAAACCATAAAACACATTTTAATATAGTTATTTAAATTTTATTATACGTTGTGTAAGTATCATTGATCATCACCCCAACGCCATGTATTGTTGTCTGATATAATTAAATATTGTTGAAAATAATAAAATGAATAAAAATAAGTAAAAAATAATGAACATTTGGTGGTACGGAAGCCTCCATGTGCGAGTTCGACTCGTACTTGGCGAATTATTAAACAACTATGAGGCATATACTAGAATATGAAACTAGAAGAGAGTCTCAGAGTCTAAAGGTTATACGCCACAGTAATCTTCACACACCTGTAAAAACGATTTCTTTTTCAAGAAATCAGGCACGTAAACTTCCTCACTTTTCTTTCACGGTTAGGCAAGTGATCATTAATTTCCAACGCGCAGATAACTTTGAAAAAACAGAGGTTCGCTCAGGATTGATCCTCGAACCCCTTGATATAACCATCACTACGTTTTATCATCAGATAGCGACCCCTGAGGACTAAGCTGGAATGCCTCGCCAACGTATGTCTCCCTTACCACACCTTTCAAACCAGAACACAGCAGCGCTTAACACTGCTGTTGTAAGGCAAATATAGGTGTGGCGGTGGTGCCGCCGGAGTCGAACCACAAAGGGTTCTACCACCTTCAAACTTAAGACAAGATAAACAACAACTTACCACCATAGCAACAGTATGCGTACATACTACGCCAGCGAGAAGGGTGCCTATAACGCCGATCAATAGTCCAGAATTCTTGAAGGCTGAGGGCATAGCCAGGATGCCGGTCCCGAGACATGCTTTCAAGAGATGTGCTATGGACCCGAGTGTACTGTAAAAAATTGGAAATTTTCCGAAGTTAATATAAAAGTGGGAGATATAAATTAGATAAAAGAGAATAAGTATGCCAAATTTCAAGTTAATCCGACGTTTTGAAGGGGGTTAAAATCATGTTCAAAGATTCCGTTACATACTAACATACCAACATACATACGTCTGAAGCTAATAAAAGCGTATTAAAAAGGTGTCGCGATAGTGCGTTCGTAGTTGAACCACAAAGCATACTTCCCTTTTAAACATTATCTTTAGTTTAGTTAATACACTACCACTTCCTACAAATAAGTACATACATTCTACCAATACATAGATAAGCCACATACGGTTAAGAACTTATCATTTCGTAATAGCACGTTGCTAGCGTAATCTTAGTGCATTATTTAATTACTACATGCCTTTTGATTCCACATTAAATAGCTTCCGTGAGAATCGAACATAATGCCTTTACATAACTGTTTTAAGATGCATTGTTTCTAGTAAATAGGTACGTCATACTTAAACACATGTGTTTAATGATAGGACACGTGTTAATGGAGATCGCTACACGTGAGCTCTATAACGTGTGTCGCTGAGTGCAGCGGAAAGTTCAAGATTACATCCTGGTCAGAGACATAAATGATGATTTAGATTTCTGATTTGTGTCTGTGTTCATGTTATCTTTGTGCGTTTACGTTTTCCACAACTAAGAAATCTTAGTGTCGAAAACGTATTTTAAGTCAATTATATTCTTCTTCCAACATTAAGCGAGAGACATATTAAAATTTGTAAATAGAAATAAGTTATTGTCAGTTTGACATATTTAAAAATAATAACCCTGTAAATGCCGCGTTCCTTGACCTCTTTCCGCCATATACATACATATATTATAATAGGAGAAGAGGAATTATTCCAGAATTAGCCTGTATAACAACAAGGACCTAGCTAACGACACGACCAAGGACACGTAGCGTAACCTGACCGCAAACAACAATAACAACACGACGATATGTAATCGACATAATATCCCCATCTATTTCGACACTCATCAAGGAAGTTTGGGATCCCTCCGAAAATATTTTATGTAACTATCCGATAAGGCAATGGGGAAATAATTTTTCGGATCGACATTTCACATGTTTCACACTATAATACACTATAATATTGAATTGTGATATTTGGTAGACAAAATATGAATTAAAATTAGTATTTATTTTATGGGTTGACCCATGCATCCGTCCGTCCCTATATAATGACTTATATAGGGACGGACGGATGCATGTTTTTTGGATTTACAGGCAAGGCATATAGAATGAGTGAAAACGGAAATTTTGGATCACAATCTTTATAAAGAAACATTCTATTGTTGATGGAATAGTGACATTGACATTCACTCTGACAGTAATAGTGACAGTCTGGCAAAGATACGTCACGTTACATTATAGAAAATGATAATACTTGTCGTGTGACAACAAAGATAATGTGTTTGATTGCTACCGTAAACTTGGTTTGTTTGAGATATATCTTTGTTTTGTTTGAAACATTTAAACGGTTAATACTCGTAATAATACACAATATATTTTCAGGCTCATTATAAGCGGGCGGCAAACCAGAAATTAAGTGGAAACTGCCGCCCACACATAGATCCCAGATAGGATTAAAGTCCTACCTGAAGTTGAACACAAATTGAACCCTTGAAATTAAACCCTTGATTACATTAATCAATAAATAATTATTAGTTATAGTTAACAAAATGTAAATATACTTTAAGTTATTTCAGACAACCAGTCAGCTTGTAACTGCAGCACGTTTATATATCATGTTAGTAAGTCCTAAGGTTCGAACTTAGCCACATGGGAATATAAATGATTAATGTACTTATATGTTCTCATTATGAAGAAAACGCTTGAAGAAATACTAGAATTATAAATTATATAATAAGACCAATGTAATATATTTTAGTCATATATCCAAGGTCTAAACACTCTAAACCTAACAGCAAAAATATAGTTTACTTGATCGGAATATATTTGATAGTTATAAGATTTTTTTATTACATATTGCAAATAAGCAATATGTCTCAAATGATTGAAATATCTGCAGATTTAATATATTTTACTTTGCGTCTAAGGAGTCAAAAATAAAAAATATATTAAATGTTACAATTCTAAAGACTTCAATATACTAAGTGTTAAAAACTATTGATTCTACAAAAGTATTTTTAATTTAAGATAAACAATCAACTGACAAAGAAAAGTGTTACTATAGTATAATCATTTTTAGGGAAATCTTTAAAGTATGTTGCGGGACTTTCTCCTACGGGTTTTCTTATTTGTTAAGAACCTGCTGAGAAAAGCTTAATATCCTGGAGCTTACCTTTATGAAAAGTACACCCAACTCACTGGGTTTTATAAATACGAATATGACTTAAATATAATCTGACCCCTGCTCAAAACCATAGGCTTACGTTTACGTAACAAAAGAAAATATACGTCATAAAATACTTACGAGTTTGGATGTTCAACTTGTCTATGTTCAAATGGATTGTACTCTTTTTCCTTCGCAATATCATCTTTTGAAGTGATGCTGAGTGACGATTGGAATCCAGGATTAGATGTTAGATTGGCCCTGAAACACAAGTTATTAGTTATTAAACTAGATAATAGAACAAAAACAAACTTACAAGGTTAGGTAAACATTTTTTTTATTACATTTCATCATAACATCTTTTCAAGGGAGTCAACCATAAAGTGTGAGTATATGACAATTATTGTTCAGTAGATAAATCAAAGACTTGAGTTTCCAGTATGGGAACCCTCTGATTTGTTAACTTTTTTCTATCGATTTAAGAGAAAGCAGTGTGACAGAAGGAGTCTCGGAGTCTTAGTATAAACGTCCCATTGTTACCTAAGAAAATTTGAGATGTGGTGCTGGCGGCGCATGCTAAGAATCCCATGGACAGCTTTCCGGACCAACGCATCCATCTTAAAAGAAGTACACTTAGAGCGTTCCCAACGTCTTTCCAGTATTTGCCTGCACCGCATACTTAAATACTTCGGTCATATAGCCCGAAGAAATAATGACAACCTGGAAAAACTACTCGTGACAGGCAAGGAGGAGGGCAAGAGACCCAGAGGACGCAGCCCAATACGATGGTCAGACCAGGTATCGGATCATTTAAAGATACCGGTCAGTGAGGCGAAACACCAGGCCACTAATCGCAATCTCTGGAAAGCCACTATAAAGCAAAGAAGTCACGATCCTCAGCATTGATTGACCGACTATAGAGAGAGAGAGACACTTACCCTGTCGAATATGGAATCCTGAAATGATCAAAATTGCCTATAATCTCCATTTTAATAATATGGGTTTGCTCCAACTTACACAGCTAAAGTATTTTAAGTCTTATATTTAGTTTTTGCTGACTCTTAACATAACTGCAAATAGTTAATCATAATAAAATTCATCCTTGAATTTGTATGTTCAGACATTAGTAATTATACCAGTTTTAAACGGTCGGTACACTTTACGGTTATTATAAATGATAAACGTTAAAAATCTTAACTTCCATTGCTGTGCCACATAA
The DNA here is from genome assembly GCF_041222505.1 of Epargyreus clarus. Classification (NCBI taxonomy): domain Eukaryota; kingdom Metazoa; phylum Arthropoda; class Insecta; order Lepidoptera; family Hesperiidae; genus Epargyreus; species Epargyreus clarus. The sequence goes on from NW_027332230.1 coordinate 15,154,450, forward strand.
CTTTAATTACACTCATAATTGCCAGTATTATAATAATTTGATTTATTTTGAAATTTTCCTTCCCACTTACTCAATATATCCTCTTGTTATATTAATATCTTTAGCGCTATTATTGCTTGTTTTAAATCAAATAGTGTTACTTTTATATTGCGACTTTATAGTGCGTACTAAATTAATATATATGGCGTTTAGTTAATTAAATGGTCCCTTTTTTCATAAAATTACAAATTACAAATGACCAATGACCATTTACTTATGGATAAATGGTCATTGTTCACCCACATTATTGACATTAGGTTGTAGTTGTAGTATTTTAGTTGTTTTAAAAAACAAAAAACTCTGCTACTTTAAAATAGAGCATATTATGTTAAATTCCGTAAAACCATTTGGGTTGCATGGTAAAGAAGAGATATACATACATACGTAACAATTTGCCATGAAAAACATTTTGCACTGCAGTAGTAAGTAGCTACAAGGCAGGCATTTGACCGTTTAAAATGTAAAGATTTGCATGGTCTTACTAATTTTCTTGTCAAACGAATTCTTTATGTTTAGAAATAAAATTTTGCATTTCCTTACAAATGAATTACTGCAACAATATAGTGTTGTGACTTTGTTGTAATACATTTATTCCATTAACAGTATAACAAAAGCGTAGTAGCATTGTAAGAGGCCTTAATAGGTATTTCAAAATTGTTTTCCATAAATGTTTGAACAACATACTTTTGGATGAACGCATACAATTAGTAACAGTAAATAATTGCTGTATTTTTGACGCAAATTTGTGTGACAACTTAAAATACAAAGTAATGTATTTTTCTTTGTTATAATCCATAATGATGCAAGAAAGCCAATTTTCCGATGATATTAAATTCGGCGGCCAACTTTTCTTTTTAACACGCTTTTATTAGCTTGGGTTATATTTATGTACGTTTCGTAACAGTAATAGAATCTTTGAGCCCGATTTCTATCCACTTAGAACGTTCAGTTTAATTCAAAATTTTGAAGCATTATCAAAAACCTATGACAATACACGATTTTAATAATTTTGTACCATTGTCCTTATCAACATCATCAGGATTAACGATTTTCAACTCAAATTATAACTCAAATGTTCTGAAATATATCTATAATGCCCTATTGTAGAATCATTTTTAGGCTTCCGTACTCAAAGGTTAAAACGAATCCCTCCACGGTCTGTTTGTGTGTCACTGGGCTTTATCTCCTAAATCGTAATAGATATACACTTGGTTTTTTTTACAAACGATGCATAATGGTGGTTTCTATAACAACAAATATTAAAATTAATAAATAATTATAGTTCAAAAAAATAAAAAACACGGTTTTATGATAAAATCAACTAAAAAGTAGAAAATAATTTTCAATCTAAGAATCAATTAAGGAACAGTAAATAGTATAATTGTGGAAAAAGCGTGGGGTGCTCCATTTATCAGGTTCGAAAAGCGAAATTCGATTAGCATATAAGCAAGCATTCCACCTGATGGCAAGAACACCCACAACAAGAAGCTCTGCAAATAACAGGGGTTCTACGTGAAGTGATCACAAGTGTATTACGACTCTCAGGAGTCAGACAGGACAAAAATGGTCGCCTTATATGTAAGGCAGCCCGCATCTACACCCTTCCACCGAAAGTAAGAATTACACCCGTGAACTTTAAAGGATTTTAATAATTCGCCAAGTACGAGTCGAACACGTACATGGAGGCTTCCGTACCACCATTCATTATTTTTTACTTATTTTTATTCATTTTATTATTTTCAACAATACTTAGTTATATGATACAACAATAGATGGCGTTGGAGTGATGATGAATAATACGTAAACAATGTATAATAAAATTAAAATACCTATATTAAAATATGTTTTATGGTTCTTATTTGTATTTTTTATAATACCAGTTATAGGAGTAAACGGATTGTAAAAAAATCAACCGACTTCCTAGCACGGTTTAAGAGTTAGATCGAAAAATGCCGTAAAATCCCGGTTTGTTGTATGAAGACCACCTTTAATATTCAACTTTTTTTATTTTTAGTATTTGTTGTTATAGCGGCCACCGTTATGCATCCCCTGTAAAAATGGCATGTGTCTACCTATTACGGTTCCGTAGATATAGCCCTGTGACAGACGGACAGACAGTGAAGTCTTAGTAATAGGGTTCCGTTTTAACCCTTTGGGTACAGGACCCTAAAAACTATATAGTTTCCTATTTATAGTGGACGTTTCAATGCAACTGAAACTGAAAAGTTAATGAGTAAAAATAATTTACCTTAAATAGATACAATAACTTGCATTTTCCGAAATATGCTTCCACGATGCCAAATTAAATATTTATGAAAAATCTTAGTTGTGCGATTGATGCTCGTTACAAATAAATTAGGCACAAAGTTACTTTAATACCTAATAAATTCATTTATAAAAACCAACCAACTGTAACAATGGTAGAATTACTATTTCAATGACAATTTAAGAAAAAAGACCGTTCTGAATGACTGACCACAATCACATCATTCTATAGAATACATCAAGGACGATTGATTAACCTTTATACAATTTATAAATACATCGCCATTTATGTATAGTCGCTTCGGTTTTTCATCAGGTACGTGAGTATGGTATGGATTTAGGGAATCACTACTGCCTATGGATAACTGCAATTAACCCCATAATTATATATTTTTTATTTTTACTCTTTATACTAACGACTAAGCAGACCTGCTACCTGATGGAAAGTAGTCATCGCCGTGTATGGACATTTGCAACACAAGAGGAGTCGCCAATGCATTGCCGCCTCTCGATGAGAGCTCTTTTTGCACATTTTTTGACGAGCCCCATGTTATAGCGCTTCGAAAATACCTCAGAAAGATGATTTTGCATTTTGCATGTTCGTGGCAAAAACGTCCGTGCAAACCGCGCAGGAACGGTATGGAAGTCGTGCTCCTGGAGTCGAACAATGACGAATCCAGTTGTAAAATTTTGGGCGCAAAATTTGAAAACAATTATGAATATTATACCCGTATTCTAAAAATGGTTTCTAAGATGAATAACAATCGATTTTAAGAAATTTTATAAGTAGTATCCCTAATTTTATCAATTTTAAAATCGACTTGGCAATTCGTGTTATCCTTAAAAATATATTTACTCCTTACTCTTGTCTGTAATTTATGAGCAAGATTTTTATTAACCAGCTGCCATATAGTCTTACACGTGTATTGAACTAAGTTATTCATATAAGTAAACTTTGGTGAAAATATCTTCCGTATAATGTGTGTAAGTACTTAGATGTTATTCTATATTCCTTGAGCGCTCCCTGATATTGTTTTCCTATCCCACGATGATATTCTATTGTTATTGTTAAGAAAAGCCGAATCTTTCATTTGTTTGGTTTGTGATTTAGATTGTGTAAACACTTGAAATGACAAAGTGGGAAGCGAAAAATGTTTTAAAAAAGAAGGTGAAGCAAAATCGTGATAAAAATCTTGAAAAATAAAAGAGGTACTACGAATGGCACTTTGTTTGATTTCGAAGGCACTACACCTTTTTTGTGCCAAGTACTATTATGTCTTTTATGTTATTATGTTTTTGTCTGGAAAGTAGTATAAAAAGATACACCTATACCAGAAAATTACACTTAGTCCCCAGAGCTTGATAGTGGATTTGTAATCACTGATCGTCTCTCGGCAGTACTCTCATGCTATCTGAAATTTATTACGGACGACCATGGATGCCATATTTTTCAAAAATATTTTTAATGCTTACGTAGAATTAAAATTCTGGCCGGGGTCTTGCTTTTCTTTATCAGTCATTTCTTTAAATATCTGAAACAAAGAAGTCACATTGCGAATTAAATACAATCTCTACAACAATTGGAAATCTTTTGATAGCTTTCCTTCCACGTATTGACAAGATATCCTCTCACTCTGTGAGTGATTGCAATGAAACAATTAATAAAAATTAATTGCTTCTAAATAAAAAGTTTATAATAACTTCCATTTCTAAATTAATTGTTGAGTTGAAGCTAGGTAGTATCCCAAAAAACTTTAAATAATTTTTAATAGATTGTAGGAGATTTTGACGTTCGTTTGCGGCGGCACAGTACCCTTAGTATGTTTTTACAAAAATGACTGTTTTTATATTGGTCAGCGCCCCTAGCGGACTGTATCAGAAGTGTATCATGAACGTAAAAACTCATACTAAATGTACTGATACATCTAAGCGCTGTAGCGCTGCATTCTATTTTGGTTTGTGTGGTAAGGAAGATAAACAAGGGTTCATTTTAGTATTAATTTCATATTCGTATCCAATCGATTTCAGTACAATTCAGCTATACAGAATTGGTAACAGAAGTCTACAAGCGGTAGTTACCATTAATCAGGTAGGCTGCATGATCCTTTGCTATATTACATAAGAAATGATTTCTCTATCACTCACAAGACATGAGTACTCGGATTATTACAAACAAGTTTTAAGGATAAAAACATGAGTTCACTCATCCTATCCTATCAACATTGTAACAAGGCCATATTTTATATATGTACCTACGTAATCCTCACATTGCCGATAACTCCAAGGCCACGTAAATTTCCACAAATTGGAGAAATGTTAAACGATATTAAAAATATATTCATAACCCTAAGTATACTTTTCATAACAAAATATGAGAATTTTGAGTGTGCAACGAACCACAAAAGTGTCCTACCACTTTCATATTACATACATACATACTCCTTTATGTATGTTATCTAATAAAATAATATAGTAGTATATTAGTCTGTAACTTTTTTTCAATGCATTTCGACTTTAAAAGCGATACCTCTACTATCTCGCTAATTACTGGACTACAATGGAATGTGATTTAAATATAAAAATTAAAAATAATAACTGTTGGAGATTAATGACTTATGCCCACTTATAATTATTTCTCTAATTTTTGCTTACATGAAACGTTAAATGTCAATTTATGATAGGCAATTTAGGATATACATTGGATAGATTGTTTTTTAATAATCGACGATACTAGACATTGCCAAAATTCTATATTTGGTATTTTGGAAAAGGGAGATCTCCCGTCGGGCTAGGTGATAACGCCCGGGGAGCGGTCATGCTCACACAGTCTCAGTTCGAAACTTGTAGTTGTATATGTACAAGATGTTTATAAAACTTCGATAGCGTAATTCAGAATACTCGTGGCGCACAACTCTTAACGAGTAGCGGGATGTCGCCAAAGTATTTTAAGAGCGGAAAGTTTGATTATTAATAACAGGCGTAAAGAAACACCACAATCTAGTAGTAAAATACAATAATAAACAAAATGATGACGCAAGCACAATTATTGCTATTATTTATTGGTTGTGACGATAGATGGCGTCGTAAAATAATATTTTAATTACCTTCAATGTCAAGATACTAGATAATAGGAAGTATGTACATCATTTCGATAGTAACACCTTGACTTTGATGTTAAATTCTTTGAAGTTTCCTTTAAGCTTCTTCATTGTTAAAACAATGTTGTCGGTAGGAAGAGGAAAAATCAACGATATAATGTAGCGAGGAAAATCTTAACGATTCACGTGTCACTTAATAATGCTAACATTGTTTCTGACCTATAAAGAGCATATTTATAAAACGGATCATAATAACGTAGAAATATAATATCCTTTTGCACGAGTTTTGTTTAACGCAGAAAAGATTAACAATAGACTAGTTTGTTCCACTAGCTGAAGCAAAATATATGTAAGTTAGAATGCATATGTTTGGATTATTGACAATTTTGAAGGTGGTTTGTGGTTCGGCTACGGCATTACCTCTACATCTATTTCTACCGAATAACAGCAGTATTAAACGCTGTTTTCCGCTTTCAAGGGCGTGATTAGGGAGACATACTTATTAATCTGAAACTTTCCATTATAGTCTCAACTCACATACTTATTAATCTGAAACTTTCCATTATAGTCTCAGTTAACCTCAAGTAGTAATTTAATATTATCTGGGATTGATTGCAAAAGTCCATGACCAGCAGTAGTCGCTTACCATCAAGAGGACTGCATGTTCGTTTGCAGTAGCAAACTACTTTATAATGAAAAAATCTAAAACTGTCAGTTATGTATGCTGTTCTTAGTGAAAATGCTCGCGTTTCAAACATCTTTTCTGTGAACTCGTAAAATTTAAGGAGCAATGACCTCAAAGCTACGCATGAAAACACAATATTTCATTCACCTTGAACTTACAATGAAATATGATATTGAATTCTCAAACTTATCTAAGGGTGCCTATCCCACCTATAAATAAATAAATAAATGTAAGCTTTGTATACTGTCTGCTGTATACGCGGTCTAATATTTATACCGTGTGTACGCCGCCTTAAAGTTTGACGTTTCCACTGACAGGAGATAAATAAACAAACGCTTTCTACACTCACAGCCCCACACTAGGAGTCCCTGTGTCGTAGGTGCCATGGATACATACATAGACAAAATACACAAACACCCAGACCCAGGAACAGAAATCTAAATTCATCATTTAGATATCTGTCTGGCCGGGGATCAAACCCGGGACCCTTTGCGCGTCAGACCGGTATGGTGACCGCTCCGCCACGCGGGTCGACGATCATCAATCCATTCTTTCGATCTTCGTAAAAGTGGTAGACCCTTTTGTGGTTCGACTCCGGCGGCACCACCTTCACTGCCTCATAACAGCAGTGTTAAACGCTGCTGTGTTCCGGTTTGAAGGCTGTTTTAAGGGAGAAATACTTTCGACCGAGGCGTTCCAGCTTAGTCCTCACGGGTAGCGACACATCTGTAGCCGACCTCGGGTAGGAATATTTAATACCACCTAGCGTTGATTACACATGGCCATGGCGGCAGTAGCCACTTATCATCAGATGGACTGCATGCTCGTCTGCTACTCCTATATTATAAAAAAAAAATGATCGAACTTAACTGTTGTCACGGATATAGATTGATAAAACGACCTTGATTTGACCGATAATTGAACTATTGTCAGATTAAAATTTATTCAGTGGAGGACGTGCACAGAGACAGATTGGTGCAGTAACAACTAACGATCGACCTTAAATGATCGATCTATTGACAATTAATGTGTTTGCCTATATACTTTAGTATAATATATTTTTTTGATGAATAAATCGTTTAAGTTACACATTTACCTACATTACGAACGAGATTGTCCTGTTGCTCGAGGAAGATTTTAGAATGAAATAGTATATTGTGCATATCATATCACTATTCATATTGCTGTATACATAATTTAACGTTTCCGTTAAAATAAAAAATATCTACAGTTTAATATTGAGCGTTTTAAGCGACCTCTAAAAAGGACGTTATATTTTAGAGCGTTATGTATATACCAGTAAGTTTGTATGTATGAGATTTCTGATCCAATTTAGATGAGATTTTCGTTTTTAATATATCTTATGAATTACCAAAACCCCATCCACCACCACCACCACCTAGTGGTCAGATATGAAGCTATGTTTAAATTACAACCCCATATTAATTTTAGTAATTTATTGATAAGTTTATAGAAAAAAACATGTACACTATTATATAGCATACACAATTATACAATTTGGTAGACCATGGAGACGACCATCCTGTTTCTTTTTAAAATAATATATGTATATGCATATACAAATTTCACTTAAACCTCAATAGTCAGATAATATACATATATGATAACAATGATATATTTATCTTATTTTTGTGATATAACTCAGCACTGATATAGTAACTTATGACGACGACGAAGACGAAAACAATATTGAGAGAAGCGATATTTTCTTCTTTTCTTGATATTATTTTTTAAATGATTCGTTTGTATTTTATTCATTTGAATTAATTGAATTGATACACTCTAATAAATTATTATTAAGTAATATTAATTTAGTGTAAAAAAAACACTTTGCACACTAATTTCAGATTTTTTTGTGTTATGGGTGCCATGAAAACATTCTAGACCAGCACGCAATCCAGGGATCTAAATCCATTATTTGCTCTAAGTGTCAGCGTTTTACAGGTCCTATCTTCCTACTCCTGGATGCCAAATAATCAAACACCCAAATAATATAATATAAAATTATTTATCTAAATGCCGTTTTTTCTATACATCGAACCAGGAAAGTATATTTTGGAAAATAGTAAGGCTGTCTTCAAAATATATCTATGTTGGACGATTACCCCAACAGCCTTGGTCAAACAAAAGTGTTTTACAACTTGCACTTAAAATGTCAATTCGAATGTCTTGTTCGCGTCATTGCGAAATTACGAAGGTTTTCACTTAGTACGTGTCGAAAAATTCTGTGTTGACCGGGCGTAGTGACAGAATTCTATGTTTTAACATAAATGCTATGAATACCTATAGTTAAGAACGTTCTTTGGTTTGCGTCTGTAACTGTAAGGTAGCCCATGTTGTTCATTGCCCTAACTCGAAATGTAGCAAAAGTCGGAAACCTGAAACCAAAATACTAAAGACTTTTTCATAATATAATGTAGAATTAGGACACGATCATGCAGTCTACCTGATGGTAAAATAATGGTCGCATGCTGCTGGCTTTACAATAGAACTGTGTTCTACACTCAAGTTAATAACAAATACGTTGCCATTTCTAAGATTGTCACGTCATGCGTAAGTTTGTTGTAATCCTCACCCGTCCACCCGGACGCAAGAACTCTTTCACGCTATAAACTTAGTTCTATTCTTAGGTTCACTATTTATTTGAATACTTTGTCATTTGGGATTGACTACAGATACCTATGGGTGCCAGTGACCATTTACTGACAGGACAGGATTGTTTGCTACTTCCCTTTAAAGATAAAATACTTTATCTTGATATTCAAGCATATAATAAATATGGCGTTTTTCGAGAAGATATTTTTGAAAGTTGATTGTAGGGTCAGATGCCTTGTCCCTGTAGTTTCGGGACCAGAATAGGGCTACGGTATCCCCTGCCTGTCGTAAGAGGCGACTAAAAGGGGGCTTCCGGGGTTGCGGGCGGTAAGTGTGGTAGCTCGAACCGCTCGTTAAGCGACCCCGGGAAGGGCGGCGGTATGTGTGGTCGCATACCGTCGTACGCACCAGATGGTGTGGCGAGCGTCAAGCTCACCTGGGCAGAGCCCGACGGGGCAACGCGCTAAGAGGACTCCGGTTGCGTTCCTTTGGAGATCCCGGAGCCCTCTACGCAGCGCTGAGGACGGCCACCGGGGGGGTTTTAGTGCGGTAAAAATCCCACATAACCCTGCGTCGCTCCCACGGCGCCGGGTACCTTTTGAAGGTTTCCCCCTCGTAAATAAAAAAGGTCGTAGGCATCTGACCCTTTTTTTTTTTTTTGTTCAGCCGGTGCCGTGCGATCGACGCAGTGTTATGTGAGATTTTTACCGCACTAAACCCCAGATAGCCGTCCTCGGCGGTGCGTAGAGAGCTCCGGGATCTCCTAAGGAACGCAACCGGAGTATTCCGAGTAGCGTGATGCCCTAACATCCTTTTCAGGGTCGCTGGCCGGGCGATTCGAGCTCCCATTCTTACGACAGACAGGGAATACCGTATCCCCATTCTGGTCCCAGAACTACTAGGACAGATGTCTACGACTTAGGATATCACAAATGTGACATAAAAACGAGTTTGGAATTAGTTTGTCACGTATTGAATTGAATTAATTGTGAACGCCATTATGTTTTACCCGTTATGCTTAACTTTAATAACTAATTAGTGACTACTTCGTCAACCGATTACTGTGATTCACTCTGACGTCACACTGGCCGAATGCTGACGCGTTGACACTATGTTTATGACAATTGTCAACAAAAACCAAATATACTTTAATTTTCCAAGAAACTTATGTTAGAAATGTATCTTATTATATCGTGTTATTAGTAAGTGGAAGCCTAGTGGTAGAAAATCGGCCTCTTATTGGGGGGATCGAGGTTCATACTTGTTTCACTTGTTTCTGAAGTAAAATAGTTCTTGTGTTTCGGTGGAATGGTATGGATACTACGTATGAGGCAACTATCTTAGTGCTCATTAGACTAGGACTGCGTGCTAATATGTTACTTCAATCTTTTTAGAAATCACTCGTATCCTAGTATAAGCCAAGACTCCTAGTATTTACTAGACTCCTAGTAAATCACTCGTATCCTAGTATAAGCCAAGATTCCTAGTATTTACTAGACTCCTAGTAAATCACTCGTATCCTAGTATAAGCCAAGACTCCTAGTATTTACTAGACTCCTAGTAAATCACTCGTATCCTAGTATAAGCCAAGACTCCTAGTATTTACTAGACTCCTAGTTAATACTAGGAGTCTTAGTTTATACTAGGATACGAGTAATTTTATATAAATATATAGTGTAATAATAAATATTCAAAAATCAACACAAGTTTAAAAATCGTCTATATTGATTCAGGTGAACAATTTACGTAAAACATCTTTGCATATATCTAGCGTTTGTTTAAGCACACGATAATGCTGTTTCGAGTTTAACAAATATGACTACTTTTCGAAAATGGTAATATAATTTAATGATTAATTAAAAAACAGATGTAACTTTATTAATTCGATTATGTTTAAAATGTATTCTACAATCTTTTTCAAAATATTTTTTACTTATACTTGTTTGTTGCACTTATACTTTTGTATTAGAAAAAAAACTTAAATGGACTTATTTTATGCAAAATGTATAAATCGATAAATCCACTTATTTTTAACACACTTTTCAAACTACACGTAAACTTAAAGTTTTTTATATTAAATCAATATGTTTAACTCACCTCTCAGAACTCAAAACTATAAAGGGTTCACTGTTGCATGTGTTATACGCATAAGGGATTCACTATAAGTGCGACTACCGCCGCAATTGAGCGCAAACTGACCTGTCAAATAAAATAACATAAAACTATGCGCGGGAGTTGATTGTATGCCAATCCGTGACCTTAATGCCATTTTGAATTATACTCTATGCTGTTACTATACAACTCAGTTTGCTGCACAGCAAACGCCAAGGTCGCAAAGTATGCCCTAGTTCGTGTAATGACAGATTTCAAGTTAAACCACCGTTCAGACTAAAGACCTATCCTTGAAAAGATAATGTTTTAATTATTTAGTGCTAGTTTTAGACTCATTTCTTTTAATTTATGTAAGTATATTTAATGTGTAGGTATAATTTAAAAAGTTCAATGCATTTTTATATGCGTAAAAAATCTTTTATATTGAAGTTTTTAAAGTGAGAATTATTTTTAAAGTGAGAAAATTAATATTCGAAAATTATATTATTCGATTTCGAAATTATTTTATCACGCGTTTGCTTCTTACTTCTATAAGTCACAAATGTCTACTAGTCACAAATATACAATTGTTTTCTACATTCACAACCCTGAAATCATAATTCAATTGAATTCGGATAAAACTACTTGACACGGGAGGAGGTCTAAAAGAGGTACCCGGTACCTTGGGAGCTACCCTTGGTTATGTGGGGTGGTGACCGTCTTCAGCGCTTGGTGAAGGACTCCAGAATCTCCTACGGAACCCAACCGCAGTCCTCCAAGCGCAATATCTATATCGAGCTTTGCCCTGGAGAAACAATTTACGCTCTTTCCACATCGCCGTCCTTCCCGGGGTGGCTCGCTGTTCGAGCTCCCACGTTTGCTGCCCGCAACCTCGGAAGAACCCTTGTAGCCTGTTACAACAGACAATATATAACATAAATGTCCGCATCTAGAAACCTCATAATAAATACTACGCACTAAACTTTAATAATACTATTTTTCCGAATACTTTTCCGAAACATAATTAAAGTTATTAAATTGAAACTCTCTTAATTATTTTAGACTTTATAGGCCAAGACTGCGATGTAAATAATTATTCCATAGTGTTTTTCATTTATATCACTTACTTCAAATTTCCTTCTAAGCGAATCATTAACGTAAGGAGCGTTTTAAAATAAAATTAGTTTAATTTCATTGGCCTTTTTAGTTAACTCTTACAAATTACGGCCATTTTTCTCTATTTAATGGTTGTTACAGAACAAAATGGCGGTAACTTTCTTTTGTTTTTCGTCAAGGTGCGCTCGGTCCGATTATTATTTGTCGCCAAATATATTTATTAGCAAATTATAAAGATAAGTTTTAATACTTGTCTTACAAATGCCTTACAGTAAGGTAGAAAGATCTTAGAGAGGTCGGTCTTCCAATATAATTAAAATTTATTTCGACCATTTATTGTGTAGCAACACATATTATGTAGGTGGTAGAACCTTTTGTCGTTCGACTCTGGCGGCACCACCGCCACACCTATTTCTGCCTCATAACAGAAGCGTTAAGTGCTGATGTGTTCTGGCTTGAACGGTATGGTAAGGGAGATATACTTTTCCGAGGCGTTCCAGCTTAGTCCTCAGGGGTAGCGGCGCATCTATGGCCGACGTTATGTAGGAATATTTAATCCTATCTGGGGTTGATTACATATGCCACTGGGCGGCAGTTCATCTTATGGTTATGCCTTCTGCTGCCCTATCTATAACCCTCGATAAGTTATAGATTCCTACGTGTGGTCGGCCACAGACGACTCGTTACACCGGAGGACTAAGCTGGATGCCTCGGAAAAGTATGTCTCCATAGACACCCATTAAAATTAGACTATAGCAGCGCTTAACACAGCTTTTTTTAAGCAGGAATACAAGTGTGGGAGGTGCCGCCGGAGTCGAACCACAGAGGGTTCTACCTTCAAATATATCTTATAAAACAGGTGCTCATAAATTTTGAGAGACTTACCGATTTCTTGTGAAGAAAAGATAAACTTCTTTACTTAAAATTAAATTAAAACAAATATTCTGGAAGGATCTAATTCATTTATAAGAGGGTAAACTTGACTTTATTAATATTCTAAAATTAAATGTTAATTTCGTTGCTAGAATTAATCAAAAATTGTGTTCCTACATAATTGAACGGAAAACTTTGAAAGTCTATTAAGTTAGGTAATCTGCTTAAGATGTTTGAATAATTACTTTCTATCAGATTTAGCATCTAGAACAGTTTAATTTAAACATGATGGACTTAAATTTAGCGTCAGTTCTTCTACTGTCATGAAATATTTTTACATCGAGTAGGGAATGCACTAAAATTCCGGGAAAGACAAAGTCCTTTTCTGAACCCTTGACTATGTGTATATGGGCGCGTGAGTATAATAGCGCCATCTAGTGGCAAGTTTTATAAATTGTAAGTTTGCAAGTTTATCAATCTATGTATTTTGGTTCCAAATATTATTATGATAACTTAATATAATTGTTTATATTAAAGTAAATTTTAATATAATTATTTATATTTAAAACAATGTTAAACGTTTTATAACTTAAAACTTAATAATTATAATTTCTTTGCCATCTATAAAATATCCTTGTTGCAATTTACGGATGCAATTTATATGAGACTCAATAAACATGTTATTATATGTAATTTGGATTGTTTCTGAATGTTTTATAATTCTAGAATTCATTTAAAACGTATTGCTGGTTTTATATAACTTATTTTGAACATAATTCATTAGCAATAATTCTGTAATAAATATTAAATAATACTGTTTTGATTTTGCCCGTTTATCGTTGATAGATGGTGCTGATCAATAATGCATCCATTTTTATAAGTTAAATTAATATATCAGTAACTTACAAAAGCCTCTTTATGTTAAAAACTTATTTTGCTAATATTATATCTTATTCAATTGCTTACTGATTTTATATGTTACTCTTCTTTAAAAACGTTCATAAAAGATTGTTAATCATATTATGGCGCCAATGTTCATATTTTTCACAGTGTTTATAAATGATCAATCCTATAACTTAATTTATGCAAAAATGTAAACAAATTAGTTAATGACGTTTTAATGTTTTATATATTGCTAATTATTTTTATTGTAATAATTACTTTCATATGGGATTTGAACTTACTGTATTTTAAATTAATAAAAGCACTCTTGATTCATATTTTGGTTAAAAACGCTACTTCCTTTTTGAGAGGATATGATGATTGTAATAAAAAGGAGGGATTGTAATGGATCATTATTAAAACGTAATTCTGGTGAACGGTTGTATTATTTTTAATTCCATATATAATCAAGTTTTAAGTAAGTTGCATAAGTGTGAAAGATGGATGAGAGCTCGGGAATCCCCGGCACTCCCAGGGGAGCGCCGATAGCAGCGGTGGGATCACAAATCAGTGACCGGGAACCCCGGCCTATGGAGTCTACTTTTGGTGTGGAACTGTGTATGAGCCTTGTTGATGAGCCTATCTCCAAACAATCACACAGTCGAATGGATTTTTATTTACCAACTTTTTACTACGCTGAAAGAGCACATGATATGAGAGATTGGTGTAATCATGTCGACGAAACTATTTTGAAGTTGACATTTCCTATGCATGAACCTCAAATTAAGGCTATTTTGCTACTAAGGGCTACACCGAAGACTTGGGCTGATATGTGGTATCCCAATTCAACAATTTTGGGGCAAATCAAGTATGAGTTAATCCAGACGACTTTTGGCGGGAAGTTTCGTTTGGCGAACGATGTTCAAAGATGGCGGGATTGACTTCAAATTCAAACAAGGTGGCCAGTTATGCTGAATATGCTACAATAGCTTGGGCTCTATTCAAACATGTGAGGCTCAGGCTAGCTTCGAATCCCGAAGCGGTCGACGCTATTTTAACAGGTATTTATCGGGAATTTTTGTGTTTGGAACTTCAACAAACTATTACCTAAATTTGTTACGATTAAAAAAGATTTTTCTTTCGATCTTTCGATTGTTATTGAGAGGCATCTAAAATTAAGTTAACTAGCGATTGATTTGATAATAATAAGAAGCCTCGTGTCCCAAGCACTGATCATTTTAATAAAATTCATTTAACTTGTTTTAATTGTAACAAACCTGGGCATAGCTCTTGTGATTGTATGCAAAAACCTGTTTTGAAACTGATACCAAAAATAAGGACACAGCTACTCATTTATCTATTGGCACTAATAATAAAATTATGATAAGCATAAAAGTCACTCAGAAAAAAAAATATATTCTTTCTGTAGTTGGTTAATTTCCAGTAAAAGTAATATAGTTTTCCATCATTAGTGGAAAGAGAAAATATCTATTTACAATGGTATGTTGTGAATGAGAGAAACAGAGTTTGCAGTTTGATATTTTAAAAGTATCAGGGCTCACAGTAATTATTAATAAAGATTTTGTGTAAATGTGATCTGTTACTTAATGATTAATGAATGAATAATTAATCTGATATGTTGTGTAATTAATGAGTAATTCTGATATTTCTAATCCTATCTATCTTGACAGATTGTGTAAAATGTTACATGAATTTAAAGCAATTTAACAGCTGGCATTTCAGATGTTACTACCGGTCAATTAACAATTAAATTAAAAACAAAAACTGCGATATTATTGTACAAGGACATTCAGACTAACACCAATGGAACATGATAAGGTTAAAGAGATTATACAAGGTTTAAAAAAATAATGGTATCATTTGTGACAGTTCTTTTCCTTTTAGTAGTTGTATTACTCATGTCAAGAAAACATGTTTAGATATGGCTGCTGGGTTCCACGGTATGCCTATAGCTCCTAACTCAATTGAAAAGTTAGTGTTTGTGACAGCGATCATCAATTTGAATATTTATGAATGCTATTTGATCTCTACTATGCACCTTCAGTTTAACAATGCAATATTAATCCAGATTTTGGTAATTATAGGGAACTCATTGTTCTTGTTTGTGTTGATGATATTTTAGTTTTTCAGAAACTGGAGGAGGACTTACATTATTTACAATTAGTCCTAAAAAGGCTTACTCAAGCTGGATGTTCATTAAATATTGCCAAATGCTCCTTTCATAAAACTGCTATTTAATGTTTAGGTAACATTTTGGAGAATAGTGAAATCAAACTTAGCAAAAATAAAAATAATCCAAGCTTTGGCTAATTCTAAAATTTCAAGGAATCCTAAGGAAGTTAATTTTAACAGTTTAACTGCTTAGCTGGTTATTTCTAGAAATTTGTTCTAATCTTTACTATATTGGCCCCGTTATGTGAGTTAACTAAATCTTAATGTTGCTTAGGAAAGGACGAAAGGTCATGAAGTTGCTAGACAACAAATTATTGATCGATTAACATCCTCACCTTTATTAACAATATTTGACCCAAATTTACCCACAGAGTTACATACAGATTGCCCGTGCAATTGGTTATAGTGCAGTTCTTATCCAGAGGCAAAATAAAAATCAATTTGTAATTGCCTACTTTAGCATCCGGACCACTGTCTGCGTAAGTAAGCATCAGCAGCAAGTAAGTAACATTCGTATCAATTAGAGACACTTGCAGTTGTAAAAGTTATCAAGCATTTTTGTTACTTCCCACATGTCAGGAATTTTAAAGTAGTCACAGGCTTTAAGTTATTAAAAGCATCTAGTCACAAACGAGAATTAACTCCGAGAATATAGTGATGGTGGGCCTATTTACAAAATTTTGTTTTTATTATTGAATTGTAAAGGTAATGGGTTTGTAAGTCCTGGCTATTTCAACCACAACCCTATTAATAACTACTTAATTTTGTTATGTAATAACCTTAATGCTGTCAATGCTTAATCATGTTATTCATTAAAATTAATATCAATGCAGTTACACATGACCACGATTGCCTTATGATTGAGCAAAAGCGTGATTTTTAACTAAGTAAAATTGCAGAAATAAAGGGCAATACCAAAGGGGGATAGGTGATAGCATTAATACTTATTTTATTTTAATATACTGTAAAATTGTTAGAATGAAAAGTGCAGATTGATAACAAATATTTAGATGGACCTTAATTGACCATTATCACAATGCTCTACAACATTTTAGTTAAAAAAAAATAGTGAAATTATGCCGACAATATACTGGTTTCCTTATTTGTGTAAAGGGTTATTCTGGGGCTTGTCTCATTTCATTGCATCCAATAGAAAAAAAATGCTATTAATTTTCATACTGTTCATAAGTGATATTACTGAATGAGTTAATGGTAAACATAACCAAGCAGAATAGGTCTTTGTGTTTGTTTGGGTTTTATTAAATATGTCCATATGATTTATTGTAATGATCGCACTACACAGACAGCAATCAAATGCCTCCGAAACTTTGTGTCTATTTTTAATCCGCCAATCTGATTTATTACAGCTAACATGAAAATATTATCTGCCGAATTTATTATTATAATTATTTTGGTGTAAAAATAACGCTACTCTACACCATTTCAAGTAAAGGTAAAAGTCCTATGGAAATTTTATTTGGTAAGCAGTGTTCTCCTTCAGGTATTAAGCTTATACAAATTGACGATGACACAATGATTGACGATCTAGATTCTTTATTGTCCAAAAAAAAAAAAACAAAGGATGGACGAGCGGTCTCTTCAAGACAAAATGCGTTTTGATAAAGGAAAAGTTAAAGTTTGATACTATTAGTAGTTGACTTTGTATTGCTATGCTGTCACGACGACATAAAACTAATTTTGGCACAACATTTGAGGACCTATAGAGGTTTTACAAGTTCTAACAAATTATCGTTACAAAATTAAACATATTAATGACCATCGTAGTTTTGAAAAGATTTCTGGACATGATTTGTTCAGACCTGCTCTACATGCTCAATTTGATCCTTTTGAAAATATTTCGGAAGGGTCGGCCGTATGGGCCAATGATAATCAATGAGATTTGCATGTAGTTTTGAGTAATACCGTGAGTACTGAACCGCACCAACGATTGTGTTGATAAATAAAATAATGATGTTGTTTGTTGTTCCTTACTAATATCCCCTTTACCCTATCCAAATATCCTATCCTTAAACGCGAGGCTGGCCACCTTGTGTATCCTTTTCCCGGTCTTGGTTGGCTAAATCCCAGGATGGGTGATGCCTGTTATGGTTGGCTAGAGCCCAGGATGGGTGATGCCTGTTACGTTTGGCTAGATCCCGGGATGGGTGATGCCGGTTATTGTCAGCTTGATCCCAATATGGGTGATGGTTGTTATGGTTGGTTTGATTTGGATCCTGGGGCTACTGGTACCATATTGCAATACTGTTTATCTTATCTCTTATTTAAGTTTACAAATATTTATGTTCAAAGAAATGTTTTATTGTTATTTTTAGTTTCAAGTGTTTTTATTATTTTGTTTTCTTTCTGTATATGTTCAAAGAAATGTTTTGTTTTTGTTTTTAGTTTGAAATGTTTTTATTTTTTTCTCTCTGTTTATGTTTAAAGAAATGTTATATTTTTGTTTTATATGTAAAATGATTTATTGTTATTGATTCTTTTTTTTAAGTTCACAAAAGAAATGTATTATTTTTATAAGCGCCGAGAGCGCGCTTGAGTCAGTTTGGCCGTATGGGCGCGTGAGTATAATAGCGCCATCTAGTGGCAAGTTTTATAAATTGTAAGTTTGCAAGTTTATCAATCTATGTATTTTGGTTCCAAATATTATTATGATAACTTAATATAATTGTTTATATTAAAGTAAATTTTAATATAATTATTTATATTTAAAACAATGTTAAACGTTTTATAACTTAAAACTTAATAATTATAATTTCTTTGCCATCTATAAAATATCCTTGTTGCAATTTACGGATGCAATTTATATGAGACTCAATAAACATGTTATTATATGTAATTTGGATTGTTTCTGAATGTTTTATAATTCTAGAATTCATTTAAAACGTATTGCTGGTTTTATATAACTTATTTTGAACATAATTCATTAGCAATAATTCTGTAATAAATATTAAATAATACTGTTTTGATTTTGCCCGTTTATCGTTGATAGATGGTGCTGATCAATAATGCATCCATTTTTATAAGTTAAATTAATATATCAGTAACTTACAAAAGCCTCTTTATGTTAAAAACTTATTTTGCTAATATTATATCTTATTCAATTGCTTACTGATTTTATATGTTACTCTTCTTTAAAAACGTTCATAAAAGATTGTTAATCATATTATGGCGCCAATGTTCATATTTTTCACAGTGTTTATAAATGATCAATCCTATAACTTAATTTATGCAAAAATGTAAACAAATTAGTTAATGACGTTTTAATGTTTTATATATTGCTAATTATTTTTATTGTAATAATTACTTTCATATGGGATTTGAACTTACTGTATTTTAAATTAATAAAAGCACTCTTGATTCATATTTTGGTTAAAAACGCTACTTCCTTTTTGAGAGGATATGATGATTGTAATAAAAAGGAGGGATTGTAATGGATCATTATTAAAACGTAATTCTGGTGAACGGTTGTATTATTTTTAATTCCATATATAATCAAGTTTTAAGTAAGTTGCATAAGTGTGAAAGATGGATGAGAGCTCGGGAATCCCCGGCACTCCCAGGGGAGCGCCGATATGTACTATGTACAAAATTTCAGGATTATCGGTTATATAATTTTGGCGTCAAAGTGTAGCAAACAAAGAAACTCATATTCGTATTTATAGTATTATTAGTTATGTATTGATCCTAACTAATCCTAATCCTAATCCCAATCAGGATTATAATAATAGTTAGGATAAATAACATAATATTTTTTCTAAGCAACAAGCAAGAGTTAGATCAATAAATCTTGCTTAATCTCCAACAAAGTTTTCATGTCATCAGATGATGGATGATAACGGTTTATCCTTATCGATTTATCTTAAACAGTTGCTACATTTATCTAATGTCGTACTTTAAATTCGCAGATTATTACAAAATAAGTAGGTCTGTTTTTTGAATTGGGTTAGAACATAGTTAGTAATATTTTATCACATTCACATTCGGAGGTGTTAGAACCCTTTGTGGTTCGACTCCAGCGTCACTACCACCACAACTATATCTGCCTCATAACAGCAGTCTTAAACGCTGCTGTGTTCTGGTTCGAAGGTGTGGTAAGGGAGACATACTTTTCCGAGGCGTTCCAGCTTAGTCCGCAGGGGTAGCGGCGCATGTGACCGGCCTCAGGCAGGAATATCTGGTTCCACCTGGGGTTGATTACAGAATTTCATGGGCGGCAGTAGCCTCTTTATATCAGATGGACTGCATGCATGTCTGCTCTGTTATATATAAAAAAACGAAAACGAAGCATAATTTTAATATGTTTTACAAACATTTATGGCCTATGAAGAATATTATTTGTTACCGATCCATGGAGTGGAGTAGTCATCGCCTGTCTGAAATTCAGAGGGTTCTGGGTTCAAATGAATTTAGAGATTCATTCCACGTGTGATAAATTATTTTTGTATTTGCCTTTGTGTTTCATGGCATGCACGACACGGGACATTCTTGAGCAGGGCTATGAGGTAGAAAGCGTCTTTTCATTGCCATGTAATCAACCCTATTGGCCCAATGGTAGGCGTGAGTGTCCTTTTAGAATGAAGAGAGTCTTAGGCACATCATACTTGCCACTGGCTAATTGGTAGAATTTACATATTTTGCAGTACTTTACGGAGACGACTAAAATGGTTATTGTGCTGACGTCATTGAAATGACATATACGAGTGTGATTCTAAAAAACAACAATAAAATCTCTAAACAACAGTGAAATCAATTTATATTTCATACGCCTCAAACGATCGGGAAAGCAATTTTCCATGATTCCTGTGTATGAAAGCTGATATTCCTGCCGGATAAGTCTTTTCCAATAATACTATTATAAAGGAGCAATGATATAGGGCAAAAAAGTTATTGTAATTTTTTGGTGATTATAACAAATTTCTTATTGATTTAAGAAAAAAATGTGACCTCATTTTATGGTTAACAAGATTTGGTGAGGGATTACGGCTTTGGGGATGGAATTTGGGGTTATTGTCTGCATTCGCGGCCAATATACCTTATAATATTAGGGTGCTTCATGGTACTCCATAAAGTTTACACACGTCACAAGCATGGTAGTAAGGGGGTGCATTATAAATTTCAACCGAGAATCGAATCCAAAACCTCTGCGTGTCAAACAATTCTTATAACCCGTGCGCTACGAGGTTCCTTGATATACCCACACCAGCTGACCCGGCAAACGTTGTGTTGCTATATAAATAAAAAAATGTTAAGGGTGAACAACCTTTACCATTTAGGGGTATGAAAAATAGATAGTAGCCGATTCTCAGACCTACTGAATATGCATATAAAATTTGGTGAAAATCGGTAAAGCTGTTTCGGAGGCGTACGGTAACTAACATTGTGACACGAGAATTTTATATATAAGATAATAAAATTTCCTCTTTTCGCACGATAAATAATCTTGTGAAAATCTCAACTGTTTTGTATTGATTAGGACATTGCTTATCTAAAAACAGCATCACCTTGAAACAAGTAGTTTCATTTCGTCACTCTCTCTAATAACAGATAAACAAACAGATTGTAATGTAGACTCGGACAAGGTTGATGTCACACTGTCAGCTATTACCTAAGTAATAGTTCAAGACGATCATAGTTTGATAATATCTTAAAACAAAGAAGTTGAAGGTGGTAGAATCCTATGTGGTTTGATTCTGGAGGCATCACCCCCGCACCTATTTCTAGAATCGTGTTTAGCGTTGCTGGCTTCTGCTTTGAAGGGTGTGGTATCGGACACATTCTTATTCAAGGTCCAACTTAGTCCTCAGGGGTAGTATATCATCTGTAGCCATCATCAGATAGGAATCTAATCCTATCTGGGGTGATAAAAGTTGTCCATGGACAGCAGAAGCCAAATGACCTCACTTTTAATTAAAATAAATTAAATTTATATCATTTAAAAATAAAATTAATACGAACGAAGCCAAGAAGCTCATATCTATCTACAAGAGAAATCAAATAAATACTTGTGGTAATCTTATCACCTAGTTTGCCTAGATGGTGGAGATTGCAAGTATTGCAGCCACTTGAAAGAGACATTTTGGGGTGACTGACCACTCAGCAACAATCTGTGATCGTAGAAATATTGTTGTCATCTCAACAACACAAGGTCGGTTGTTATCGGAAGTCAGTTTCTCAACATTTCAGAGATTTTATGTAGCAATCGTGAAGTATTTTGCTTGAAACAGACGTACCAAATGAGCATGCAGTTCACCTCATAGAACTCGCTTCCGATCATCATCGATACATTATTATCCCACTGCTGGGCACGGGTTTCACTCAGAGTAAGAGGGGCTTTGGGAATGGTGGAAATGTGAATCGAAGTCGTATCTGACGTCCGCCACAAAAAAAAATCTGACACATTTTAGCTTAATCTCAGGGGTATCTATGGCCAATCTTGGATAGGAATTTACGGTTGATTACTGACGTCCATGGGTGGCAGTAGCCACTTACCATCAGGTAGACTGCATTCTCTTCCGCTACTCCTATTTTATATAAAAACTGTATGCTTGATTGCTACTCCAATCTTATGTATCATAATTCATCCCTTATATTTAAGTCTCCTGTTGCTGTCAGATAAAATAGTACGTACTTTCGTGTAAAAAGCGTTTATCATTACGATTAATGAAGTTTACCCGACATGTGGTTAGGCCACATCTGTTTAGCCGACCCGTTTCCGCTAAAGTAACAAATTATCCTCATTCTGGACAGATAGAGCAACAAAAACTTGACAGAAATGTTTCCTGTCGACATACTTTACGCATTTTTTTATGCAATTGAAGTTACAAGCTTGCATATGTAAGTAGTAGTAAAAGAGCAGTTCATATAATGGTAAGTTACCACTTACTGTATTCATTGAAAGTACAAGCGGTTTTGTTCTCCAATACATGTGTCTCGTCTCGTGTATGCATAATATTATCTTCAACCTTAAAAATGAGCTGAGCTTTGTGGTAATATTTACCCTTCCAACGACTAGCGGTTAACTGCGGGGGCGGCTAACCGCGCAGTTTTCCGATTTTCTTGCATAATATGCAACATTAATCTGCATAAAGTTAAGATGAAATGCTAAGGTTTTTTGCATAATATGGGACTACTGCCGCTGAAGGACATCTGTAATCAACCCCAGATAGGATTAGATATTCCTACCTGAGGTCAGCCACAGGTGCGCCGCTACCCCTGAGGACTAAGCTGGAACGCCTCGGAAAAATATGTCTCCCTTACCCCCTTCAAACACAGCAGCACTTAACACAGCTGTTACGCCACAGCTTTCTACCACTTTTAAAGGTGAAGGCCCTTTGTGATTCGACTCTGGCAGCACCACCACCACACCTATTTCTGCCTAATAACAGCAGTGTTAAACGTTGCTGTGTTATGGTTTGAAGATATGAAAGTCATTCTTTCGCGAGACATTCCAGTTTAGTCCTCAGGGGTATCGGCGCATCTGTGGACGACCGTAGGTAGGAATCTAATCTGATCTGGGGATGATTAGGGGGTCATGGGCAGGAGTATCCACTTACCATCGGGAGAACTAGCTGTTAAGCTATTTGTCCACCAACCACCGATACCGAGCCGATACCGATAATTAATGACGGCGCCGAAGTAGCGTACATACATTTACTATAGCAGCTTGTCCACCGAACGTCCGTCACCCGAGCACCGTCATCCCGGCCGCCGATATTCCGAGTAGATCGGCGTGACCGCTAGATCGGCACCGAGTTTTTGACGGGCCGATGTGCCGGTAATGTAAAACACATTGGAACTTGTCCATACACAGCCGTCACACGAGTGACAGCTGGAAAAATAAACCGCCAATATCGGTCGCAGTGGACAAACTATGGCCGTCACGACACAATTAAAATCGGCCCGAAATAATCTTGTTCTCGGTATCGGCTCGGTGCCGGTGCAGTGGACAAACAGCCTTACTCCTACGTTATTAAATTGCTAGCCGCCCCGCAGTTAACTGCCACTGTGTAGGAGGGGTAATTGCCATTAAAATCTATAACCAACTCGAAATAGAACAACAGCAGATACTATCTAAAGTCTATGTAGTGTTGGTACTTAAATAAGAACTAGTTAATATTTTAATAGATGTTCAAGTTTGAATATAGAAAGGTTTGTATAGGGGAGGGTAGGGGTGTTGGGTATTATCATAGTATGATGTAATCGCGTTGTTTCAATTAATATTTTCGTAAGGTAACACTGAATGAGGAGAAAATATTGTTTCTTTGTAAGAAAAACCGTGTTCATAAGAAATGAACAGCCCCTAAGTACATCCACTTATAATAAACTATATTTTTCTTTGAAATAAAACCTTGTAACTAGGTACGGACTTTCAGAAATACGTATTACAAGAAATAGACACACGTTTCTCGAATAAGAGTGGGAGCTCAGACCGTCCAGCAAGCAACCCCGGGAAGGACGACGGTATGTGTGGTCGCATACCGTCGTAAACACCAGATGGTGTGGGAGGAGCCAAAAGTGCTCCCCCAGGGTAGAGCCCGATCGGGGCATTGCGCTTGGAGGACTCCGGTTGTGTTCCCTCGGAGATCCCGGAGTTCTCCAACAAGCGTTGAGGACGATCACCGGGGGGGTTTTAGTGCGGTAAAAATCCCACATAACCCGGCGTCGCTCCCACGTCGTCGGGTACCTTTTGAAGGTTTCCCCCTCGTAAAAAAAAAAAAAAAAAGGTATATAATACCGACTAACGCCGGTTATTAATGTCCAATCTATATTTTTGCTTACCAAAGATTAAAATGTTTCATATTTGTTCGCAATCATTATGAAACGTCGATCTCTGTTAGATAACATTGGAGAAATTTATTTTCAATAACGGACGTTATATAGGTATACATATATATTTTTTTATAATAGTGATGATACGTCGACTTCCAGGTTTGATTCCCGGGCAGGTCACCCAAGTGATGAAATTAGATATCTCTTACATTCGAAATATCGTATTTAAAAGTTATAAAATTTTTCACAAACAATAGTAAGAACTCGATTTTTACTAAATATTTCTCCAGGATACTCTTAAGTAGGCACTCGATATTTTAACATCTGAATCAAATCTTGACATTTGACAATTGTGTCTTATCTATGAGTAGATTTCGTAAGAAATTCAACATTGAATTGCGGATGAATAAAATATTCAAAGATAAATTTTATAAAAGTGTTTTACAATCCGCAGGGATCTTTTTTTTATTAGACTCAAGTAGCGTCCTGTCCTGATAGTAGGTTCTCTCTTTCCATAGATATCTGTAATCAACTCCAAATAGTATATAGTTCTGTCTAAATGGGCTTTATATTTAGTAGCAGGGATCTATCTTTTCAAGATTCACCAATGAATCTTATGAAAATAAATTTTAACTTAATATTTAATAACATTGATATCGATATCTTTGCAGATTAATTAGGTCAATTTAAGAAAAAAATAAATATTGCGTTATTGGATATCTAAACTTTTATACTTTACTTTACCTCTTTCTATTATTTTTTTATCACTTCTTAACAGATTTGTTTACTGATTACTTCTCTTCTCTTTCTAAGAATGTTGAGCAAACCTTTAATTAAAGTGCATATAACTGTAATGTTGTGAATTTTTATTTTTATTTTGTATAATTTTGCATTATATGTACTTATAGTTGGTATGCCTGTAATAAATAAATAAATAATAATAAAGATTTAAAAAGCGAACGAGCATGCAATCCACCTGATAATAGGTAACTAGAACTGTTTTACGTTAGAAATAGGTATAATTGCGATATTTCCGTCAACCTTTTACCTAAAGAAATATATACATTTCTTCTCTGAATGTCTAATCATCTTTGTGTGTCTGATATAAATATAATATTGTCATCTCTCAGTCACGTTCTATATTTTAAAAGAAATAAAAAAATATTTTTTCTACTTTACGCGAGTAAGGAGTACGCGCGCGACACTCGCGGCGAGAACAAGCAACTAAGTTAGCTCTGTGCAAAAAATTTAATAAGTATTTATAAACTTTATCTTTACGGTTGAAAATTATATAAAAAACTAAATTAAGTGAAGTACTATCCAGTGACAATAATAATTTTCAAGATAAGTGTTGTATTTTCCCGGTAATCAAGCAAAACATTTCAAAAATTGTGTGAAAACGGCAAAACAGTGTAGTTAACTCGGTGACTCATCGTGTGTGCGATCGCCACTAAACGTTACCATATATGGTCATTATTGCAGTGTTATAAGATTTAAACTAATCAACGTACAATAGGATCGCAAAATTCGAATGCAGGATGAAGCGACTCGTTGGTGTAGAGGCTTGGGTCTTCGAGTAAACAAACAAGAGGTTGTGAGTTCAAACCTCAGTAGGACGATAATTTTTGTGAATTAAATTTTTCTTATTTAATTAACAATAAAAATATCATCATGGAGAATATAACTCTTCGTAAAAAAATTCAAAGATCGGAATCAGAAAATAACTTAAAAGATGTTTCTGACAATATCGACCTTAACGCAACATTGCTGGACTCGTCGTCTCTAAGTCAACAGAGTATCAATAACGATGACGACATATTCACCGAATTGAAGAATGAATTGGCTACTTTAAAACAAAAACTGCAAAGTGCTGATAATGAAATTGACAATTTAAATTATGAAAATAAACATCTTAAACAGAAAATATCGGAACAAAATAAGCAAATTGATTGTCTAAAAAAAATCTCACAAACATTCAATTTTAATTGCCATCAATCAGATAGACACTCATCACCTGCTACCATATCAAAAAGGATGTTAAATATAAAAATGAGATATCCAAGAGCGTCGCCTCTACATACGTATAAAAATATAACATGTCTAAGTCAGGGAAACACTCCAGTATCATCTAGATTTACAAGTTATACGAAACAAGACAGGCAGACTACTAAAAAAGACGTCGAAATAAATAGCCACTCAAACTCATTACCAGACAATTCAATAATACGCAGAACGATTTCAATAGAACATGATGAAACTCCTACACTTCAATACGAATCAAACAAACAAGACTCTTCAAAAAGAAAATATCGCATAGTAATTTTAGGGGATAGTCGAGGCCGAGGTCTAAGGAGAAAATTGCAGGAACTGTTAGGTTCATCATACATCGTGACAAGTTTTCTTAAGCCAAACGCGTTATTTGAGGACATAGTAAATTCATGCAAATCAGAAATATTAACCTTAACGAATGATGATTGTGTTATCTTATTAGGGGGTTGTGATGACAAAAATCCTGAAAAATTGAATACGGAACTCAATATATTCCTGAAATCTTTAGCACACACCAATGTAATTGTTAGCGAAATCCCCGTAAATAGATTTTTGAACGAAAAAACGCTAAACTACCAATTTAAATTTACGTGTAAAAAATTTATTAATACTATCTACATGGACCTCAATTATAGTAAAATTATTCCAAAATTAGGGGACTTCGTAAATCATTTAGCCAGATGTACTTTGAAGGAAATTTTATCGATAAACTATAAACAAAATTTTAAAAAATATAACCTATCCTTGCAAATTAAGAATAATACTAACAAATTTTATAGAGATATTGGAACACAAACTCTGAACACGGGGTCCATAAAAGATAGCAGTACCTGTACTAATAACAATATTGTTGACAATTTAAATAGTGATTTTGCTAATAATACAATTCGAGACATTAACAGTGATAATTCTGTAATATCTAATAATTTATTTCGTATATAATTATATTTGTGTACTACATCAAAATATCAATGGTCTCATAAATAAATCAGATCAACTTACATTAAGTATGGAAGAATTAGCCACGCAAGGTAAACTAGTTGATGTACTATGTATAACCGAACATAACATGATACCTGGAGATGAATACAGTTTAAAAATCCCTTACTTTAAACTAGCGACTATTTTCATGCGGGATAACAGACATGGGGGAAGTTGTATTCTTGTCCGGGAAAATCATTCCTTTATAGATATTAAAGAGGCCACTGACCTATCAATCAAGGGTATTATTGAATGTTGTGCGATCGAATTAATGGATCGCCAAGTTAGTATCTTATGTGTTTATCGCGTACCCAAGCAAACTACTGATATATACGAAATCTTTTTCTCGCGTCTTAATACAATTATACAAAAATTAACGATTACCAGAAACAAGTTAATTATATGCGGCGATTTTAATATAAACATGCTTAAAATAGATAAAATTACCACAGAGTTTGAATCGTTAGTTCTGAGCCACAACTTAAAATTTGAATTTAAATCGCCCACGCGCTATATCAGTAACACCTGTATTGACAATATAATACATAACATAAAAGCTAGCAAGAGCGAAATCATAGACTTGGATCTTTCTGACCATAGTGCACAACTAATAAAATGCCCCGTAAAAAAGTTCTGTCATCTTAAATACTGGTTTATATATAGGCGAGACTATTCACTAGAGAACAGATATATATTTATTAAATACTTAAGTCAGTTAAATTTTAACGAAGTTTATAACAAATTAGATGCAAATGAATCTTTTATATATTTTCATGACTGGTTCAAATTACTGTATAACCTTTGTTTTCCCATGAAACGAATTAAAATATCACCTAGAGTGAAACCTAAATGGATAACACGGGGACTTAGATTGTGTAGTAAGCGTACGCGAGAGCTGCTCTGGAAATATAGATTATGCCCTAATGAAAATAATAAAAAAGCTTATAAATTATATTCCAAACGATACAAATCAATTATAAAGTTAACACAAAAATCCCAAAATGACAACTACATAAAATCTTCCTCAAATAAAACTAGAGCAACCTGGCAGGTTATTAATAAAAATAAAGCTAATTTTCCTCAAGAAGACATTCACAAAATATCTGTCGAGGGAAAAGATATCCATGATCCACGAGAAATCTCAACTTACTTTAATAATTATTTTGCTGACGTAGTTAAAACTAGAAAAAATGATATAATTGATAATACTGTGACATACAATAATCCTAATTCAATATTTCTGACTCCTGTGATACCGTGTGACATAAATTCTGTAATTCTTTCTTTAAAAAATACTAATAGCTCTGGTTATGATGGGGTAATAACTAAAATTATTAAAGATGTCTCCCATATAATTTCTCCCATTTTATGTTTTTTAATTAATTTATGCCTGGAGAATGGTACTTTTCCTGAGGATTTAAAACAATCTGTTATAAAACCTTTGCTGAAGAAAGGGGATCCCTGCAATGTAAGCAATTATAGACCAATAGCCTTATTGTCAATTTTTGCGAAGATTTACGAAAAAATCATTTTTAAGAAACTTTACGTATTTCTTGAATCGCATAATATTCTATGTGAAGAACAGTATGGTTTTAGGCACAATAAATCAATAAATATGGCTATTTATAAATTCTTAAATAAAGTTATTAGCAACGTTGATAAAAGGGAGCCAGCCATTGCTCTATTTATGGATATTTCCAAAGCGTTTGACCATGTAGATCATAAGATTCTACTCCAAAAAATGTTCTCATATGGTATCAGAGGGAAAGCGCAGGATCTCATAAAATCATATTTAACTGGGAGAACACAAACAACTAAGATAAGTAGAGTACGTGAAACCACAAAGACAGAGATAGAATATGAATCAGAAAGAAGATCCATAAAATATGGCGTGCCACAGGGCAGTGTTTTGGGTCCTCTTCTATTTCTTATATATATTAATGATTTACCGAGTAAAATCCCTTTTAACATAACACTTTTTGCTGACGATAGTACGGTACTGTACACAGGTGAAACTACAAATATTGAAAAAATAATTAATTCCTCATTGACATCTATAATAAAATGGTTTAATCATAATAATTTGACAATAAATTTAGATAAGACAAAAATAATAAATTTCAAGCAAAAACATAAACATGACAAAATAAACGTCAATTATTTAGGGACTAATATAGAAGAGACTGACGTTACAAAATTTTTAGGTTTACAAATAGACAGAAAACTTAGATGGAAAACACAGGTCGACCAAGTCTGCAAAAAGCTCAGTAAGTTCTCATATGCGTTACGAAATCTGAGAAAAGTAGTAAATATCGATGTCGCTTTAACTGCTTATCATGCTTACATTGCCTCGACATTGAGATATGGAGTAATTTTTTGGGGGAATTCGACAGATAAAAACAAAGCATTTATAGCTCAAAAAAGATGTATAAGAATAATATATTGCCTAAAGAAAAGAACATCGTGTAAAAAATATTTTAAGATGGCTAAAATTTTGACCCTACCATGTATTTATATTTTAGAAACAGTTAATTTTGTTAAAAATAACATTGATGAATTTAAATTTAAATCGCGAGCAAGGCATAACGATAAAATAATTATTCCTAGTGGTAAAACTGCCTTATTCAAACAAAGTGTATTTTGTATGGCTCCACTTCTGTACAATAAACTACCAAAGAGCATACGGGCCATATCAAAATTTGAGCTATTTAAAACCCAAGTGCAAGATTTTTTAATTAACAAGTGTTATTACTCAATTAAAGAATTTCTGGACGATGAGGTCTGATTGCAGTGCCCCACTGAGATTGGTCTGGTTTATTTTGACACTTATTGACTTGTTTTGTAATTTATTATGTCTTTATTAATTCTGTATAATTTTAATTAGCCTGTCTTTTAAATCTATTCTCTTCTTCATATATTAATTTTAGAATAAGACAAATTATATTGTACGCCGTATGGCAGGACATAGCGAATAAAGTAACATTTTGTCACCTGTATATTACGTGTCCACAATAAATATGCTTTGACTTTGACTTTGACTTTGACTTTAATTTTTTACCTGTCACGTTTGACACTAAATGAATTTTTAAAGTGTACACCCCAACCCTGTGGTTACAATAAACATAAGGGTACTACACAAAGGGCCCTCAGCGAAACCTGTAAATATTTGAGTGGAGTTTAAAGGTGCGCCAAACAAAAATATTTGTATAGACGCCTGCTTTAAAACTATAGCAAGTTTTAGAACGGTGAAGTAAAAGTGACAGTGAATTTTTTAAAGGTGAAATATCTTAAGTGTCGCAAATATTTTCTTAAATGTTAGGTAACTTATAAAACTTATACAATTTTAATATTAATTAATGTTTTAAGAATTTTGCTAGTCCAGCATCCAAAGTAGAATTTTTGACATAGTTTCTGATTTTTTTTTTAATATGTCAAATGTTCACAAAACACTCAAAACAAAGTTCACAAAGTTCCACAAAACACTCGCCGATATAAAGATTACCATTTCTTATATTTGGGGAGGCCTAAAACGTAAGTTTTCTACCCTCAAAAATTGCCCAAAAGTGGCAAAACACGCGTTCCCCGAGATGGACAATAAAAAGAACTGATTTACACACTAGGTTTCAATTTATTGTGTTATTAAATTAAGCATATTTGCCCCTTCTCCCAAGACAAAAAAAATGAATCCGCTTACAGGTGGACTAATGTTTTCGGAGGCCCGGAGCGGAAAGTTGAGTGGAGGCCCCAAGTGTAAAAAGTAGATTTGATTCCACAAAATTATAAATATGTCATTTCAATCAATCAGACTTATTCGATTCTAGTTTTGATCAATAAAATATGTATAATAAAGATATGAATGATTCCGGCGCCCTTTTTGGTTGACGACCATTATTAGCAAATGTGTTTCCAGATGGGTGGCTCGGGACGTACAGCCCCTTCAAACCCCCTCCTAAGCTAGAGCCTACAGGTATACCTAGCTACAACAGATAATAAAATAGGTCTTCTACGATATTTAGTTGACTCTCCGGTCAAGAATCCGGTAATTTAATTGGGGCTTATTTTGTTGCCACTGTGATTTCAGTCGTTACCGTTACTGACCAATTGCTAAGCATGGATCTCCTCTTTTTTTTATTTTATTTTTTTATTTATTTTCTCTCATAAGGTACATTTGTCGGCAGTGTTCCCGTGGATAGGGATAGTTGTACACCTTAAAAGATACAATGATACAATACATGAAACATGCACACGCATATCATAGACCAGTAAAGATACTTCGCCACCCCGAATTTTGAATGAAACCACAAACCGCTTATTAGTAGGTCCTTTTTTGAATTCTTGACAAATAAAAACATTTTAGAGAAAAAATACGAATAAATAACTAATACCACGCAATTTACATAATAAATAAATAATTATTTCAAATATTTTAGGGACATTTTAGCACGGAGACGTGACAAAACTTTTTTACGGAACTATTTCAATTCTCGAAACTGGGTACATTTTATTGTTAGGAGTGAGTAATCTTTACTAATCCATGACGCATATACATATGTTATATATATATATATATATATATATATATATATATATATATATATATATATATATATGTATACACACATATCTGCATTCCATACATTTACTCTAACGAGGAGTGGTTTTTACAGAGGAAGAAAGATTTGGATTTAGACGATTCATTTTTAATTATTCTGCGGTTTTAGGTATTAACTTTATTAATTAATTTGTGTTAATTTGACTTGAGCTGAGTAAATGAGTTATCTATGGGCATAGGGATAAGTAATGTTTAATTAATATCTTTTTGAATTGACTAATTGATTTTGTTTTAATAATGAGGTCGCGAGGTAGTGCATTTATTAGTACAGGCATTAACCAGCGCCTTTCCCTCCTGCCAAAATAGTTTTTTACCTTAGGAACGGAGTGTTTAGGTTTTCTAGCTGAGCGGGTTGGGTACGTATATTGTCTTTCCCGTTTGTAGTCATTGCTGTCATATTGCTCAAGCAGAAGCGTCACCTTTACTCTTAGTTCAATTGGTAAGATTTTACAGATTTTAAACAACTTTTCATACTCACTATTAAGTGAGTTTTTTACAGTTCTATCTACAAGAAGTTTTAATAATCTTATCTGTAAGTTTTTTATTTTATTCAAATATACCGAAAATTTGAGACCATAAGCACCAAGCCCATATGATGTGACAGCTTCTGCTAGGGCGTGGTATAACATATATATCACGCCTTTATTTACACTGAATCTTACATGTTGAAATTTACTAAGAATTGAGTTTATTACAGACATATTCGACATGGTGGTTCCAACTAAATCGGTTATCTACTATTACACCTAGATACTTATAGGAAGACACGGTTTCAAGGCTTACACATTTACAATTATTCTTGTTACTATGCAGGCAGTCGTATGTATGGCCTTTTAATAAGGGGTTTCGGCCATAGTTCATCGTGCTGGCTAAATGTAAAATTGGTAGACTTCACACACCCTTAAGATTATTTTAAAACTCTCAGTCCTGCAGTTTGAAAAAATTGAGCTGCCTAGGATGTGAAACTCGGACCCTACGAATGAGAGGAAAAACTTATATGTCACTGAACTTCAATATCTTTAGTGCAAAACCCTTGCATATAAAATAATTATTGTGCATTATTATAGTCATCATGCATAACTGCACTTCATTAGAATACCCATTATAGCCAATTATAAGCTTTACTCCAAACTCTTATCTTAATCGCATCCGTACATCGTGCTACTTTCCTTAAGGTTGACTTATGTAATAAAAAGAAATCAACGTAACAACTTGTTTATATTGAACGAAGAATACAAACCTGTTTCGGGGAATTCTCAGGTCTTGTCCCAAAGAACAAATCTCTTTAAAGAAAAACATTACATTACATGATTGCGGTATCGTTGGTATTGCCAATCCAATCAGAGTACGAAGTACCACGGATTTTTTTGTAATATAGGAGTAGCAGACGAGCATACAGTCCTCCTGTTGGTAAGTGGCTACTGCCGCCTATGGACGATTGGACATATGTCATCAACCCCAGATGGGATTGATATTCCTACATGAGGTCGGCCACAAATGCGCGGCTATCCTTCGGAACGCCTCGGAATAGTATGTCTCCCTTACCACACCCTTCAAACGAGAACACAGCAGGTCTTAACACTGTTGTTATGAGGCAGAAATAGGTTTGGCGGTGGTGCCGCCGGTGTCGAACCACAATGGGTTCTACCACCTTCAAATGATGTCCATCTCTGATGCCACTTCTGAACACTAGTAAACGAGCATTTAGTCCATCAGAACTTTTGAAACTACCTAACCTTAAAATTAGTGATCCAATTAAGGTCGTTCATGAATACTTAAGTACCTTGTAAACTAAGTTAAAAAGCCTCACTTAAGCCTCTTACCTCTTCAAACTTGAACATACCACGCTCAGAGTAAATTTTACATAAGTACATAACACAAATCTATCTGCTTGTATTGTGGCTTGTAGTTACAAAAATATGACATGCTATAACGGTAAAAGAAAACATCATGAAGCAGGTGTGCAGGTTACACTTGACATTCTTTAAAAAATGTTCTTTAAAGGGTTTGATGCGGTAGTTTAACTCCCATCACTCTGGAAGGACACCAGTGTCCTTCAGTGTGACAATAATGTTTGTTTTTAAATAGGAGTAACAAATGAGCATGCAATCCATCTGATGGTAAATGGCTACTGCCGCTCCTGGACATGTATAATCAACCCCAGATAAGATTAGATTCCTGCCTAAGATGGGCCACAAATGCATCGTTACTCCAGAGGACTGGGCTAGACGCCTGAAAAATATTTCTC
The DNA here is from genome assembly GCF_041222505.1 of Epargyreus clarus. NCBI lineage: Eukaryota > Metazoa > Arthropoda > Insecta > Lepidoptera > Hesperiidae > Epargyreus > Epargyreus clarus. The sequence continues at coordinate 15,188,985 of NW_027332230.1, forward strand.
CTTTACCACACCAAACCAAACCATAACACAGCAGCGCTTGACACTGCTATTATTAGGTAGAAATAGGTGTGGCGGTGCCACCTTTAGTAGACGTCAATGGTTGAGGACGACAGATCAACATAGGTCACATCACTAAACACCTGGTGTATGTACGCTCGTTTTCTACTTTCATTACGTAAAACGAGGTACGATGCTTCACGACGCTATTTAAAGGCTGATTTGTGGAGCCGTTAAAGCTGATGACACTGAAACACAATATCGTTTATGAGTCTACGCCTAACACACCCAATGTAGGTCATATATCAAGCCTTATAGGTATTTCATTACAATAAAACTGCAAAAATGTCTCCTTCATAATAATAAAGGCATGTATCCCGGAAAGTATTATCGTCAACTTTGTTTTCCTTTTGGGCACCGATCACTTCTTATTGAGAAGAAATTAGGTTAAGTAATTGGTAAACTTCACAGACCTTTAGAATTTTGAGCTTCACAACTTTAGGACTTTTTGAAGAACTGTCTCTCAAGTTTATCCGTGATGATTTCCTTTAGCAATAAAACAAGTGCTAATTATTTTCTAATACGCAAGTGGCAATTTTCCAGATTCGTCAAGAGATGGCGCCACATGTTTTGAACAAGCGAACGTTCCTGAATCACGCTATCAAAGTTTTCTCTTCTTGCACATACAAAGTCCAATGTGACAATGTAGGACGGCTTTCCCAGGCATAATCACCTAGCGCAACAGGAGATCTCCCTGTGCTACATAACATAGAAAAATAAAAATCGTGGGATGTGAATCGTGACTCTCACAGGAGGCCAAATCCTACCAATAGTGCGTGTAATTGTACTTACAAGTGGTATTAATTATAATGTCAAACTGTAAACATTCCCATTGCTTCTCCATCTTCAGTGAACGTACAGAAAGTGTGTTAACCTCAAATAAAACATATGTACGTAGCTTCCGTAGTTACGCAACCGATATAAGCATAATAGCACCATATTACAATTTTCATCTTATAACACTGACATGCATCTGTATTCACAGTCTCGACTTTGTAAGTACGATAAAAAGTGTACTGTTAAAATGATTGCGTTTATTTTTTTAATTTGCGTGTTATTAACATTTATGGCAGGTTTAATGTTTACTCAAAATTTACGAGAACAACAGGGTTCCGTACCATATATATTTTTTAATATTTGCTATAGCGGCTATAGAAGTACAAAGAAAATTTGGAATCGTATAGCCATCTTTGTTTTAATCTTAAATAGATTTTAACATAACGATATACGCCTAACGACCTTTTTTTTCTTAACGAGAAACCTTCAAAAGGTACCTGATGACGTAGGAGCGACGCCGGGTTATGTGGGATTTTTACCGCACTAAAATCCCCCCGGTGGCCGTCCTCAACGCTTGTTGGAGAACTCTGGGATCTCCGACGGAACGCAACCGGAGTCCTCCAAGCGCGATGCCCTGATCGGGATCTGCCCTGGGGGAGAAGTATTCGCTCCTCCCACACAATCTAGTGTTCCCGACGGTATTCAGCCACACATACCGCCGTCCTTCCCGGGGTCGCTTGCTGGACGGTTCGAGCTCCCACTCTTGCCGCCCGCAACCCCGAAAGCCCCCTTTTAGTCGCCTCTTACGACAGGCAGGGGATACCGTAGCCCTATTCTAGTCCCGGAACTACAGGGACAACGCCTTACGACCTACCACTCCTACGACTTGTGATTGAAGAACAAACCTCGACTATAAATACGGATAGTAGTGCCTTGAATTAGAAAGGCAACACCCGACGCGAGTTCGTTTCCTATGTTTTTTTAGATACTTGTTAAAAGTTTACTTTTTATGGTTCTATTTACATTTCTCATTTCATGTGTTCTGTTCGAATTTACTAAATTTATGTTTGAAGTGTTTGTGGCTTTAATTTGTGCATATAGTTAACAGTTTTATAGCACCCATTGGATTTACAAACACTAGAAGAAAATTATATTTGATCGCTGGATTTGTACAATTGAAGCTAATAACCATGTAGATCATTGCTGAATGAACAATGCTGCCCATAGACACCTATAAACAATCATAAAAAAATGTAGAACATGTATCCTAACATTCCTAACCTGGATGAAAATTATAATGAGTTGATAGACTAAACAAACATACAGTCCAATTGATTGTAACTTTAACTGCCGCGCATAGACATCTGCAACCATTCCCATATAGACTAGGAGTTCTGCCTCAATCACAGACGTGTTGCCATTCCTAAGAACTAAGACGTTTTACTCATCTATACATATAAATAAAATTGGAGTATCTGTTTTTAATATTGAAATAATCGCTTTTTACTACATGCATATGAATATACATACGGTACATACATTAAAATAACGTTTTTTACAATTTTTGTGTGTCTGTGTGTTTGTTCTGGCTAATCTTTCAAATCGCTGAACCAATTTCGACGGGACTTTTATTGGTAATTTCGACTACTTATATTTTAGAACTAGCTGTGCTCCGCGGTTTCACCCGCGTTATTTATTTTTAACGCGGGTGAAACCGCGGTGCACAGCTAGTAATATGTAAGTCTGTCAGCACCCACAGCTACAACCGAAACGAAAAAAGTCACATGCTAGTAAATAGATGTGACGCTGGAACCTCCCCGGTCGAGCTATACTGTTTGTACCACCTGAGTCCAATAGGTCCACTATTTTTCGTTTTGAACACTTTGTAGTAAATTCTGGTTTTATTTTGATAAGTAAAATAGAAAGAAACTTCACCGCCTTCAAATTGAATGAAGTCACAAAAGGATATCATTTATTGTTTGAATTCTTGACAGATAAAAAACATTTTAGAGAAAATTTACCTATAAATAATGAATACTACGTAATATATGTGATAAATAAATAAGTATTTCAAACATTTTAGGGAAATTTTAGAACGAAAACACTTTATTTACGCGAAAATTTCAATTCTCAAAACTGGTTACACTTTCTTGTTGCGAGTGATCAATCTATGTATTATTATGTTCCCATGCAAAGTCACCTTTACTTACCCAATAAGCATCTTATATCTCTAATATCATCATCCACCCATTACTGTCTGCACACTGCTGGGCACGGGTCTCCTCTCAGAATGAAAAGTATTAGGCCATAGTCCACCGCGCTGGCCAAGTGCGTATTGGTAGACTTCACATACCATCGAGAACTTTTTTTTTAGATTTCTCAAGAATGCAAGTTTCCTCACGATGTTTTCCTTCACCGTATATATTATTATTTCTAATACTTTTACATTTTTTATACTTTACATTATTTATACTATTACATTTTATATAACTTTTTTAAAACTCAGAGGTGCATGCCTGAGATTTGAACCTCGGTCCCCTCGATCAAGAGGCCGAGTTTCTTAACCACTAGGGTATCACTTCTAATATAAACATCTCTTATATCTATAAACAAACATTTATCAAGGATGTATGATATCGGAGTTCTTATCTCCATACTAAAACGCTTTGCCCTTGGTACCTCGTAAATACACAACCACTCAGGCCCAGAACAGAGACCTAAATTCATGATTTGGATACTTGTTTACAAACGCCGCATCTGAATGGCGGAGTGAAAGGCAATTGGTGTTTTTCATCGCCCGTGGCTTATATAATCGGAAGATTATATCACAAAATAGGGTCTCACCTCATCTATCAAATCTCATACCGGTATCGATATTTTTATGTACTTGAGCCTCATATTTAGGAACCGGTTTCTCCATACAATAGGGGAGGTATAAAGTATGCTGCACCATGCTGATCCTATGTGGATGGAAGCGAATACGAATTACAGGAACAACCCGTAACCAATGAAACTCATGCAGCTAATTAGCGATAGATAATTTTTAACTTGCATTTATTCTACACTTAGTTACAATCAGCTAGAAATATAAAAGAGCGGAGTCCTTGTCAAATATTTGGAGCTGATTGGTTTGTAAATTCATTATACAAATAAATTTAAGGGCCAGCGTCTACCAAAGCGAAGAGGGTACAGTACTATATCGTCAAGTATCTATAGGATACAGATTATCCTTATACTTTTTGAATATCTCCGTTTCAGTGTATTGTGAACCTAATGGTTATATGAAATCTTGTGATGTAAATATTAATGTGTAAATACAAAGGCATTGACAGCTCAATACAAATAAGGCCTCTGGCGCTTTCTATGAATATAATATGTAGCTAATTGAGATCAATGTTCTGCGGATGAATGGTGTACTTCTAACTCACGCAATCACCTCTCCCTTGGGCGATAAAATTAATTGTAGCGTTATTGTTCCGGTTTGAAAAGTTTGAAGGACGCAATTGCAATTCACACGAAAGGTTACACTTTGACGGTCGCGAAATATGCTTTAACTAGATCAATTAATAATTGTATGCTAGTTATGTTTATTCATATTGTGTAATTTGATTGATTTATACATTTATCGGTTGAACCGACATTTCTTTAACTTTAATTCTGTCATTATTAATATTAATGTTAAGTTTTTGAGGGCGATAAAATAATTTAAAAAATAGATTAAAAATGTGATGATTCGACATCGTAACAGGAAATATTCAGTACTACAATTTTCGGTATCGACAAGGCCGGTTTTTTAAGTAGTACGAGTATATACAGGGTGAATTTTTAAAACGGGCCTATAGGGCCAAATCCGAAACTATAAGGATTAGCGAAAAATGCTGAAAGGAGTTACGAGGTCGATTTTGATAAAAACTAAAACTGCATCATTCGTTTTTTAAAATAACTTTTTCCCTAGCCGGGAATCGAACGAGTTCATTTTGAAAAAAAAAATACACTCTCTATATTATTCCACTATCTGATAGTGTTGCTTATAAGGATTAAAATCTGGGAAGTAATGATAAATGACAAACTAAAGGAACAGCCTCAATTTTAAGAAAATACATATTTTTTCATATTAATTTGGCAGTTAAGTTCCTGCCATTCATCAATTTAAACATTTCGCATATTAACAATTTTTTTGGCTCAATGTTTCAAACATTCGAAATGGACGTTTTGTTCTTCAAGAATTTATATTTTTATGTCCAACTTATTTAAGGTTACTTTTAGGACCATTATAATAAATTTAACTTGCTATGGGCGGAGTTTCGTTTAATACAGATGTAAAATTGACAATTTGCGAGAATGTCTTTTTCGAGTCAAATCCGAGTGATAACTAAACAAAGAGATATAGAAATTCATATTTACTGTTGAAACATAGTTATAAACAACAAACAATATCAATTTACTATTTAATCACTTATCTATTTTTATTAAAAATAAATCCTAAAAACGGCGGTAATTTACTTGCCAAACTATTATTTTCTCATACTAAGCCGTATGTCACGGTTATAACATCGAATAATTAGTTGATTAACCAACAAATTCTTCAATGGTATGACTTACGTATGTTTCTAAATAATTATACATAAATCATTTGTTATGTATAATCCTTAAGGATTAGTATGGCAATGTATGGAAAAATATGTATTTTCTTCAAAATTTTCCTTTTCCTTTAATTTGTCACATAACATTACTTCCCAGAACTTGTTCCTTATAAGCGACACTATCAGATGGTGGAATAATATAGAGGGTGTATTTTTTTTCCAAATGAACTCGTTCGATTCCCGGCTAAGGAAAAAGATATTTTAAAAAACTAATGATGCAATTTCAGTTTTTATCAAAATCGGCCTCGTAACTCCTTACAGCATTTTTCGCTAATCCTTATAGTTTCGGATTTGGCCCTGAAGGCCCGTTTTAAAAATTCACCCTGTATATTAATATGTAGCCACGGGACCATGAAGAACGGATGAAGACGTGTAAAGTATATCTGGGTGACCTGTGGCCAAGTAAGCACTGGAAGACGGTGGTATTTATATACATTTTATACCTGCATGTTCTCACCAGTGCACAAGTACAAGTAACCTAAACTTAAACTTCAAATTTTAAATGCATACGTACTATCTATAAAGTAAATTATTAGATACAATATTGTATATTACATTTTTAGTGCACAATAGAGTTTTTGGAGTGAATTATATACGTGAAGTAAAAACTTGGATTCCATTTTTAGTAATAAAAAAATAAAATATATACCAAAAGGAATTAAATAAAATTACGTAATTCTTTCAATACTGTCAATTTAAGAACAGTCAAACCTGCAGGTAGATCCACTTAGAAAATGCAATAGTCTATCAAAAAATGTATTATGGCTTTTATACATATGTTAAACTGTTTTGTTAATACTTAGACAAAAAATAAATAAACATAATTTAACGTTTGTTCAAGATAAAAACTATTTCAGATGTATTTATTATTTATGTTATCAAAAATAAAATGTAATATATGGAAATTGAGAAGAACTAATGTTTTATTTCGGTGAATCTCAAATGTATTTTTTATTCGTGTCTAGTCAGCGACCCTAGTACATTCGTAAGTAGAATGTTGTAAAAACGTTTCTCTCACAGACCTGCACTGTGGTTCCTATTCTTTATTTCAGTTCAAAGGGTATCTACATTTGACCCGCGCCGGCTTAAGACTCTTAGCACGCTTTGGGCGGCAAAATTATATATATGGAAGACCTTTTTGTCAACTTCGTCTTGTCCTCATTGAATCAGCCTGGCCTCACGCCCGGGGCGGCACGTTTTAGGGACGGGCAGAGACCTTTTTCGTTGACTTATTTTTGAAGGACAGTTCAAAACCATGTTACATCTTTTTGATAAGAACTATTGCCTGCGACTACATACTTTATACTACTTAGTTCACACCGTTAAAATTAACCCGCAACCTTGGAGATAAGGCTAAGGGGTGCCTAAGGCCCATACCTGCCTACAATTATAAGGCTACGTTTTGGCTTAATTTTTAGGTAGAGTCACTTATCTGTGATCGCGTATTAATTTTATTTAAAATATTAGATAAATGAATGTAGTCTAAAATATTTTTCTATTTATTTATTACTTATTGTTAACCTAACTGTTACAAAGGGCTAACATAATGACGTAAAATATGTTTTTATGTTATGCTCATTCCATGTAAATTATTGGTAGATAGTAATTACGATGACGGTTGCATATTACTCGTATTCAGTTTTTTATATAATTTATTATATATTTTTAATCTAGGCTCCATTAAATTCTATCACAAACTAAGAAACAACATGCCAACATACGAAAGATAATATTTGGAGCAATTAAATCGCTTATTAATCCACGAACGAACCACGAAACCCATGGCACAGCAACAGATAAAAGTTGGAAATGTTAAAATGATTTTACACACCGCAAGAATTTCATTAAGCTTCAACAATATTGCCAACGTTGTAACTTCATTTTAATTACGTTATACGTCAAAGTAACAGGAATTAAGGGGATGACTCGTCAAATAAAAGGTAATCAGAATCAGTAAAGATTGAAATCTAAAATTACGGCGCTTAGAAAAGAAGCCGCCCTCTTGCGGCTGTAAAATTACTTAATTGCATTATCAATTACGTTTCGTTAAGTGATTGAATTTATGTCTATCAACATTAATAAATTAATTTGTATAATGAATTACAATGAATTCTGACTCGTGAATTGATTTTAATTGTAACTTTGAATATAATGGCGGTAGCACTAATTAAATCATGTTAAACAATGTACTGTTGTTCCATTTTAACGCATAATATAAATATTTTTATTTTTATTAACGTAATAATTGTAGGAAGCAGTTGAATTGAGTACAATTAGTATTTGATTATTCAGTCGTAGCTGACGATTAAACGTTCGATAGTTTTAGGTAAGTGAATAAACATTTTATTTGTAAAATTAGTATTTTATTCAATTCCGTTTATTTTTAAATTAAATAATTTTAAAAAGAACTAAATTAAATGAGTTTTTAAAGGCTTTATCGGTGTCATTGTTCACTCCAACGATTTTTTTGATCTCCACAAAAGCAAGATGGGAATACATTACGAGCGAGATAGCAGTCATGCGATTGTCATTTCGGATTGCAACCTTTAATGATTCGAATAATACTTATTTTGTAACGTAGTCGAAAGCAGGTACCATTTGCCTTTCACTGGGATTGTCCGAATGTAACTGAGATGACCGGTTCATTGTTTATTTAACATTTGCTCTTACGTTATTGTTGTTAAGGTCCATGTTGTATGACATGTCAGTTACAATCTTTAGAATTTGGGATGTGTTACGTGATGCTTAAGATGTCTTGAGGATAACTTGCACAAACATTTAACAACGACATGTAAAACTCAAAAACTCTAGCCAATGGAAACCTATTTATGAATAAATACATTCAAAATGTTGTATTATTCAAAATAAAATAATGTTTACTGAGCTTAACAAAACTCGTTCTTCTTCTTCTTCTTCTTCCTTGCCCAAATAAAGCCCCAAATAAAGGGAGAAGCTTTATTTGGGGTCGGCCCTCCTCGTTCGTATGCGCCAGGATGCTATATCCTGGGTTGTCTGTGTATTCAGCTGAGCTCGTTCCATATCTCTGGGGGACGCCCTAGCTGTATTCACTTTCTTTCTTTTTACTTTTTCCATTTTGAGCGAGGAGGAGGGTTTGACTATATTTTTTTACGGCCAGTTGTCACCTGACGCCAAGGCTGTATCTTGTACTAAGTTGTGGGCGCTGCCGTTGACCTTTTACAGGTTCATCCGCCACCATCCCTTCTGGGCGCTCCAGCCTAAACGCACAGCGCTACAAAGACCTCACATTCGAATACGTCGAAGCAGCTCCTTGCAGGGGTTTGGGTCCTTCTCCGGCCTGTTGGTCCGCGGGAGCTATTTTATTTCGCTCCTACCCTCCATATCTGGCGGGCTTTCCCCTATCCGCCACCTGGGGACGCGGTCTCTAGAGGTGAGGCTCCCCCGAGACCTTAACAAAAGTCGTTATTAAAAATAATATAAATAACAAAGCAAAAATTATGTTCTACTTTATATTTTAGTTGAACTCTGGGTCTAAAAAAAAAGACAGTTTTTGCTACCGTTTTAAAGTTGTTATAATAATTTCTGGTTTGTACTCGGCGTAACATAATCACAGATACATGTTAAAACTTTGTTATAGTAATGTTGTGTAAGAATCTCTACTTACAGCTATGTTTATATTTGGGATTTTCAACGAAGCAATAGCAGCCCTTATTTGTGTTCGATCTTAAGTAGTTACATCCCATTCCGTTTCGTCTCATTATTTTTCGTTCCATTCCATTCCATCCCATCCCATTCAGTCCTATTTTGATTTGGTATAGTCTGCGCCAAACTGCTAGTTCGCTCCGAATATAGAAACGAGTAGCGTCGCAATAGCAAATTGTAGATATTAGCGGGATGAAGACAGCGCGGGGACCCCAAGGTACCTGTCCGCTGCCCGCTCTCGCCCACGGGTACATAGCGCAGTCAGTGTGCCCTTACGTTACGGAGTATAATATGCTAACTAAACCTGCGCGCAACAACTTCAGAGCGGACTAAAAGTTTGGCGCGGACTATAACAACTGTTTTGAAAAACATAATAATAATTACTCATTTGCTATACACCAAAGTTACTCCCCGTCATAATATAAAGACAATCATCATTTATCAAGAAGGCACTCTATTTAGTCTATCAAAATAGTAAACAGACATAATAGCTTTGCAAATATAAACACATGTCACTCTTTCCGTGTACTGAGCGTGAAGTCCGCGGAAGTATAATATTTGTTAACGAAGCTTTTACGGGAAACCCTCAAGGCTTTCGACAAACAACGGAGGGGCTCCGAGATGCTAACGTCATAACATATTTTCGGAAACTAAGAGACTCCGAAAAATTTATGGCACTTAGCCTACTATCATAAGTATCAGTTCTAAGGTCATCAGTATAAGTTTGAAGGTGGTGGAACCCTCTGTGGTTCGACTCCGGTGGCACCACGGCCACACCTAGTTCTGTCTAATAACAATAGTGTTAAGCGCTGCTGTGTTGGTCTAAAGCGTATAATAAGGGAGACATACTTTTCCGAGACATTGCAGCTTAGTCTTCAGGGGTAGCGGTGCAGATGCGCTCAACCCGTGAAACGTATTCTAAAATGCCTCATTGAAAGCTTTGCCTTGCATTTAAATCAGAAAACAGTCATCCACCACGATTATGTGTAAATTTTCAACGTAAGCAAACCTCAAAGAACCTTTAAAACGTGTTACGAATATATTTACAACACTTTACAATATATTTCCTGGGTTATAGGAAACCACACAATCTCATTTAACTTTTTAACCCTTCAATCATTATAATTGTTAGGAATTTTCCCATAAAACCCTTTCCAAAATTAATAAACTTCAACATACGGTTTCGCAAAATTAATTATACATGGTTTGGTCCATTAAGTGAACAAAGTGTTAACTGGTTCAGCTATGTTTTTATGATTAAACCCAGCAATGAATTTGATTGTGTGGTAAAGGAGACATATGAGTACTTATCCGAGGCATTCCATTTTAGTACTTAGGAGTAGCGACGTATCGGTGGGCGACAGGTAGGATCTAATCCTATCCGGGGTTAATTACAGGTCGATGGCGGCACTAACCACTTACCATCAGGTGAACTACATGCTCATCTGCTACTCTTATATTATATAAAAAAATAAGGACAACTGCCCCCTGAACGAAAGTAAATATCGTCGACTGAATTGGGGTGGCTGGCATCGCTCGCTTGTGTTGTGGATAACTAGTAGGAAAAACGTTCAACATTTATACAAATAAATTAAATTGAAGTGTCTTCATAATGTGAACATAATACTTCTTCACTAAATGTATATGAAAGTCTAAGCAGTAGTTATAAAAAATATTAAAGTTATATATTAGGTAAATTCACAGTAGTAGGAAAAATATCCTTATTTGTAATACTCATTTCAAATCAATGCGTTCAAATGAATTCAATGCAGTTAATAATTTTACATTATTACAGAATTTTACATTATACCTATGCCGATTTTAATCTATTTAAATTTATTAGAGTGTCAACTGTGGTGTTCACCTACAATTGCGGGTACACGACCATTCTTTTTTAATCTTTGTCATGTATTTTTTTAATTTATTCATTTATGCTATGTTAATGAATCCTTATTGATATTTCATTAAATGAAAATTTAAATAAATAAATATACTTACACTAAGCTTTCTGAGTTTTCAGTTGTAGTAAGGCATATGTGGCCGACTGAGTAACATTCATTGTCTATTTGTAATCGACTATCGATATCCATGGGAGACTATATATTTTTTATATTTTTTAATCGTATGAAGCAAATCAAATCAAATTTATTTGTCAAATGCTTAATATACATATAAAATACATTTTTTCATCACTGACGTAAAAATATTATAAAGATAAAGTATTAATTATTATTATTTAAATACAAAATACTACATTGCATTAGGATTGTTTATATAGGGTGAATAAGTAGATAAATTAACAGATATTTATTACCTCACACAAGCACCTTAAACATTTTAAATGAGTCTCTAGTAGTCAAATAGGAGTAGCTGCAATGAAAAGTGTGTTTTCGACTTGTTAACTTATTCACGCCCGGTACGAAATGTATTAAGCTTGTTACCTGGTTTACTTTCATTCGCAGGTTGCTAATTTAGAACAAAGGGTTATAATAATTCTATACTTAGCAAAGACTATTACTACGAGTATTTTATAACTAACTAAGCTAATTTAATACTGTTATTTCTTAAAGGCGGGCGCTTGTTTTTTTAATTATCATGATTCGCTCCATAATATTTAAAGAACTCCTTTCGATGTTCAATCATTTTTTTCTTTCCGTTAATAGTTGCTATTACTTACTTAAAAACGAAAACGCGACATGAAAAGTTACTACCCATCGCTTTCCAGAACACATGTGTGTAACATAACATTACATCGAATACAATATATTCAATTTACTTCCGTGTGATGTAACTTAGTGTTGAGGCCTAATTAGCAATCTACATAGAAATACAAGACATTACTGAGAAAGTGCTTTGTCCGGTAATTAATCAAAAGACAAGATGCTTTTAATGAGTTGAAAGGGTTGTGCAATAATGAAAATTAATAGGCGTGTAGAAGATAATAATAGGTAATGTTAGATACGTTAAGTGTTATGTAATGCGTATGTAATTCTTCTGGTTTATCAAAATTAGTTTCAAACATTAGGCTTTGTAATGAACGCTGAAGAACTGTTTAGGACTATTGTAGATAGGGCAACCGCGATGTACAACTTAAGTTATTTAGAAGTCATTTACCATATCTTTACGTACATCTGCAACCAACTCTAAATACAACAAATCCTATTTAAATTCGCAAGTGTTTGCTGGTACTAACTTATTACGCTTGATATTTAAGTTTAAATTGTTCATATTTTAAGTATATTTTACCACACCTTACCTCGCGGGTTCAAACAAGTAATAATAATTATTTGTCTGGTGTATTTCTGATAACTTAGATGTCGTCGTCTGTCCCACTGCTGGGTACGGGTACCCTCTCGAAGTAAAAAGGGTTCAGGCCGTAGTCCTCCGCGCCGGCCCAGTGCGAATTGGTAAACTTCATACACCTTTAAGAACTTTTAAATGACTCTCCGGGGTGTAGGTTTTCCGATGTTTTCCTACACTAAATAAACAAGTGACAATTAATTCCTTTGTCGTCACAATTTAATAGGCCCATTTGATACATGCCATCCTAATGTCGTTAAAGCTTTGAACCAACTTTATACGAAAGTATAACACGTTTTGGAAAATTGAATAAAATAGAAATAATTTGTAAACATGAATGATTAGTAAAATTTATAAATTGTATTACATATTTTATTTAATTTAAAATGTGTCCAGAAACCAATTTATCATTATGGGCAAGAAGTATTATAGGGCGTCGTTGCAACATTATGTCAGTCGGGTATTTGGCATTTTTCGACCATTTACGGCTACAGCTTGCGGCTGCAAGCCATTCGGATAATAATCGAAGCTTAGAATTACCAATGATTTATTATTTATCACTTTTTAATCATACCATTAATAAAATAATCGAGACATTGTTCCTTAGTGAATGATACAATAAAAAAAATCAGATTACGATAGCATGAACGATGCTTTATTTAATCTTCTGAAAATTATTAAATTTTTAAATTACGAAATAATTTATTTTCTTTTCACCATTTTATTAAATCTTTAGATGATTGAGAAAATAACAAACAAATATTATATGTAAAAAATATTAAGTAATCTGTACAATACGATATGGGGTTGTAATCGAATTGTCGTTAAAATCGTTTTTTTTTTTTGGTTATCGAATTGTATATAACATGCTTAGTTCCGTAGCGATGGCATGTGTCAAACTGGGCCTATTAAATTGTGACGACTATACACACAACTTTGAAAAATCGTAGGCATGTTTAGGCGTCAGTTAGGCGTACTTGTCCTCAATACAAACATTCCTTCCAGTTGAAAATGAAAGTGCACGCCACCCCTATGTTAGTGCTTTCGTTCGTGCTGTGATGACGCGCAAGCGCAGTCGGAGGTTGAGGGCCGCGCGACACGTCCGCGATAGTGTTGTGTTGTGAATGTTACGTGGTTATTATCGAGGATAACGGTGAGAATATATTTTTGAAATTTAAAAAAATGTGTAAAACTGTAAAGTTTAGTGTGATTTTAGTCATTTTTGTGTCAGATTAAATTAGCAGTTCTTTGGAGCGTTCTGAAGAAAAATCTTTTTAATTTCATTTATTATTTTGACTAAGATGACAATTGTTAAGATTTCAACGATTTTAATTTGGTAACTATTTAAATTTATGTGCTACGGTTTAATTGGGTTTCAAAACAAACGCTGTTAGGAATAGTGATTACAGAGGACAGCGTGTTACACCAACTCTATCTTTTACCGCCAAAACATTGAACAAGCTAAGTATAGGGTCGTAACATATTATTAACCCATTACTAACCCATAGCTGAGCACGAGGTTCAGTCTCAGTTTAGGAATGGATTCCTGTGTATAACATAATAACTGATAATTATATAATAATACTTTTACTTTTTACTTACTAAAAATGGTCATGATATAGTAAACTAATCTATCACGTTTATCAGTTACTACTTAGTGACGTCATGCGTCTTTGAAAACGTTATGGTTAGTAACAACTTGTCTGTCAAATATATATTTATTCTCAATCTTATATAAAATTCTCGTGTCACAATGTTAGTTACCGTACTCCTCTGAAACGGCTTTACCGATTATCAACAAATTTTATATGCATATTCAGTAGGTCTGAGAATCAGCTACTATCTATTTTTCATACCCCTAAGTAGTAAGGGTTGTTCACCCTTAACATTTTTTTATTATTATGGCAACACAACGTTTGCCGGGTGAGCTAGTTAACGTATATGTGATTTCAAAGTGAATATTAAACAATCTAAACTTACAAACGTGATCTCCAACTTCTGAATTAAATGCCACTCCACTGAACTATCAACTGCAAAATAGACAGCATATGTTAGTAGTTTTAATCATTTATGTTCATCGAGAATGAGACACATTGTGTTCAGGCGTTATTTATTTATTCGTTTCTTAAAAAGTACAACATTGAAGACTTTTAATTATATTATAGCTAAAATTTTATTCATCCGTAAATTTTATTCGTTAACTAAAACATTAATCTTAAAGGTACAAATCGTCGTCATTTATCAACTTGAAATATTACGGTTCATCTTAAAAGCTACTCGTATCTTTAAAGAATTTAAAATTTGAGATTGAATTTTGTGTATGTTCGATGAATTGGATACGTTTTTGAAATTGAGTTAGTGTCTACATGGATTAACGGGTATTATCAATAATTAATCCAAATTTTGCTTACCAAAGTTAGAACTGTAACAATTTCTAGAAGCGCCATTTGACAATTTTAAACGACAACTTCAGATAGAATTAAGTATTCCTAGCAGAGGTCGGCCGCTGATGCGCCGCTACCTATGAGGACTAAGGAGGAACGTCTCGGAAAAGTATATCTTTCTTTCCACACCCTTCGAACCAGAACACAGCAGCGCTTAACAATGCTCTTATTGGGCAGAAATAGGTGAGGCGGTGGTGCCGCCGGAGGCCACAAAAAGTTCTACCATCTTCAAATGTCAATCTTTAGTACACAAAACTACCCATAGTTTGATCATTAGTAACGATTAGATGGTTAGATTGGTTATTAATAACGATAGACACTTTGGTTTTACATAGATATTATATTATGTGTACGTTATTAGGTTATTACGGTCCATTAACTTTATAGCGAGGGTCGCGTAAAGTGTCGATTTTATCGGTATATTATAGTCTCCGTTATCTTTTCTCGATTTCAGGGAATCTGGTATCCCTTTTATATTGTATAGTTAGCAGCCCAACAATTTTCAAGCAGACTATGATAACTATTAAGGTTTTTAAACATGAAATCTTTGAAATAGAAGGTCTTTCTAGTATTACGAAGCTATAAAGAAAGTTACAAATACTTTGCGAAAAAATATCAGCTGTCACATTAATCAGCATTGTTTTGCAATTCGAAATCAATTCAGTCAATAGGTCTTCTTATAGTCTGCCAAGGAGAAATACCAAATAGATGGATAGGACCCAAAGTGAAGGAAAATACTAACTTTCGGGCCTATTTATTTTATTGTACAACAAATTCCCTTAAAAGATCAAATAGAATGTTAGGCAATGAAAAATATAAAACGTAATTTCATATAACATACCTAGAGTTTTCACTTTGTATAAACCTAAAATATCTCTCGCTGTATACGTGACTCTATATTTAACTGACTCGGGTCTTTTATCAAAGTAGAGACACAGACAGCGGCACGTGTCGTTGTGATCCCTGTAATATATTAAAGTATTCAGCAAATTATGCGGAAATATCTTGAAGTTAAAGGCTTGAAGATGGATGATACCAACTAATAGGTTTTTGTTTAAAACATCTTGGATTTTCTGAGTTACGTAATATTTAATAGATGTTGCGGGAATTCTTATTTTATTTTAATATCAATATTGATATTTTAAATAATAGCTATATGTAGTCCAATTAGCGATAACAATGATGCCTTCCATTTGACTTAACACCAGTTAGTTCAGGTAATGTATTGCAAATAGAATCTGCTAAATTTGCAGTTTAAATTTTTGAAAATTAACATAATAAAGTGAAACTAAATTAATTAATAGCAGTGATAGCCTAGTGGTTAAGAAACGCGGCCTCTCGATCGAGGGGTCCGAGGTTCAAATCCCAGGCACGCACCTCTGATTTTCAAATTTATGTGCGTATTAGAAAATAATTATCACTTGCTTAAACGGTGAAGGAAAACATCGTGAGGAAACCTGCATACCTGAGAGATTTATAAAAAAAAAAATCTTAAAGGTATGTGAAGTCTACCAATACGCACTTGGCCAGCGCGGTGGACTATGGCTTAATCCTTCTCATTCTGAGAGGAGACCCGTGCCCAGCAGTGGGACAGTAATAGGTTGATGATGATGATGAAATTAATTAGTGCAGTTTTTACGTTATACATAATTGGGATTGGGACTGTAATGTAAATTTGTGGTTTATGAATTCATCCGTGTTATATTGAATCAATGTTTTAATTGGTCCCACTTCCTGCCAAGTTATAAATGCACCTCGGGTGCATATACACTCACACTCGACGCTCGGGCATGCGACACACTCGGGTGTGTCAAATATTCATTCAAAGTAAATATATTTAAAAAGAAAACAAATATGAGTACATCGCTTTCTTCAATTATACAATGTAAAAAGTTTGGCTCTCTCTGTGACATGGTACTTTGTGGCCGCTATTAGTTATACAAAAACCTTTCACTTACACAATTTGTTTAACGGACAGTATGGGCATACGCCTTAATTATAAGCAACCCGGCTGTGACTAACACCATTAGTCATGTCTCGTCCCATCTCATTAGTCAAGCTTTAAACACAGTAATTACAATATTTGAATTCAAATGTTTTCGATATATTTGCCTAATATATGAAGATAATTTATGATACATAAATCGAAGCTCCCAGCTTGTGGGAATCTTCACAGAGGTAAATGTTAAGCAACTACAATCGCGGTCGCATGTTGGATGGGTCTCCACTAGTGGGTGGGTGGTCAAGTACATGCAGCCACCAGATATCCATTTAAATAACATAAAAATATAGATTTGTCTTATCACTGAAACTGCGCTTAACCTCACTATGCGGTTGGGAGTTGAACGAGCGTGTTTACCTAAATTGCTCGCCCGTGTATAGGCTTCCGAGAACACGTTAAGCCATTGGCCAGACCCATTTATTATCCAAGTTGAACTACTGCAATCCAATATTGTAGCTCAATTGGGACGGAGAACGTAATGGGTAAACATGAGGATTAGTGCGGGCATGTTAGATATTTGCTGTAGACATAATGGATGGAGTAAACAAAGGAGGATGTAGCAATGAAAGCAACCGCTGGATTCAGAAAACAGAGGTTTCAGATTAGGTGAGGTTTAAATCCAGCAGCGAATCTTTAAATGAATTTAGTTTTTTAACAACCTACTTATGTGTCAGATTAAGCCAACTTAGGTAATAATATTTTCGTAATTTCATACGGTTTATACTATCAAGTTTTCTTCCTACATAAAAGTGTCTTGACTTTTTTTAAGTTCCATTTTACCGGGAAAGAGTGAAATTGTTATTATAACATTAGCTATATAAAGCTAACGTCAATTTATTTTCTTTAGATCATTCCAAAGGAACTGTCGAAGTTGGAAGCGACTGTCTATTTACAATGATTTTCAAAATTACCTACTTTACTAGCACTTGTCTGTATTTTATCTCGGCGTGCAAATGCAATTTTCGTGAAGCGTGGAAACTTGTTAGTCTTAGGAAAATAGCGTGTGTAATATTAAGCACTCTCACTCCTAAGTACAAAATGACTTGAAGTTCTGACTTGTGTGAATATATCTGAAGAAATATCCGCTTAAGTGCCAAAAATACTTTTGTAAAGAGTCCAAAGTATTTTTGGCACTTTAGTGCCACGGCATCACATTTGCATGATTTTCATTATAATATTCGCATAGGAATACAACTATAGGGAGACCAATTTTAAATATGTAATAACATCGAAAATCATGTATAAGTTTTTAAGAAATCCATGACTCATTACAACTTACAAGGTAAGGACTTTGTAAGTTGTAAGAAGTCTTCTCGACAAGGTAGAAGCCTACAAGAATCGAGGCCCTCTTTGCTTCGCGTGGAAGTTTCAATACAGAATTTTGATTCGATTTTCCCATACAGGAATGTTTAAAAAATCATGCTTGGAAGATCATTTGCGGAGCGGTTCTACCACTATTCGGGTTCAGAACGTAGAGGGTTCAGGATTTGAATTTCTATTTCCATTCTAAATCTTTATTTGAATACTCGTCTTTGTCTATGTCTATGACGTCACCGACCCAGGTAACCGCTAAGACTCAAAGGGCGTAATTGATATTTTGACAATTGATTGAATGGTCTAAATCTAGTTCGTAACAATAGGATAAATCCTATACGTAAATCAAAGACATTCAACTATGTAGTATTAACAGACATGGAGGGAACATAGGGAGGAAAACTGAAATCCACGACTTATTTCGAATAGGTAACAGGTTGTTATCACAAATCCGAGTATTCTTCGACTAGTAGAGTATAACTCCGAGTATAAAGTGGAATGAAAGATTTGTATGAAAATCGTGAGTATAGTCGCTCTATGTATTTAATCACTGTTGGGGGTAAATAAACATTAATATCGAACACGAAACGAGCAGACAGTACACAACAAAGACCTTTCGCTCCTTATGATGCAAACCTATTTTTCTCTAGTCACTTTCACTCGCCATAAGAATGAAGTGTTAATCTCGGACACAAAAGACCGCTTTGGCGTGCTCCGAGCTCCAAAAACAACTGGACACGCTCATTATTTGTAACTGCATGGTAAAACAGTATACTCGATGAGAAAAGTACTGAAATAATTGTTGGACATTTTCTTTATAAGATTGGAGTAGGAACTGTCCAATCCATTTATTGTTAAGCGCAGAGGTGAGTTGAGTTTATGTAATGAGCAAATTCTCCATGTAACCATGCTGACTACTCCTAAGGATTCATATTGTAATTGTAAAAATCTGAGGATTCTAATTACCACGCTTTATTAGCTTGGGTTGTATCTATGTATGTATGTAACGGAATCTTTGAACTCAATTGATTAAATTAAAATTTTGAATAGTTATCAAGAACCGATGACAATACACGATTTTAATAATTTTATCCCATTCTCCTCATCAGGATCGTCAGGAATCACGATTAACGATTTTCCTTGTGCGATTTTAGCGTGGTTGTTAGTTTTTAAACTATAATTTATATGTAAGGCAGTCGGCCTCCATCTGAAAAGCAGAACTGCTTCACGCTCGAAATTTGTTTGGCAGTAGTACATATAATCATATTGTCTCTACTACCATTCAGAAATCTGGATAGCTTAGGAAAGAAAACAGAAACGATATTAGTAAATGCATTTCGAAAAACATTGTTATAGAAAATGTTTTGTATTCAAAATATTTTTTTATTGTTAAAATAAATTATCTTTCTCTCGTCATCTCTTCAGTTCTTGTCTTCTCAGTTGACTTCAATCTCGAGAGTTCCTTTGGAATAATTAAAGAAAATAAATTATCATTAAATTTAAATATCTAATGTTATAACAACAATTTTGTAATGTATAACTGCGTAACGAAAAAGTATAATGGAAAAAATACTAATAGTATTTTGGATAATTTACAAATTTAACAACAAACAACTTGATACTCTATGGTTCTAATTATGCGACTAAATAGTATGTATGTAAAATATATGTTGAAAAATACATCTGTTGTTCTACATTTGAATAATTTTGGAGCTAATTCGTACAATGAAATGTAAATATTGAGTTGTTTGGTTAACATTATTTGTTTCTGAGGTATTTAAAATTCACGGAATAATTATACAATTAAACATAACCAACGGTTATTGTATCCGGTCAAATTCGAGTTAATTATAATAAAAACAAAAACTCGACCCGAATAAAATGTATTATGTTTCAATTGTATTTTTATAAATTATGTAGTTCATTATTAAAGTACCTATTTTTCTCTTATTACGCAAGTATTTTACACGGTTGGATTTTCTTATTATATTTTTTTAATTTTTACTGCCTTTATCAGTGATAACCAGTGGTTGAAAGTCGACCACTGAATCCGGGGTCACGCACCTTTGATTTAACAATGCTATATGCGTATAAGAAATTAATTATCACTTGTTATAATGGTAAAGGAAAACATCTCAAGGAAATCTATGTTCCTCTCGAAAACTCTGGTTCTTAAACAACATTTCAAGGGTGTGGAAAGACTATTAATTCGCTCTTGTGCGGTGCACTATACATTAAACCCGTATACGAAAGGTAAACTTAAAAGTGTATTTTTTCAAAAACGCCTTATTTAAAAGTCAAAATAATGTATTAGATACATTAATAAATCCAGCCTTCTTGTAATAAGATTTTATTTTTACGATTTATACTATAACATTCTTGAAATTAAGGTCTTAATTTATGTAGAGCAACGTAATAATACTTGGAATCATCAGCTGTTGTACAATCTAAACAAAGAAAACGAAATTAATTTTCACCCGCCCAACTTTACATTTTAACATATTGGTGTTCATGTACCTATTTACGAAAGGGTTACTTAGCACTGTTTATTAAGAATTTCCAAGAACTTACGAATAAGTTTCTCATTCAACTTTACTAAGACGTGCAATTAAGGGGATTTGTACTCCACTTCATTAGAAATCTATTCATAGCCTTTATTTCGCTGTAAGTTATAAGTTAAATATGTTGTAATTTTCTTTTTGATAAACGTTTATACTGTGATAATTATAAAAACTAGTTTTCGTATTATTTTTAGACACCGCCTTTACGTTATACACACGTCATCACAGGCATCATACTACATAAAAAAATAAGTTACCTATTTTCGGGGTTCCGCCATATTAGATTAGGAGTGACGTCATTAAACTGATCATGCATTCTCATCAGTTCAATCAGCTCAATCGTTTGGGCTTAAAATTGGGTTTAAAATTCTGATTAGGGAAGATTTTACGCGCACATATTTACGAACGATGCAAGATAAATAAAAATTTATAATATTACTAGCTGACCCAGCAAACAACATTATCACTTAGGGGTATGAAAAATAGACTTACTGAATATGCATATAAAATTTGGTGAAAATCCGTAAAGCCGTTTCGGAGGAGTACCTACCTTAAGTAACATTGTGACACGAGAATTTTATATATAAGATATTATAGATGTATGTATATTGTACGCTACTTGCATACAATAGACATAAATCTATGTGCCTATTACAAAAGTAATAATAATAGTAGTTGCGTTTATTATAAAAATAATAATCATAGTTCTTAATTAATCTTTAAAATAAGGTGATATTTTTCTTTGATTTTAATTATTCTTCTGATGTTGGAAATGTCTAAGGGCGACTGTAACTAGTTTCTATTAACCGACTCGTTTCCTTCATCGCTACTTACTTAGTTATAGAGTAAGTAAATTTCTTAAAGTAATGAAATATTGAACCAATTTTATAACAACACATTTATGAAAATCTACAAAATTTGTAATATATTTAAATTCGTATCACGTTCTCTCTAACGTTACAACATCAGGAACAAAGATTTCAATTGTACTTTGTTATGTCGTGTAAAATCCAGTAAAGAGGACACATTTGGTGCTACGAATAAAATGGAAATTCAAATTTCCACTGAGAAATACTGCGGACTTCAACAATCCTCTTGGTTACACAAGTTTAGAATTTAGATTTCTGGTGTCTGCAATTTTGCAAGTCATTTATTACGAGTAGACATAGGATACATGTCTGACTGTGGCCACGCATAACCAACTTAATTAATTCTTAACTTTGTATCCTCCAGGGGGTAAATAATTCGTTTCATGTATTCAGGCATTCTAGCTAAACGTTTATTCGCTTAACGGTTTTACTTGCGAACCTTTCAAGCGACGTCATAGTGAAAAATACTGCTGTTAAAGCAAAAAATTCACTGTAACGCCATCGCGGTCGAGACTCGAAGAAATGTGTTGCATACTTTTCCTTTTTTATACTAATAAAAATAATAATATTAAATTGTGCCACTACCGATTTTAGTATGAATTCAAATTCGAGGCATCTGTAGAATTTTATCAAAAGTTTGTCAAGTCTACTAACACACCCTTCTCATTCTGATAACACTCTTCAAACAATATTTTTTTGGTTAAAAAATGAAAACAAAAGCAAAGATCTTCTTTACACTCACGATGAAAAGTACGTAACGCAAATTATTCAAAATACTGACTTTGATAAAGTTGTCTGATTTCTCCATGATTCAGCAAGTTTGTAGTGAGGTTATATCATTTAAGGACTCAACAAACACTTACAGCTTTCCAATTGGAGTGCTTATTCAATAGAACACTTTCGATTTCTAAGTGTGTGCTTTTGTAAATATTTATTTACATTTTATTGAAGTGTGAATAAATGTTTAAAAACCGCTGCTATTCAGAATTATGTGTTGTGGTTATGCAAATAATTTAACAGACAAGTGACAAAATTGGGCACGAATATGCACCTGGTTGGTAGCTTCCACCAAAGAATACGTATATATTGCACATGCAAATAATAAGATTTTTTTTTTTTATATGTTTGAGCCTAACGATAAAGCAGACGTGCTACCTGATGGAAAGTAGTCAACGTCGCCTATGAACATTTGCAACACCAGAGGAGTCGCCAATGCATCGCCGGCTTTGAAGGAGAGCTCTTTTTGCACCTTTTTTGAAGAGCCCCATGTCATAGCGCTCTGGGAATACCTCAGGAGGAAGTTCATTCCACATCTTGCACGTTCGTGGCAAGAATGTCCGTGCAAACCGAACTGTGGAGGACCGCCACGGGTCCAGTTGGTGTGGATGGAACTTCATCCTTCGGCGAGTGGTGCGATGGAGGAATGGTGACGTAGGCATCAGGTCAAATAGTTCCTCGGAGCACTCACCATTGTAAAGCATTGTAAAGATGAAAGGAGAACAGTCACATTATGCAATATATTATACAATAGACGAACTTAAACTTTTGAACAATGAAACGAAAGGTAGAGGTCAAAGGCTTACCTATACAGAAATTGAAACGAGGAAAAAAGAAATCAAGATACGAAATTAAAATATCGTAACAGAAAAGAAGAAATATCAAAAAGTTAAATATCAGGTCATTTCGGAATAGAAGAATACTTAAAAAACGATTAATATTAAAGAAAAATCGCGAAAAAAAATCTGCTCCACACTGTTAAGCAATTACTATCTGAAATTATTTTTGAGCACTTCATAAGGAATAAAATTCCCACTAAATTTTATGTTTCATTAATCCTTAGGAAGGAACTCAAGATTGTTTAGTAAGGGCTAATGGGTATTTCAAAACAGTTTGTTTCAAAACAGTTTGTTTCAAGGTCAAAGGTGACGCGGGTCGTATACACTTGCAGGTGTTCTAGCTTAACCTTGGGTCCTGGAAGTATTAATTATTTAAGTTTGAGGTATTAGCAACAGGGCCTATTATTATAAAGAATCTTACTTTACGTGAATCGCGTTCACTTCCACATTTAAAAAGGGTTTATATTTAAGACGAATAAAATATAAGCCCTGTCATTTCATACGAATCGGTGGTTATTCAAACATAAAATTCCTCAGCAATTTAGTGCTATGGGACCAACGAAAGCCATAAAATAACTCATAAAACAAAATTCATTTTGGCAAAAATTGTTGGCGGTTCCATCATTTTTTACTGCTTACAAAACCAAAATCGTGAAGCGCCCATTATTTTCTATACGATGCTTGTCATGCAAAAAATTGAATACATCAAATGACTTTTGATCTTTACCTACTTAGCAATTCTATTACTGTACTACTATAACTTGGTGTATTTTTAATTAAATCGAAATCCTAACATCTTAACTAATATTATAAATGCGAATGTAAGTTTGTTTGTTTGCTACACTTTCATGCCTTAACTACATAATCAATTGTTATAAAACTTTGTACAAACGTTGTCAGACAGTCAGAAAGGCACATACAGTACCTGTATGATGAAAAAAGTACCTTTCCTGTGAAATAGATAATAACGTCTGACTGCGAGCAAAGCCGCGTGTAAAGGCTAGTACTTGTAGAAGTACTATGTGGTCACTGCTACACATGGATATGTTTAATTAGACTCGAACAACACAGGGGCAACCCCTGAGAACTAAGTACAAACTAACTAACTCGTGTAAGTGTCTTAACACAGTGAAGTTATAGAATGCTTCGCTCCCCTTTAGAATTCAGTTTGAACACCTCGTGTAGCTTGCTCTGTCTTTTCACACCTCGCAGACTAAACTTTAGTTACTCCTTTAAAGAAAATAAACTCGACCGAGTGCAAGTCTACTTTGCACAGTGAGGATTCTGACCCATCAAATATTAAACATCGAAAATCGCCGAAAAATACCGGTTTATTGTATAGGTCATGTTTGTTTATCATTTATATTTTATATATTTGTTGTTTTATTAACCAAAGATAAACACGCTCTTAAAATTTTAAATGTCTGTCAAATACAATAATATGGTACCTATAAAGCCCTGTGCCAGACAGACTGGAAGCTAGTAATATCCCGTTTTTACTATTTGTGTACGAAACCCTAAAAAGTAGTGGTGATAAAACAAAGAATTAGAAATCCAAGATTGTTGCCATCCAAAAGTCTTTGCAAGTAAGCTAAAAAGTTATCCGGATCATATTCCATCGCTTTCACCTACGATCATACGAGTATCGAATAGACTTTCTACCTTTATCGTAATATTTATACACGACCTATTTTGTATCAATTACTATCGCACGTCTACTCGCATTAATTTGAAGGGAAACCAACTATCGTAGTTACATTCACAAAGATACATAGAATAAACTTTATGTGTCAAAACGTAAAATCGAAAATAGTTTGACGCGCCGCTGTGACATGCTATGGGTCACGAATTATTTGTTTTTGCTTTTGCTTACCAGAAAGTAACGAATAATCGACGGAAATAATGCTTTATCACGCTCTTAGTATTCAGTTTTCTATAATAAAAATTAGTGGATTATTTTATTCTACCGGAGCTTTAAATAACTGTGTAGCCTATCAGGTGTCGAATGGTTTTTGCAGCTCGTGAAAACATATATAGAGGGCCCGATACTGAATAGGAATTATATTGGAAGTTTATTGCACTACGTTCCCCCTGAGAATTCAAGTTGATGCCTTCATTTTGGTATAATTATCTACTTTACCAACATTTTCAGTCAGAGTAGCAAGAAGGTCTTAGAATTAGCTCTCAGGGTAACGACGTATCTACGACCGACTCTCAAAACGGTGCTCAGTTAGGAATTTAATCCTATTTAGAGCTGATTTTGTTGAAATTATTATAAAATACGGCACTTACCATAAGATATGCAAAAATGAATTTGCCATCTCTATTTCCAAAACCGATAAAGAGCCCTCGAAATTATCATCTAAAAATAGTATTATTTCCTTGAAAAAATAAATCTGAGAATCATATCACCTGGTGTTTGTTCGATTCCTCTTCCTTTCTGTAAGCGATCAATCATTGTCTGCACACAATCGATCTTATAAGGTTTATTACTGATGCGGAATCTTAAAAACCGTGCAATAATATGCTATCATCAATCTATTACCGTTTTACTACTGGAGACAGGTTTCCTATCAAAGGCGAGGGATTTAGTTCAATACGCTGACCAAGTGCAGACTGAAAAAATTGACACATCTTAGATAACTTTTCGCGGTTTGTAAGTTTCTTCGCGATATTTTCCATTGATAATTATTTCTCAGTGGCCTGCTGGTTGAAACTCGGCGTCTAGATCAAAGGATCCCGGGTTCAAATCTCAGGTATTCATCACAGATTTTTCTAATTCTGATTTTGTGTGTATTAAAAATTAATTATAACTTCCTTTAACGACGAAGGAAAACATCGTAAGGAAACCTGAAAAGCAAATGAAGTCTACCAATACGCACTTGGCCAGCTCAGTGGACTATGGCCTAATCCTTCCCTTCCTGAGAGGAGGCCCGTGCCCAGCAATAGGAAAGTAATAGGTTGACGACGATTCACACTTTTGAGAAATCATCGGTTATTGCCAGGTGAATACAAATTTCAAACCAGGACATCCCTTTTAACAAGCCATAATTTCGATAAAAAGTAAAGTAGGTTTTGGTGTTTGTTTAACGTTGAAGGTGGACAGTTGTATATTAATAACTTCCCTTAAGTGTATTTACCCATCAATCAAAGGGTGTGTCGCATCCAAGCCTCCTGGTCATGACGTGAGGGCATCCAATGGATGTCATTATTCATTCATTGTTTTATCAGTGTATAGGTGTCGTCATTAATCTTTAAAAAAGACATGCCTTAGGACAAAGGTTTTACAAATAATGTTCTAACATAATGGGATGCTCACATGAAGTTTCTACTGATGTTGTTTTAAATGGACCTTTATTAATGAATATGGCGTGTTCTTTTTTATTTGAATAAACGTGTCTGAGATATATTTAAAGTAAGAGCAGCCTGTTTCTCAAGTAAATGTACTCTTACTATAGTATTCTGTGGAGCGAAAATCCGGAAAATCAACATAGTTAAAAGGTTTTCAGTATTATCCTTTACAAAAATCATTTTTATTCTATGAAGATATATTTTATCGCTCCAATACGGGTCTTAGCAACGATAGATCATATTACTTGATTAAGATGAAACACCTATTACTAGTATGCTGACTTTACTAAACTGTTTAAACCAGAGCTCAAAACCTTTGTACTGATGTTATAAGATACAATCAATTTTGCGGTGATGCTGCTACCTGAATCTAGGAAAAAGTAAGATGGACACCTCATATATAAGCCAGTCTTACGAATAACACTTCCACCTTTAACCTTTTCTGCTTCCTAACTGCTTACACTAGTTAAAATATAATGCTACTTACATAAGAAACAAAATGCAACGCTTTACAATCCATAGAAATTAAATCGGGTTCAAACAGGCCAAAAGTTCTACCTAAAGTTAATCTGTTAATTAGATTTTTGGACTACGATAAAACATCTCATCCGAAAACAATAAGTCAAGTGCTTAATAAACGACCATTATCGTTTAAAAGGAAACATTTAAACGCAAATTGCTCAAAGCTTTTTGCAAATTGAAAGTCTTCCAAAGTTCACTCATCAATCAAGCGAAGTTGCACGTCCCACGTAAGAATGTGACATTTTTTGAGATCGCTTTTGAATTAATTTTAATAGAAATTTAGTATACAAAGGATAATTACATAATTTTAATTATTTATTGTGTTTTTTAATAGTGGTAGGCTAATGGTTTGAAACTCGGCCCCTCAATTGAGGGGATCGAGCTTCGAATCCCAGTTCAAACCAATCGATTTTAAAGATAATGTGCGGATTATTAATTAAACCTTAAATGGTGAAGTATAATATCGTCAAGAGAATTAATTGTCTGAGAGTTCTTACTAAGGTGTGTGAATTCACCTCTCACTATGAGAGAAGATCCGTTTCACAGTAGTGGGACTGTGATGGGTTGACGACGACAACTGTATTTTTATTGTAATAACTTTGAATAAGTAAGGTCGAAATATTTTGCAGTTTTAAAATTTTGATCTACAATAAAATCCGAATTGTACACGAGACTTTCATTCATTATTTTTATTAATTTTCGAATAACTTGTACATTTAAAAAAATATATGAATATCGTTTAAACGCATATAATTCTTACGTCCGAACCAGATGTTAGAAATAAATCTTTTAATTAAAAAGTGACTGAGATGGGTAGATGAACTTCCTTTCATTCTACTCGCTTTCTTTGCCATAAAATTAATTCGTCTAGACTCCCTCTGTATGTACAAGCTTTAGGAGTACAAGAAACTCTCAAGATCACGGTTAAACAAACATTTAAGATATTAAATATGGTATTACAAAGTTCATAAGTCAGTTCAAGCTATTGTTTGCTTTAAGTTTGAAGTGCATCGTAGCGCAATAGTTTGTATTGAACTGATGTCAGGGCGGCATTTGAAGAAGGCCAGCAGGGCTACTACCCCAGGGTATCCCAAGACAAGGGCCTCCACAAGATAGGAGCCCCACAATGGAGAAAATGTAAAATTTTAACTGGCTAGCAATTTTCAGATTATTTTTATTATAGTATTTTTTCTGTTTCTTATCGATAAAACTTTCACATAAGTGCACATTGTTGCACACTGTTGGAAAAAAATGTTGACAATTAATTTTTGAAAGATTTGAAGCAAAAAATTGATCGTTTTATTCAGAAAATAATTGGGGGCTACGACTCTTTTGTTGCCCGAGGGTTCCAGACATCTAAATCCGGACCTGAGTGATGTACAAAGTTGGTAACATCGGGCGCCGGGGGTTGAAAACGTTAACGGTTGTGGCTAAGTTTCATGTGCGTTTCCGTGCTTTGGTAGGCACATTAAGATTATTCACATGTAGCACACAAACTATAGTCACAACACGACGATAACAGCGTGGGCGGGCATTTTATGTGAAAAGCATACTTCTATTCGTACTAATTTTGCCATCCAAACAGATAGTGTGGGTGACAAATACTAATTGCACTGCGCGTGAGCGACCGGAAACACTCGCAGAGACATGTTTTTATAGTTACTACAAGAAGCTGTTGCGATGTCATTCACACGTATCCGTTTTCCCATTTTTGTTGCTGCGATTTAGCGTGGTACATATAAATAGGCAGTGAGCAGCCTTTCCGGGCTGTTAAGACGCCTTTCCACCAGCGATGTACAGTGGTGTGGTAGGCTATAAATGTGTATCAAATCCACAAATGGCACTAGATTTTAATTTTATGAATATTTGCTGAATGAAAACATGCAATCCCGTTTATGGATTTTACACACATCCAAAGCTTTGCAACGCGCACATTTCTAGTGGAAAGACAATCTTATTCTAATGGATGGTTAGAAAACCGGGTAGAATCCTTGGGTTGATAACTAACTCCTGCCTTCATTCAGGCAGTATAGAGTATGCGAGTCGTCTCCAATTTTACATAAAAGAGACCCGTGCCTAACAGTGGCACTAAAAATGATTAGCAAAAGCAAAAACAACGCTAATCTTTTTGAAAATGTTAAATAGAAACGACCACATTACTCCCGTTTTACTGTTCAAACGACCAGGCGCCCATAAAACATATGTACAACAAAGGCATATTACGCGATATTTATCGTAATAAAATCTTTCATTGTTTCAGGCGTGAATCAACATGGCGACGACAATCGTGAACTCCACACAAAGCGTCTTGAAGGACACTTACGACTATTATCTGTGGACTCTATCACTATCTGGTAGGTACTTAATATAAGTTTGTTCTAAGAACTTCCCACACACGATATTCGGGATGATGACAAGGAAAACAGTTACTAAGTAATGTCTTTATTTAAAGGGCTCTATAACATTTTATTCTTGTTGACTGTTTCATGAAATATACGCCAGTTTTGCATCACGACTCGACAGTTTTACTGTTCACTTAAGAGATGTTCACACTAAGTGATTAGAGCGGGCTTTGTTCCCATTAGGCTGGACTCGTAGGAGGATTGGCATTATAATGTGAACGGCAAGAACAGTGGTAGAGAAAGTTAGGTCAAACGGGCCTAATGTGAACGGACATACAGGATACTAAGGGATTTAAGCGTACATTAAATTGCGCCACTAACCAACCAACCAACCCAACCAACTCTGAACCACACCAGATGTTTTGAGAAATAACTTTGTATTCTCTTTCTTCGGAATATTACAGGGTTTTCTAATGTTATGGGATGTCTAAATGTAAGGAAAACATTTACTTTTTCTCTTAATGACGCGCCAAAAACAAGCTAGATTTTTGCTCGGCCTTGTAAAATATTATGTCTATCAATTTATTTAGGTTTAACAATGAATTAGTCTAATTCTTCAGGGATAGTCTCGTTTGAAATCAAATTGAAGTTTTGGATAGAAATCCCAGAGCGCACCTTTTATTTTCTTACGATTAAAAAAGGAACTATACGCTTGTTTTTTTTTTCTGTGTTTAGTGCGTATTATTTGTGAATGCAACAACATTTTGATGAAACCTACAAAGTAATTCTTAACAAACGTTTGGTTGGTTGTTAGGGAGACAAAAATTAGGAATAATTTTTTTTTCTTACACAGAGGGCTGTGTCCGAAATAGTCACTGAAAGTTGACGAAAAACAAAAAAGATCCCTCTGTTTGAAGTACTTTACGCCCATAACCATTTTCACTTTAAAGCGAGACCCATGCCGAACAATGGGACAAAAATCGTCCGAGGATGATACGATTTTCCACTCCATTGATAAAGAATAATAAACTCAAAGACATAATCTAATATTACAAGGAAATCGTTACGAAAATATGTCTATTTCGTGACAATAGGCCCAACTTGATATAGGTACAGTCATAACACTTGTGCGACAAGGCAAATCCGTATTGCTTAATCGAAAAATAATTGTATTAAAAATATTTCTTATTCTATCGGAAGAAATGTCTTCTTAGATTTTGGTACGCAAGAAAGATCTCTATAGGTATGATTATAATATTTTGCTCGAAATAAAATCTATAGGTAAGATAAAATTATTACATTTTATAGTCTGTTCCGCTACTGAAAAAGTAAGAAAATAAGTGATAATTATTTTTTTAATTTTTACCATGTTCCGTACATACACGTGTATATGCAAATTTGAAGCAATAAAGTTGCACATAATTCCCATGATTTTTATTGCTGGTTAAATTACAAAGTCTGTTTAATGAGACATAAAACATTAAACTTAAATACCTAGTTAATTTCCCAGACACTAATAGTTAGTACAAAAATTATATAGTCGTGTTAAAGTTGCCGTGAAATGTGCCTGTAAAGTTATTATATAGCTACATGCTTATAATTTAAGCATATGATTAATACTTGCAATGTTTAAAAAAATAATGCTAAGCACAATAGTCGTCGTCAACCCATTACTGTCACACTGTTGGGCACAGTACCCTTACCATGAGTTTTTACGTTTTGACAAATATGACTGTTTTGGTATTTGTTTACGTATTTGCCCATGCAATTTCCAATCAGCGCCCCTGGCGGTTTGTGTCAGAACTAGGAAATCGTATGGGCCAATACGTGAACAAATACCAAAACAGTCATATTTGTCAAAACGTAAAAACTCATGGTAAGGGTACAGTAGCACTACCATGAGTTGGCATAGAAACGCACTATAGAAATTGTAAATAGAAAACTATTGTCATTTTGCTAGTGAATAACATAACTACTATCGTTACGGTATTTCTTAGCAACCTCTGTCAAATTAATGACTCATGGGACCATAGATATATTATCCTACTGACGTATATCTATGGATTTGTATGGCAATAGATCATAATGACATTCGCTAGCGATTTGATTTCGATAGGTTTTTTACGTATCGAGTTACGCCACTACGGATTTTACTTCTACGAGTAACCACCAGAGGCGCTGTACAATTTTTCATACATTTATTTTACGCAGTCGCTAGCGAGTAATACTTTTGTAAACTCATGGTAGTGCTACAGGTCTCTTTTCAGAGTGTAGAGGGCTAATAGTGCACCGCGATGACCAAGTGTGGATTAGTAACTTCTCTAAAAATGTTCTCAAAGGTGTGAAATGTGTACCCTTGAGAACTTTTTTAACTCGGAGGCTTGCAAGTTTCCTTAAGATTTCTTCCGTCACCATTAAAGCAAGTGATAATTTCTAATGCGCACATAACATTAAAAATTCAGAGGTGCGTGCCTGGGAATTGATCCTCGGTCCCAATATGATAAATTCAATGATAAAATAAAATAAGTGACGAATTTCTCAAGAGATAGTTCTATTACCAACGGAATTCTCACAATTCTAACAGAATTTTGGTATAATTCTTAAGCTGTATATCATTACATGAAATATATTCCCCCATAAATAATAGGTACAACGAACTTTGAACAAAACTTTGTTCAAAGGTGAGTATTCTCAAATCACATCGATCCAACTGCCTTAATGTCTTGCAAGTCGTTCATACTAGCGTTTTTGAGCCGCTGGCTTATTGATTAATTTACGTCTGCAACTAATGGCGATGATTATTTGTGTACATCTACCGCACTTAACAATTCATAATGAATTGACTCAGCCTACTTTTGTGAAATAAAATTTCTTCAACTTAAATTGCACACTCTAAATCTGGTGCGAATTACGTATAGCAGCCCTAAGAGGATCAGTGACGCTACCAACACGTGTATTGGTGAGTCACTGACTTTAGACCTAGATTTATTGCAGATTAGCAATTTGGCAATTACCAATTAATGTTTTCTTTAAATATTGCAACATTAAAATGTGCATTCCAACTTCGATAGGAATCATTAGGCTTAGATATAAGAGTTTTATTGTAATTTTAGTATAATTAAATTAGTTCTAAAGTAAATCTTTTTTTGGAGCCTCCGAGAGCAGCAAACGTAATTTGTTTAAAAAAGTTTGTTTAAAAAAATAATTTAATCAGTGACATGCAGGCGCGGCGGACGGCTAGCTCACGGTGCGTTCTTACGTGGCGGGCGCCCGTTCGTATACCGTTTTTCTAAATCAGTTAAGCGCTATCAATCATCGCGAGGTGTACAGGACACACGCCCGCGGTGTGTTGCAGGCTGTACGGAGCAGACGCCCGCTCCGTTTCAGCGGATGCCGTAAACCGTCAACATCGCGCTAGTATGAAAGACCTGCCTAACGATGTTTAAAGCCAGATACACACGTGCAAATGACTTGCTATTTGTTATGCGCCCGGATTTGCGTAGGATTAGTCGCGGACGAGGACAAAACGTTTAAGGATTTTGCTAATGTGCCTACTGGCGTGATGTCTACAAGCATTGGATTAATATAACTTAGAAATTATGCCAGATTCTGTAAATCAATTTGTTTTCAGGAGTGGAGGTTAATTTTTGAAGTTTCCTTCACCGATTAAATAAGTGTTAATTTGTAATAAATAGTAAAGTAAGATTTCAATCTCACGCACGCACTTTCTTTCGATCGAGAGGCCAAGTTTTAGCCATTAAGCCATCAGCATTCACGACTTATTAAATTTCTTATAATGCAATTAATACATTGATTAAATCGTGTACATAAATACACGATGACATAATGAAAGAGAAATTTCTATCTAATAATCTTATAACTATCCACCAAAATAACTATTTTATATCAGAGAAGAGTTCATTAGCATTCACAATCATTTTATTACATTATTTGGTCGTTGCTCCTCTTAATTGATCACTTTAGAACAAGCGGCTTCTCGAGTCTATAATATTCGTTGAATATTTGCTAATAGCACTTTCAGCTATAGCACTAATTCACTATTGTTACCGAAATAATGGAATGCTGGAACAATTAATAAGAGTCTTCTCACTATTCTAGACTGAATCTTAAATCATCGTGGTTAATACAAAAATGGTTTTACTGTATCCAAATGTAGCCCGTAATGAGCTCTGTTGTCTATAATATTGCTTAAAGTGTGGAAACTTATTTTTGTTGAAAAATAAAAGCAACTTTAAAACTACTAAGAGATAAGAAATAACTTGTGCAGTATCTTCGACAATGTAAGTATTGTAAAGTATAAAGTACAAAGTTGACAAAAATAAAAGTAAATCTGTAGTTTCGCTCGAAGTTGCAAACTATGATATACTTGCAAACTATGATATACTTACGAACATTTTATATTGTTTTGAGAAAGTTTAAATCATATTTAACAGATAATGATACGAGGAAGTAAAGTAGGTATGCATCTTGTATACGCCATTTCACATTAAGTCCACAGTTTTATACAGATGCTAAGTATGCCAGATATCTATTGATAATTAATACTGTTCCTATTAGAACGACTCGGTAAAAATGTCGGCAACTTGTGTCATTGAAGTGTGAACAGCATGACTGGGTCTGAGTCGGCGAACGGTAAAACTGTCGGGTTGATCTATTGTGGACATATTTAACTACAATATATGCAATATTGTCGTAAAGACTATTCGAAGTTGTTAAAACTTAATTATTTTTTTACCAATAGATTCGCCCTTTGGGTAATGTTATGAAGAAAAACATGTCTAGTAGTAATATAGAACTCGTAGTAGTGGTCGTACAATCGTCTTATTTTATGTCGAACATATCGTGTAACAGGACATAGAAGATCTGTTGACGATTCAAGAATGAAATAGATTTTATGTTTTAACCATTTTGATATTTTTTTTGGATTGAAAAATAAAATATTTATCACTTTAACTTCTGACAATAAAGCGCTGTTTTGTCCTCAAATAACAGAAAATATAAATAATAACCCGCTAGACCACTTAGCTTCGGCTTTAAAGACGTTGTAAGCGATATAAAATCTACAATAGCTTTTTAATTGGTAGCGCTTTTTATTATTAAAAATCAAAAGCCACTTTTATTCGCAATCAACAATGAAAATGTTATTCTGTTATTCATTGTAACAAGATATTTCATAAAGTTTTATTTAATTTTACCCAGACGTCTGGAAATTATTCCGACTACTAATAAAGCGAGATTGAGGTAATTGCTGTAATTATGACAGTGAAAAGTGTAGGTAATTAAAATGCCTAGAGGTTATGTAGGTAGTAGAATCTTATGTAGTTCGATTCCGGTGGTACCACCGCCACACACATTTATGCCTAATTACCAGTAAAAAGCGCTGCTGTTTTCTAGTTTGAAAGGTGAGATAACAGAGACATCTTATGAGGGTTATTAAAACTAGGTCAAAGATAGAACTTTATTCCTGTATAGAAATCTCAGTCATGAGAGTTAGTGGCAACATCCCATCAGGTGAAATGAATGCTCGTTTGCGATATTGAGTAGAAAACTATTTGTGACAAATTCTCATCTGATTTGCCAATATTCTATGTGATTAAATGAAATGGTTTAATATCGTAGATCAGTACCCCTACCAGGAGTTTTCAAAACAACGCAAATGTTTACGTTATGTATGCTCAATCCATTCTTCTGTTCCGTTAGATTCAGTAGAATGATTTGTCAAAAACGCACCACTGAGTAAACATAACAAAAGTAAGTGCTCAAGTGACCTTGAACTTTTTGTCTCCCTCAAATGTTCGCAAAAAAGTGAGACAAAACATAAAGCGCCATTCTGTCAATTTAGACATTTAATTTTATGTTTTGAGTATTTCTTGTACCGCGTCAAATGTTGTACCACATTATATGAACATTATGCCAAAATATTATTGATTAATTATATAACAAATATTTACAAAAACACATTTGCAAATTTAAATAATTTAAAAATGAATATTTTAATATAAAAAACAATATAACACTTTAAATAAATATTTGGACTAAAAGGTTTATGTTGCCGCCTTAAAAAAAAAATTCAAATACAAAGTTTCATTGCGAAGTTTGTAACTGTCAAAAATAATAAAAGAAAAAACTGTTTGAACGAGAAGGCATCGTATTATCATTTATATTATTATCATTATTATATTAAATTTCAATGGTTTTGGCTGTCACTTTTTTTGTTGTTTTTTTTTAATTCATAGTTTTAATTTCAATCATTTATAAGTTATCTTTTCTTTGAAAATAATTATCATATTTTTTCATATGAATTGACAAGTATAAGCGGGTTTATGTCACACGAGCTATAAAATAGTATACAATACTTGTGACTTAGTTGCCTTTTATCTGCACGGCGTGAAGTTAGCGCCCGAGCGCAGCGAGGATAAATATATTGATGTCTAAACGCCTGTTAAATTAAATGAACAAATACGAAATTAAATACATAATTCGTTTTTAAACTACATCATACAGGCGTTTAGACATCGAAATAGTAATTTAGTAATTATTTCGATGTTATAATATGGGTAATGACCGGCCATTCTGACGGCCACAGAAAATTGTAGTGTTTGAATTTTATATATATAAATTTGGTTAACGTTTCTATTAATGTTATTATAACATTATTTCCTTTAAAAAAACTTTAACAATTGTGTTTTTTCAAATTAAAAAATCTTTAATAAATATATATATAGTTACGAGAGAACCGTATTTTTATTAATATTCTACATTCCTATGCATTTTTAAAAAATGAGTATTTATTACATATTATAGCACCTATTGTATAAAACTAATGTCTTACAAAGCAATAATGATGATAAGGTTGGAAATGAAAGTGCCGGGTTGCAGTTCATACTTTTTTATTCTACCACTGCTTCGGAAGGTATCTTATCTATATGTAGGAGAAAGAAGAATAAGTAAAAAAAAAACTATGTGGTTGCTGCGTGTAGCCTGGTAGCCAGCCTGTCGCGTATCTG
The DNA here is from genome assembly GCF_041222505.1 of Epargyreus clarus. Lineage (NCBI taxonomy): Eukaryota > Metazoa > Arthropoda > Insecta > Lepidoptera > Hesperiidae > Epargyreus > Epargyreus clarus. The sequence continues at coordinate 15,225,492 of NW_027332230.1, forward strand.
GCGACCCAGGAACAGCATGTCATCTTCTGCCTGCTGTGGATCCAATGAAGGCACAGCAATGACTGGAGTTTCTGAAAACAAAATATTTTATTATGTACCTTTTAAAAATTAAAATTGATTTCATACAAAAAATATATATATTACAAGGAATTTAACAACTACCAAGTATTTCTTCATCAGACAGGAAGTCTTTAAAGTCTAGTGCAATATTATGTAACACTGAACATGCAACAATGATTTTTGCACATTTGTCTGGCTTGTAGTGCAATACTCTGTCTTTATGCAGACATCTCCATCTGTTTTTGAGTCGTCCAAATGTATTTTCAACTATGACTCTTGTCTTGCTGTGTATTGCATTAAATGATTCTTGAGAAGAATGTGGTGTTGGGTTTATGTAGGGCGTCATGAGCCATGGTCTTTGAGGGTACGCAGAGTCACCTGTAAAAATTAATGGAATCGAAATTATTAATAAGCATAATAACTGAAACCTGACCTACTTATTAACATATATCGCTTTACCTAAAAGCCAAACCGATTCGCCATTCCGGTGTAAAGATTGCATAAATGTGTTAATGGTGCTATTATTCCATATGAAGGCATCATGACTTGCTCCACCAAATTTGGGATTGACATATAATATTCTGCCCTCATGATCCGAAACCTGGCAAAACAAAAACTTGTATGTTTCAATTTAGTCACTTGCTATATAAATTTCATATTAATGCCTATACTTACTACTTGCACATTAATGGAGTGATAATGTTTCCTACAGAAATAAAGGTGTTCCTCGTTCCTTTTGGGTTTTTTTATTTTGAAATGGGAGCCATCAATGCTTCCTAAGACACCCGGGAAGCCATACTTGTTGTAGAAACTAAAAGTAATTCAAAAGGTTATTCAAATTAAAATTACATGTATCCCTAAAATGTAGATGGTATAAATAAATTGTTAAATACTGACTTTTGTGTGGTACGCTGTCTATCTTCAGGCAAACATGGAAATTTTATAAATTTTTTGTCACATGAGGGTGATTTAATGCCTCCGTGACCTCTTGCACGTACCCGCTAATCGTCTCTTGCGACAGGTAAATAATTAGCCTCGCCAATGACACGCTGGTAATCGCCATTGGCGTAGAATAGTAAAGCGCTAAGAACCTAGAAATATAACAATTTTGTACATTGTATTGTACGACAAGTAACTATTAGGTATCTATAGAAAACAAATTCTTACCTTAGTCTCCAGCGACACCCTTTGTGATTTCCTTAAATCAGTATTTTCCCTTAATACTGTGCACAAATAGGTAAACCCCCTCTTTGAGAGCCGGTACAACTGGATGAACTTCTTCTCCGAGACACGAGATACGTTGCCCCGTTTCTTTAAATATAGCCGCTGCCTCGCCCGATGGTCTGCTTCCTCCTGCTGCTCAATCATCTTCCCAGCAAAATGGTATTTAGCGGCAAACATTTTCAAACAAAATGAGCAAAACACAAAACACGGCGAAAAGTCCGCTGACTGACAACTCGGTTGTCCGTTAATGTAAATGTCATGACGTATTTTACGGATTGATAATTGTCAAATAAGCAACTCATAATGCCAAATCGCGATTTGACGGCTGTTTATGTCTCAAACGTAACGTAATTATTGTAAAAAAACCGTTTTTGTAACTCGTGTTCCGACACTATACTTCGGAAACAATCCGCTAGGGGCGCTGATTGGAATTTGTATGGGCAAATACGTAAACAAATACCAAAACAGTCATTTTTGTCGAAACGTAAAAACTCCTGGTAGGGGTACAGTGAGGTTGTAATACATTGTAATTTGTAATACAAGCCTCGAGATATTTTTCTTAATTTCTTTGTAATAATAATTATGTTTAGCAGCGACTTCAAAATAATATTATCTAATAAAAATGTATATATTAAACCAGTATTACAATTTCTTACTTTTCGTAATTAGACTTTGATTAGCTATTATCTTGTGTTTTTTTTAAACTATTCCCTTATAATATACTAATTATCTTTTTTCTTTGTTACAGATAAAAGGACAGAAGGTTGGCCGCTAGTCGACTCGCCAGCACCTACAGTATTTTATACTATTTTATACTTATTCATAGTATGGATTGGCCCCAAGTTGATGAAGAATCGGCAGCCGTTCAAACTGACCTGGTTACTGGTGCCCTACAACCTGGCCATGGCTGCTTTAAACGCGTACATAGCAATAAGACTTCTAACCGCCTCGTTTAGACTCCGGTACAGTTATATATGTGAACCTTGTCGACAGAAATATGATCCGGATGAGATGCAGGTAATTTTTTTTTTATAATAGTAGCAGACGGGCATGCAGTTCACCTGATGGTGTATGGCTACTGCCGCCCATGAACATCTGTAATCAACCCCAGATAGGATTAGATATTCCTACCTGAGATCGGCCAAAGATGCGCCGCTACCCCTGAAAACTAAGCTGAAACAACGGAAAAGTATGTCTCCTTTAACACAGCCTTCAAACCAGAACACAGCAGCGCTTATTATTATTAGACATAAATTGGTGTGGCGGTGGTGCTGCCGGAGTCGAACCAAAAAGGGTTCTACCACCTTTAACTTATCATAATTGATAACTATTTCTTTTTAAAATATTAAAGTAACATAATTATTATGATGCATACTCATTATGTAGGTCTTAAGTGCGCTGCCGGACCAATTATTAATCAAATATTCATATAAATATCTGACTAATTAAATGTGGATGTAGAAATAAACTCATTCTAACACTCGTTATTACACACATTAAACAAATCGTACGTACATTTAAAAATATAGTTGTATTTTTTACCCTCAATCTGTGTAGAGAGAGATGTCCCAGAATAAACTTGAAAGAAATATGGTGTATCTCTTTCTGTTGAAGTGTATATTTAAGTTTAAGTTATTTTTTTGTTCTTAATATTAGTAACAGTAATAACCCAGTGATATGCGTACATGATTAGTTATACTTATTAAGGTTTCCTATGTCAAAGTTAAAACATGTGTATCTACCTGTCTGTCTGTAAAAAATATAATATTACTAGCTGACCCGGCAAACGTTGTGTTGCCTTATAAATAAGAAAACGTTAAGGGTGAACAACCCTTATCACTTAGGAGTATTATAGTAGCCGATTCACAGACCTACTGAATATGCAAATAAAATTTGGCGAAAATCGGTGAAGCCGTTTCGGAGGAGTACGATAACTAACATTGTCACACGAGAATTTTATATATAAGACTAGTTTTTGCCCGCGGCTTCGCTCGCGTTTAAAAGAAAATAATATGACATACTAACATACGTAAAACTGAAAATTCGTACCTTCATGGGAATGACAGTGGCACCATCTGGCGAAAATTGGTCGTACCAACTCTGAAACCTTTGTGGGCTCATGGACAACCACTTTGCTAAAGATCATCACTTGATCAAATGCATAGTTTACGATTAAATCCTTGCTAATATCGATTAAAATAATCGTTTTTTTGGTCCAAAAGATCGATTCTCCGATTAATCGACCTTAGATCGCCATCCTTAGTTCCCGTGGGATTTCCGGGATAAAAACTATCCTATGTCTTTTCTCGGCTCTCAGACTATCTTTGTACAAAATTTCATCAAAATTGGTTCAGTGGTTTAGGCGTGAAGAAGAGACAACCAGACAGACAGACAGACAGAGTTACTTTCGGATTTATAATATTAGTAAGGATTACATTATTTTACGATGTATGGAAATATTGCGAAGAAATCTACATATCTATCTAAGAGAGATTTTTCATCTATAATAAAATATTTTGCTATGAATAAAGTCAGTTAATTGTCCACTAAACGGACGAATGAAAAGCCTTTTGACGATTACGGAGGGTTTATTACTTTTTCTTTGAGTGTCAATATTCTTAACACATAATTTCAATGTGAGACCTACGAGAATTGTAATAGAATGTATTTATATCTTTAAAAAATAAAAAAAATATATAAAAGACTAGTGGAGCCCATGGCTTCGCCCGCGTTTTAAATAAAATAACATGACATACATATGACTGAAAAATTGTACCCTCATTGGAATGACAGTGGCGTCATCTGTGAAAATTGGTCGTACCAACTCAGTAACCTTCGTGGGCTCATGCACAACAACGTTGCGAGAAAGATCATCACATGATCAAATGCATAGTCTACGATTCTATAAGGAACGTATAGAAAAATATTATGATTCTATAAGGGACATATAGACAAACATTCATTTTTAAATAAATAGATTTAAAAACATATAATTTGTGTTCCAGATAGCCGACGCCGTATGGTGGTACTATTTCTCGAAGCTGCTAGAATTCTGCGACACGTTCTTCTTCATCCTGAGGAAGAAGGACGAGCAGCTGACCTTCTTACACGTGTACCATCACTCCACCATGTTCAGCTTCTGGTGGATTGGGATCAAGTGGGTGCCGAGTGGATCTAGTGAGTACTGTATTTTATTCAGTTAATTGAGTCTTGTAAAATTCATAATTTCTGGTTTGAGTAATAAGTTTGAAGGTGATAGGATTCTATGTGGTTCGATTAAAGCGGCATCACCGCTACACCTATTTTTGTCTAATAACAACAATGTTAAGCGCTGATGTATTCTGGTTCAAAGGGTGTGGTAATAAGTGAGACATACTTTTCTGAGGCATTCCAACTTAGTCCTCGGGATAGGCTGCGCGTCTGTGGCCAACCTCAGGTAGGAATCTAATTTTATCTGGGACCGAATACAGATGTCCATGAGTAGGCGGTACTTACTTAACATCAGGTGGACTGCCTACGCGTCTCCTATTCTAATATTATACAAAATAGGATTGTGGTATAACAGAGTTACGCAAAGCATGAAAACTCAATAAAAGGCAAATAAACTCGACTGAATGAACTGTAAATTACAGATAAAACTCCTAATCCACGTGGGGTTAGCAATTGATTTCCATGAAAGTAAATGTAGCACTATTGTGAAGTTCGATGGTTGTTTTATACTTATTCTTCAAAATGATTGTATCTGCAGCTTATTTCAGGTAGTTAGGGATGTCATATCCTGCTTAAGAAAGATAAAATAACGAAAACTCGGAATAAGATTAAATCAGGTTTTTTTCGCAAATACTTTTCTAACATTAGTTAGGGTTTAGTAAAGAAACATATCATATGCTTCCAATAATAACTCGATTTTACGTTGACTTGATTCATGACTTGATCTTGATAAAAAGAGTAATACAGTGTTTTTGCGCTAGTATTAACTAAACTGTTTCGTTCAACAGCTTTCCTCCCAGCAATGGTAAACAGTGGGATCCACGTGCTAATGTACACTTACTATGGTCTCTCCGTCTTTGGACCAGCCGTCAGCCAGTACCTCTGGTGGAAGAAGTACTTGACTATACTACAATTGGTAAGTAAATCAATAATCTTAAGGTACAATAATTCTTTGAACATACTCGTAAGTCCAGTTGCCAACAAAGTTTGTGACGTGAAAATAACTATTTCTTAGAATCTCTGACATAGAGTCCGTTTTCTTTTATATTTGTTATTTGTCACAACTATATTTAGTTCGTATTTCAGAAAGCACTTTATCTTGTATTTCCAATTAAAAGTAACTATTACATAATAAAGAGAAGTGCAGTCAGACCTACACAGATGCCATCTCAAAAAGGGAAATCATAATTAGGTTTACTAAATACCATTGGTAGACATTGCCCAAGAGTTAGCCCTAGGTCTACCCTGGGCTAAGTTTTCTTACATTGATACAGAAATACAGATTTTTATAGTCATAAAAATATAAAGTAAATAATAAAAATTTACTTCATCAGAATTTTCCACTTTCTTAAATTATGGGGTTTCAGGTTAAGTCAAATAAACATACGAGTATGAAATTATGTTTGTCTTGTTTTAACACAAACTTTTACGATACTTAGACTTACTAAAGTAAACTTATTTCACTTTTCCTTCAGTACAAATAATAATATTTGTTTAACTGTATTCACATACAAACATGACTTCCTTTGACTTCATTAATAGGAATTTCGGTTTATTGTAGGTTTCGAAACAAAGCTTTGAAAACACACATTTTATTTGATCAAACTCCTAAGTAAAACAAATTGTCAAGTTAAGCTTCATCCAAAAGCTCAAGGCGACGTATTATAATGTACGTAGTTACGTACATATGGTTAGATATTCGCTACGTGACAATATTCGTAAGGATGAAATCCGTATACAAACAACGCTTATCGACATAGCTCTGAAACTAACAGTTTAAATTGACACTGTATACAAAAGTGACGATTAGCAATTAAGTAATGGTTACGCAAATCCTCGATTGAGGATCACGTCGCAACAAGAAAACCACTGAAAACAGAACAGATATCACATTCGTCGATATCTTCACAGATATCTTCAAGCTTCAGGAGAAAATTAAATAACTTTTCTCAACCTAAAAAAGTTATTTCTTGTTATCTTTAAAATCAATTACCCTATTATAATGTTCTATTGAGAGATTATTTATTGACTTTAGAAATGAATGACGTAATAAAACAAAAAACTCATTTTTATACACCCCTATGGTTCGATACCCGCGATACATAAAACAGACCAATAGAACTAAAATAAGCTAAAGATAACATCAGAAACTACTGATTGTAGACATCACATGATAGAGATGATAAAAAAGCAAAAAACGCGAAATACCTAAATCTTTATGTAGACCAAACGAACTAAAATAAGCTAAAAATAACATCAGAAACTACTGATTGTAGACATCACATGATAGAGATGATAAAAAAGCAAAAAGCGCGAATTACCTAAATCTTTATGTATACCAAACGAACTAAATAAGCTAAAAATAACATCAGAAACTACTGATTGTAGACATCACATGATAGAGATGATAAAAAAGTAAAAAGCGCGAATTACCTAAATCTTTATGTATACCAAACGAACTAAAATAAGCTAAAAATAACATCAGAAACTACTGATTGTAGACATCACATGATAGAGATGATAAAAAAGTAAAAAGCGCGAATTACCTAAATCTTTATGTATACCAAACGAACTAAAATAAGCTAAAAATAACATCAGAAACTACTGATTGTAGACATCACATGATAGAGATGATAAAAAAGTAAAAAGCGCGAATTACCTAAATCTTTATGTATACCAAACGAACTAAAATAAGCTAAAAATAACATCAGAAACTACTGATTGTAGACATGATAGAGATAATAAAAAAGCAAAAAGCCCGAATTACCTAAATCTTCAAAAACATTATTCAGAGTGGAATAAATTACGTACAAGACGTCAGAAATAAACTTGATTTTGAAGTAAATTCTCGAATAATTAAAAACCAGTCCTGTGTTATGTAAATAAGGAATTAATAAAAGTGGTTAATGACCACATTTGCACACTTTCTAGGTCAGTGTTAAGCAGTTGCATACTTGTGTCGCGAATTTTAATCTGGTAGAATCTAGTTCTATTAGGATATTTTTTATTGTGTGTGTATAGGTGTGTATCGAATACTCCTTGCAAGCATGCAAGTAGATTAACTATTATTTTGTCTTTCAGATCCAGTTCACTTGCGCTCTGATCCTGGGTGTCAACGGTATCAGGACTGGCTGTGAATTCCCTCTCTGGATGCACTACGTCCTCATCATCTATATGATCTCCTTCATTGTACTCTTCGGCAATTTCTACATGAAGGCTTATCTTGCGAAGGTAATTGCTTGCTTGATTATTACTAATAATGATATCATAATTGATAGATGATGAATGATGCATGAATTTAAGTAATGTCAGATATGATCGGGAGTATAATGACTGATCGCTAGAGGCTAAACTAAAAACTTTGTGCCTGCGCTTACTTCGATTGGGTAAACCGTGGATCCCGGTTATTTTTAATACATAGATGCCGATAAACATTGCCAGAATATGGGTGGTTTAAAATTCTCCGACACATCCTGGTGGTCTTATAGGTGAAATGTTGATTTAAAATCTCGGACACAGTTTAGTCACTGTCTGTTCAAATTATTTTTCTGAAGTACTTATATTTTCTTCGTTACCAAATCACGATGAATTGTTCAAAAAAAACATACAAATAACATACTGAACGTATTATTAAATAATTCAAGTAATTTAATACACAAATTGCATTGGCGTATTATTATTGAAATGATATATAATGTTAAACATCACCAAACTTGATTACAACATTTATTAAATCAAGTTAGGTATATGATGTTAATTCACTTCCATCCGGCTTCAGACAAATCGACTGAACGAATCAAGAAGCGAACAAAGCCACTTTCATAGTTACCCATAATTGATTCCATAAAAATCAACTTACGTAACCCCAAAACGGAACGTGTCTATCAAAATTTGTCTACGCTATTAACTTACACTTGTTAATCATTACATTACGCTGACATTACGTTACGTCAGCGTTACGTAAAGTGAAAGCGAACGTAACGACGTCTTGCGTAATTCACTTTCATACGGAACGGGGCAATAAGAAGAATCCGATACGGGCGATGCTTCTGTAGGTCAGATTTCGTTTTAAGTAGATCGTAGTATCTGATGTAGGGTCTCAGGTCACAATACCGATTAAGCAGATGTTTAAATTAATTACTTGTGTTATAATATTAAAGCAGTGATAGCCTAGTGTTTAAGAAACTCAGCCTCTCGATCGAGAGGTCTGAGGTTCAAATCCCAGGCACACACCTCTGATTTTTCAAAGTTATGTGCGTATTAGAAATTAATTATCACTTGCTTAAACGGCGAAGGAAAACATCGTGAGGAAACCTGCACACCTGAGATTAAAAAAACATCTCAAAGGTATGTGAAGTCTACCAAAGACCAATGATGATGATGAGGCTTCTGTTATATGAAAAGCCTCAGCTTCGATGTCTAGATAACGTCTAAATATATCTAGACTTGTACCTACGACATCTTATATCAGATATTATATGGAAAGAAAGCGTTATTTTAGTCTCCGAGCGCCATTTAATACCTGTACGAGTATCGCATAACATAATTATCTTCGTACAATGACTTATTGTTTAATTATCTTAGGTACTGTTGAATAACACACACATACAAACACGAATTAAGTATTTTTGCGACTATGTGTGTGATAGGATGTAAATAAACGCGCGATAGAAAGGTTAAAGCCCTTATTATGCTTGATATACACATTACTGTCCAGTATATCGCCAATGTTAGTATCAAACAATTCATAAAACCAATAATTTCTTGTTTATAGCCATATTTTAGTAATGGTACTACAATATGGCTATAAACAACATACATAATAGTGGTATTATGGCCACATAATCTATGGGCATTACTATTAAGTGGGTATACAATTTTGAATGATGTGTTGTTAATAAATTTGTATAGTTTTGTGGCGGTGAGACCCTTTCAGTAGTTCCTAAATAGTTTCAAACCAGAACCGCAAAAACTATTCCTTGCTATTTTACAATGGGTAAATAGCCACATAGCTATCTAACATAATGATCATTATTAACTACGTTTATTGTAAGACTTGGCAAGTATTTGATATCATTTGGAAAACTCTCGGTCATGAATCTTTCTTGACAATTTATTATAACAGTTCTAAAAATAATTATTTCTGCCTCATAACAGCAGTGCTAAGCACTTCTGAGTTTTAGTTTGAAGGGTGTAAGTGAGACATACTTTTCCCAGGCGTTCCAGCTTAGTGCTCAGGTCTAACGGCGCATGGTGACCTACCTCGGGTGGGAATATCGTATCGTATTAGGGGTTTATTACTGATGTCCATGGCCGGCAGTAGCCACTTACAATCAGGTGGACTGACGCACATGCAGTCAACCTGATTGCTACTCCTATATTATATAAAAAAGGTTTTGAAAGCTGATTCTATTTTATTTTTGTTTCAGGGAAGCAAATGTATGGAGGTGAGGTACGGTCAATGTTTGGACGACGAGGAGTCGGTACAAAATAGGAAATTAAAAGACAATTAATCGACTCGTTATCGTCATAATTTATTCAATCTTTAATCTTAAGTAGATATAAGTAGCTTAAGCTTGTAGGGCAATTTTGGTCAAGGACCTGGGTAAACTTTATAAACCTATTTTTGTCTCACTGCTAGAGTAGTCTTAGTAAGAAGGACATAAGCCATTGTGAGCTTCAATCAGGATTTTTAATTTTGTCAGATTTCACTTGACCCCAGGTGAAATATTACATAACCTTATATTGAGAAGTATTGCTCGTATTTATTCTTTGTTTTATTACGAGTATTTATACACTATATCAAGGGATACGATTTTCCTTGTTCCCATTAAAATATAATATAGTTAACTACACTCATAACCCTAAAATAGATTCACTATAACGGATACTTTAAATACATAATCTACGAGTGCTTGTACTTTATGTAAACGAATAAAATGTATGACGTAAGACCTATGACGAAAATTGTCCTATTGTAATATTTGTAAAAATATATGTATTAATAAAGGATAGCAATTGTTGGGTTTATTTTATTGATTTTTTTGTTTTGAAGAAACATGTCTATTTTTAAATCGACCAAACCAAAAACCTGTTCTTTTCTAAAGCCCGTTATTAATAATCGATCTATCCAATGTTTTGACTACTAAAGATAGACATTTGACAGTTTCTTCATACTAGAAATTATGAAATTTCGATCTTAAGTAAGCAAAATTTTAATACATTGATTTATTAATAAACTGTTATAATATACATTGTCAGATTCCGGACTTTGGTAGGTAAAATATATACATAGATCGATATAAAGGGCTTACGAGAATATTTTTGTTTTTACGTATTGAAAAAACAAATGTATAGGCAAATTAATTGATCACCTGTAATAAAACCTATATAGTGACCTCTTTAAACAGCTGCTGATATACGAGAATAACTTTAGAACGATGATAAATGACTTGAAGTAGCAACGCATTTGTCATAGTCTAACTAACTGATGTGCCTTTTTTAATCATTCTGTTATAAATCCTTTTTAAAGCCAATATTCCTAAGTACATTGAACCTATAGGTAATAAATAGATGTGGCAGACCTTGTATCGGAGTTGTAGTCGAACTATAACGTTTTAATCTTCTTTACATTGCTTTACATGGATCAAGCTACTCGTAGATTCGGTCAGGCAGTCCAACTGATGTGGCTACTGCCACCGATGGACATCTGTAATCAACCCCAGATACGGTTAATCCACAGATGTGTTGCTTTCCCCGGGACTAAAGAAGCCTCGGACAAGTACGTCTATCATATCTTTAAACAAGAAAATAATTTTATATATTATAAATTATTTTATCAAGTGTAGGGGCTCAAGTGTAGTGTTAATCAACCAATATATTACGGTTCAAGAGATGGAGCCCTGTGACAGATGGACAGACAGCGGAGGCTTAGTAATAGGGTTTAGTTTTAAACCTTTGGATACGGAACAGTAAAAATATAGGTACCAGTAATGTAACATATTAATGATAACAATTTTTTACGAGTAGCAGACGAGCATGCAGTTCACCTGATGTTAAGTGGTTACTATCGCCCATGGACATCTCTAATCAACCTTAGATAGGATTAGATATTCCTACCTGAGCTGGGCCACAGATGCTCCCTTACCCTGAGGACTAAGCTGGAACGCCTCGGTAAAGTATGTCTTCCTTACCACATCCTTCAAACTAGAACACATCAGCGCTTAACGCTGCTGTTATGAGGCAGAAATAGGTGTGACGGTAGTTCCTGAGTCGAGCCACAAAGGGTTCTACCGCCTTCCAAATAAATTAATAAATATTTCACATACGCAACTCCTCAGTTCCAAAAAACAATCCTCTTATAATTACGTAATCCAACATCCAAACTTCCGGATCCAATCAGATTATCTCAAAAAGTCCTACTTAATTACGGTTTCATTCGCCAATAAGGTTTATTTGACCCTGTTCTCATTGATATAATTATATTTGCGGTGTTATTATGATTATGTAGATTGAGTAGTATCGTTTTCTTCTATTTGATGAGGCGGGATACCTCCAAAAGGTACTCAGTGCCATAAGAGCGTCAGCGGATTGTGGGATTTTTACCCACTAAAGGCTCTTCGGTGGCCATGCGTACAAGACTTTGGAATCTACAAAGCTACCCAACCGGGAATCGTCCGAGCTCAGTACCCCTATCAGGCTCTGCCCTGCTGAGCATTTAAGCTTACAACGCCGTCGAGTATTTGCAACACTATGCGGCCACACTTACCGTCTTCCCGGAGTCGCTAGTTGGGTGGGCCTAATTGAAAGCCCCGGGAAACCGTAGCCGATTCCTGGAAGTCCAGAACTCCAGGAAAAAATATTGAATAGTAGAAGGGAAAAGCGAGCAGAAACATTTTTCAATATTATTATATATTACACCAACATTCTAATATTCGACGGTTGACAACATATACTTCCTCTAATGTTTATCCCTTAAGATATATCTACTGAATATCGTTCATCTTTCTTATAAATACTATATTCAGATCAAATTCTGTTCTTCATATAATCCATCACAAATAAATTTCCAACTTAAATCAGGTTTTCCTTAACAAATAACGCTTCATTACGCACCCAATCAGCGTCATATGTATGAAAACTTTAGTCGAACAACTAACTTACCTAAACTTGATTACTAAGTAATAAACAATATTTGGGAGAGGATTTTCCCACTGTTATGTTTGAAGGATCATGTTTAACTGTTAGGTTTGTCTATTTGGCTCTTATATTAATTATGTTAATTGAATAAGATTTGGCCAATAGACCAATTTGATGGCCAACTGATTTTGATAAACCCTACAACTCTCAGAAAATTATAATTTATTAAGCAAGCATGTATCCACCTGAAGATGAAGTTATAGCCTCTCATGAATATCTGCAATCAATCCAAAGTAGGGTTAAAGCCCTTTTTGAAATCAGTTATGTATTGCTATCGTTGCAGACTTTTGAAATGTGTTGAAATGATTAAGTTTAAAGACGTTTTCCTCCATCTCAGGGTGATGTATATCACATATACTTAAACTATAAGGAGTTAAAACATCACTAAATGATAATCTATGATTGACTTCAAATAGATCTCCATTTACATGTGTATTTGAATTAATCCAATGGAATGCACGCTCGTTTACAACTACCAAATAAATAGTTATACGAAATACCGTTAGATAACAACAATGTTATTTGAAACACGTTACGTTTCGCTGTTTCAAACATTTTGAATATACACACGAGTGCACTAAGCCTGAATTCTCCGCGATACCTTTGTGATTCGAATGTTGAATAGTTTGTTATACAAATATCTGTGTATCATAATACAATAATAGTGAAATTTCAATAGAATTATGAACAATAGGTAAAATATCACTAACTAGCAAATAAACCACAATTTCGCATCAAATCATAATGCCCTTTCTCACAATACATTCCAGATATAATTGCATAAGGTAGGACTATTTGAATAAAATTATAACTATAAGACAAATCATCACAAAATACTTCAATGAACACCTACTTGTAGCCTGTAAGCCTTAAATCTTTTAAGACCCCTGGCACAGGCTCTTCTCGCGGAACTTCCATCTTACGGTCTTCCTAAGAGGTAAAAAATGTTGAGAGTTTTTCAATTACATTATTTTTAGAAGCTGTAATACATGAGAGGGCTTCTCTCAGAGTGAGAAGGGTTTAGGCTATAGTCAACTCTTGGCCACTGCGATGGCCAAGTGAGGACTGGCAGGCTTCACACACTCATGAGAATTCTCATGAATGTGTGAAGTCTGCCAGTCCTCATCATGAATTTATTCGTTTTTAAGAACTCTCAGGCAAGTTTCCTCATGACTTTTTCCTTCAACATTTAAACTATTAAAATGATTTCTAACGCTTACTTATTATTATGTTACAGTCAAAGTGATCAAATAGCTATTATACATAATTACTGGTACATATTATGTATAACAACTAATTTGTCCAGACAATGTGATAAATTAATCACTTTATCGTTCTTAAAATATAAATAAGCGATCAGAGACAATAGTAACACATGTATTTTTAATACTCCACCCCATAGATGATTTACGTACATGGTGTACAAAGACTGGGCGTAAAACATCTCAACATGTCTATTATTCGACCTGCGTAATGGCTAGATATTATGTATAATTTCCCCATTTATCACTTAGGCTGTAACAATTATACAATTAATATTGTTTTAACACTTTTGTAGAAAAAATCAATACATTTTAAAACACGCTTAAATTTTTTACATTCTCTGACACTGCGCTCTGGCCATATACGCAACTTTTTGGGCTCTCTGAATAACCTCGGGGCACCTCTTGCGTCTCAACATCCTGCAGTCCTGGAAGAAACCCTCATTCCTAGGGAAACCGTTGCTCCCATCGCAAAAAGTCACCAAACCTGGGAAACATAAGTGATATTTTGAAAACTTCTTTGGAATATTTCCTGTCTTTTTTTTCCTGTAATGTCAGAGCAAAAATTAAAAGGTCAGAAATGTAGACAGAAAATTAAAAAATCAGAAATTGTGAAAACATCAGCTCCATTTATTAGACAGTAGTTACCCGAGTAGTTTTCCGAGGCATTCTAACTTAGTCCTCAGGTGCAGCAAGTGTTGCCAATCTTAGGTAGTAATCTAATTTTAGGGAGGTTAGGGAGGGTTGACTACAGGTGTACATGAGCGCCAGTAGCCATTTACCATCAAGTACACTGCATTCTCACCTGCTTCTTCAATATTAGAAAACAATCTTAAATCAAGATATTCATCAAGCAATGCCCGTTCAAGTGAACCTACATCAATCTTCATTACTTGGCAAACTATCCTAACTTAACTTTTATTATGTGTCTTAACTTATCTGACTGATTATCCGAGGGGCCCCTACCAGATGCCCCTAAAGATTAACTCAAATGTTTTAGGGATCGTCATACTTTTTTATGAAATTGGAGTAAAAATGATGGATGGAAGAGGTGGTTAATGGTTACTGACACCCATGGAGATCTGTAAAATCGATCCTAAACATGATTGGGGTCTCACTTTAGCATGGCTACAGATGAAAAGCTACGCCTGAGAACTAAGTAGAAACGCCTTATGTTAGTATATCGACTTTAGCGCACTCTTGAGATCAGAATGCAGTTGTGCTAAAGCTGCTATTATTAAGCAGTAAGAGGAATTTTGCAGTACCGCAATAGAAACCTCAGGTAGGAAAATCGAATCCTATTTGGGGTTCATTACAGATGTCCATTGGCGGCAGTAGCCACTTACTATTAGGTCGGCATATTCATCAGCTACTCCTATATTTTTAAAAAAGTACAATAATCATAGTACGAAACAACCAAAAAATATTGGATCACTGGTTTTACTAACCCAAACCCCAAATTCTTCCGCCTCTGAATTCCCCTTCAAACTTCATACCATCAGCTCTCCAGAACACTCCATGGCCGTGGAACCATCCTTGCATGAACTCTCCTTCATATCTGAAAACAATATAAACACAATCTCTAATTTCGTTGCATAAATATTAATCATTTATAGTATCCTCGTATATATTTTTTATAAAATTAAAGTATCAAATGAATATGCGGTCCGTCTAATGGTAAGTGGTCATAAATCCCAGATTAAATTAATTTCCTACCTGTGGTTGGCAACAGATGGGTTGTTACTTCAGAGGACTAAGTTAGAACGCTTCGGATAAATATGTCTCCCGTATCATAATATCCTTCAAATCAAAATACAACAGCGTTTAACACTGACGATATTAAGCAGAAATATGTGGCGGTGGTGCGTATATAAACGGCTTATATAAACAGTTCCATACATATATAGTACTCATTTCGCAGCTTGTAGTGCGAGGTACTCGTAGGGTGTTGAAAGGAGCACTGCTACTAATTAAATTTCATACGCAAAATATTTCCCGCTTCCGTGGACACGTTTCGCATGTTGTTAACATTGTATAGTAACTTCTGTCGGAGGGCTTACTAGCGAATTGAAAACTCGTTGATCTGTTCCTTACTTCATCAGTTCACATTGGAACAGCATGTTGGACTAAAATACAGGTTTCCCCTGGTTGTAAGGAGAAACCTATGCCCGTCGATAAACCCATTAAAAAGTTCTAAGGCGAATCATGGCGTGGGGCTCATCAAAAATGGTGTAAAAAGAGCTCCTACTTAAAACCGGTTATGTGTTGGCGAATCCTCTGCTTTTGCAAAACGTCCGTAGGCTACATTAACTGCTTACCATTTGGTAGCCCGTTTTAGTATTAGGTTTATAAATTAAAATCAACCTTCATTCACGTTCTATTTGGTGGATCAATTTAACATATTTTGAGATAAATACATGTTATAGTTTTATTGTGTCGTATCAAATTCGTAAGAAAGCTTTTAATTTTCATGTTAGTCTTTTATAAAGACAGAAAGATCCGAAGTGAAAACCGTGATTTATGTAACTCACTTGGCTCCATCCGGAAAAGTCATAACTCCGAGCCCGGAACAGAGGCCCATTATTATAGAGCCATCATACCGCGTGCCGTCAGGTAGCACCACATGACCCATCCCGTGCTTCTGGCCCCTCGCATTCCACTCGCCAACATACCGCGTTCCATCTTCGTATCTGTACGCGCCTGTCTTCACCACGGATGGATCTACGACTGAAATGTATTTGAACAAGTGAATTAGTTGTTGGAATTGGCTTACTTTTAACTGCAATATCTTATCTCTGAAACTTTAAGTCTTAGATAGTTAGTTGTATCAGGCGTTACTTTGCGGAGGTTAATAAGTTAGGATTAAAACTACTTCGCAATCCCTCTTTAAAGTTAAGTCTAATTAGATATTCAGAACTGAGATAATTTTCCAGAATGAATGACTTAAATTGTGATATTATAAATTTTAATATTTACCTGTCTATTGAATCTGTTAATTACTGCTCTGTTTGCTTAAATTATTACTTTGGATTTGTACATAATATGAATAGGTAAATCGAACACAAGAAAATATTTTATAATTAAATGAAATAATACCTTAGCTAGTAACAGACATGGTAATACAAAGTTATTTAATCGGTTTAAAACAAGAACTAAAACAACGTCAACTTTTGATTAAAACCAACTTCGACTATTTCAAGAGATTTAATATGCCTAAGTTTAATTTATCACAACTCCTAGTAATTTCTTCTAAGATATCTGTTTTGAGTACTACAATTTAATCTTGAGGGGGTAGAAGCGAGTTCGAATATTGACAGAGTCTGAAACTAATTTATTGAGAATTGTCATGTTCTAGTTCAATTCGGTCTTCCAACCAAATTATTTAGACTTCATTTATTTACACAGCCTCTATTAAAAAGCTTTCTAGCCAACTAGACCTTCACTATTGCGCCCTATGCTTTGAATGCTATAAACGCACACAAAGACAAGTGTACAAACACCCAGATCTTAAATTAATTCTTACATAGAATATGCCATTTCACTCTTGCCTTAATCTTATTAAGATTGTGTTTATCAGGAAGATGCTTACCGCAAAATTAGTGCAGCAGTCACACAGTTACCATTTTTTCATCCATTTAAATACGATGTTAGTGATCATACCACATTATGAGAGCTGTATTGTCATTTTAATATAATATAAAATCTGTTTCATAAAATAATTTCACATAACATTACATAAATAAAAAATAGATACATACTACAAAAATTACAATACCTAATTATACCTAATTATAAAATAGACATCAATAAAATGGTTCCTTTGTTAACAATTCCAGTTTGTGTCCAAGAAACAACCTCAGAACAACTGAATTCGGTTCGTCACAAGCATGATTTGCCAGAAGCGAATAAATTCCTTCCACAAGTCCAATAGTATTTGTAATTACTTTGTGAAAACAATGCTACAAGTTTACAAGGTTTCTTACCATCCATCACGGAGTCACTATATCGCGCGGTCACTAGGAATACTGAAAGGTTTCAACGAATAGCTGGGTAATTTGATTAACGTCACGGTCGTACCTTATCCCCATGTATATGATAGGTACAATATTTGTTAGTTCATGAATATAAATAATTTAAGACATTAGGAACTTTATTCTCTAGAACTTTATTCCCATACGAGTGTGTGTGTATGATTTATACAATGGTAAGCCCGTGCAGATTATCAGAACCAGAAATATATTCGGAAAATATCTCTAGACATTGTACATATATTACTGATGGTCGAAAAAATATTTTTTGTTGTTATCAAGCCATTATTGTCTGATGGGTATTGTCTCCATGGTTTCTTTGTAGACCAAGCAGGATTAAACTATAAACTAATTCGTAGACTTCACATACCTTCGTACCTTTTAAAGGACTCTCAGGTGTGTAGGTTTTTTCCTTTGTTGATATAGCGGGGAAAATTAATTTGAAATACGCGCCTAACTTTGAAAAATCAGTAGTTTCTGGGGTAGTAGTGTCTGGGGTTTGGACCCTTAGACCCAAGGATTGAGAGGCCTAGTTTACAGCCAGTAGACTGTCAGGGCTTAACATAAAATAGGAACACTACTAATATTGGACAGACATAGAAATAGTTGTGAAGGCCGAAATTCATATCACGAACCCATAAATTCTTGTTAATATTACCAAAATAAAACCTAGTGTTCAAGTATTCTAACTGTTAAAGGGTCACGAGAGTTCAAAGGAGGCACGTGTATTTTTTCGAGAGGAGAATGTGAAAAACTTCGCGGTCGAACGCCTGCAAGTATAATATATTGTGAAAGAAAATTCTAATACACATGTGGTCTGTGGGCGGTATTAATATTAATGTACCAAAATCACACTTAAGTGTTATATGATTTTCTCAATCATATAACACTTAAGTGTGTCCCTCTCCCTTAGAGGCGAGACATGCCCAACAGTGGGACGTTAAAAGATTGACGACGTTCTTGCAACTGAGTGGAAATATTGACTTTAAGGAAATTAAAATCACCTATCGTAATCACCTATCATAATGAAATGAAAATTAGATTATAACTCCAAGGTCGTGTGGCGTATAAATTTACATCCCCTTGTTGAAATTCTATACATGAACCTTGTAAGCTACGAGTACCTTACAAAACCCGTTAATACTAATAGAAGAAGCGAATATAGAGTAATTTACTAGCGTACGGCCTTACGTATTAAACATCTTCCTCCAATTTTCTACGTTTGTTCACTTATAATTGGAAATCACTCGTCCGATTCACATGACAATTCAGTATGGAAAAACCTTAAATGACCAAATTTTATTATGCATTTGTTTATGATAGGTAGCTTACCTTACCTTAACAGTAAATTGAAGATGGTAGAACCAACACGCCTTTTATACCTTTTATTTTTTTTTCTCGAGGGGGAAACCTTCCAAAGGAACCCGACGACGTGGGAGCGACGACGGGTTATGTGGGATTTTTACCGCACTAAGACCCCCCCCGGTAGACGTCCTCAACGCTTGATGGAGAACTCCGGGATCTCCGACGGAACACAACCGGAGCCCTCCAAGCGCGATGCCCCGATCGGGCTCTACCCTGGAGGAGCAGTTTCGCTCCTCCCACACCATGTAGTGTTTACGACGGTATGCGACCACACATACCGCCGTCCATCCCGTGGTCGCTTGCTGGACGGTTCGAGCTCCCACTCTCGCCGCCCGCAACCCCGGAAACCCCCTTTTAGCGGCCTCCTACGACTGGCAGGGGATACCGTAGCCCTATTCTAGTCCCGGAACTACAGGGACAACGCCTTTTATACCTAGCAGCAGTTAATTGCGCTGCTTCTGAGGCGTTTTAAATCAGTCCTTAACGGTAACAAAGAATCTGTGGCTGACTTCAGGTAGGACTTTTATCTTATTTGGGATTAATAACAAATATCCATGGATAAGAGTAGCCACCAATCAGGTACCGCTCATTTTGTACTTCAATATTCTAAATAAGTCTGTCCGAGCGAAGCTACGTGCGTACCTAGTTAATAGTAATTTAGCCTTATGAGTCTACCAATAATTAAGATTGGTTATGTTTCCAACGTTTACAGAGATTTACTGCGAAGAGCTTCCCTTGAGCGCAATTTTTCAAAATTACTTGTAGTTTGTAGTCGACCTTCTATAAAATATAGTCTAGAAACGCTGTGATAAGGTCACAATATGACCTATATATTCTCTTAACTAGCTTACTAAGATTAATAGCCTAGTAGTTACTCAGTCTCTCGATGGGTGGATCCCAGGTTTGAATCCCAGACACGTATTCCTAATTTTTTTAAGGTTACATGCAAATTAAATATCAATTATGAGTACTTTAATGGTGACATAGTGGTTGAAATATTGAATACGCACCGGAGAGTTCTTTAATAAAGTTCGCAGAAGGTGAGTGATATCTACTAATTTGCACTTAATCAGGCTTCCACACACTAAGAGGAGACCTGTGCCCAGCAGTAGGAGAATAATGAATTGACGAGGATGTCTATTCCGTCTTTTTCCAATACATCGATTTTCCCTAATATAATTAAGTTGACCAGAGCAATAAACAGAATATAACCTCTGAAGTAGAGGAATTACATCAATATATAATATCATTTGAACTCTTGGATCGTACCTGAGAATCTTATTCACGCTGTTCAAATTTGGAGACAGCTACGCGAACAGTAATCGTGAAAAAATCTCTGTTCTATTTTTCATAATGCCCAATTTTGAGAAGCTGGCAACGATCTGAAAAATATAAACAGTTTATTTTACAAAAGCACTTTCGCAAAACAATTGGAATTCGCTCTTTTATGTTCTGATTGCCTGACTGATCTAATTTTGTAAATTACAAATATCTCTCGACCTGTTGACCTCCTGGGGGTATTTAGGTTACCTGTCAATAAAACCTGGATAATATAAGTGAAATTTCTTTTGTTGTATTTTTAGGTCGCCTACTTCAATAAAAAATCGGAATAACCTTTGGCTGTATATTACAGTGCCATATTTCGGAAGCCTGTCAAGGTACTAATTTAATCAATTAAACATTTAAGAAATAAAAGAACCATTTATTTGTATTGTATTATTTTACCGAGAACAAAAGGCCCTTAAGGAGAAAATAAATGCTAGACTGATTCTTAGAAGAATATTAATTTCGTGCTTTCTATTTACAGTTACATTTTTATATTTATTGTTATTCGATATTATTGTACTTGTTTTATAAGACTTCATATCGTGGGTGAGGTAACTATTTTTTCAACTAAAAGAAGAAAATAAAATGATTATGTGTAAAAATATATCACAAGAAAGATTTTTATTCAAAAGTGAATGGTTATTTATAGGACAACAGGAATACAAAAAGTATGTATTCTTTGAACAACATTTTAGGCGTGATTCGATGAAGAATATTAGCCGTTTACAAATAAAGACATATTTTTAGAACACGTTTTCCTAAAATATGTTAGAGTATCTGTACATAATATATTGTTAGGAACGACGGTAAAAAATAGAAAATTTAATTGTCAAGGTTTTTAATAATATCATAAATCAATTCTTACTTATATCAAATAGGAATGAAGTCACAAGTCTTCTTAAATTACTGAGAATTCTTAATTATGCTCTCAAAGGTACGTTAATGTAATCACGTCACACTATGATGAGAATTATGGTTCGGTGGCATTTTTGTTGAAAAACAGCAATATTAAGCCCTGACGTATTCTGATTTGAAGACTATGGTAATAGAAGACTTATAAAAGCATTCTAATTTAATCTTCAGGAGTAGAAAGGCATTTGTATGTATGTATTTGAACTCCAATCGTATCTGGGGTTACTAAGATATCTTCATGACCGCCAGTTGCAATTTACCATCAAGTGAACTGAAGACTCGTTTTTTATTTCTTTAATATAAATAATGATAATAGTATTATAAATTCACTGAAAAGTGCACCAATTCCCTTATTTCGTTTTCTGAAATTTAATAAAATAAATAAACTAAATAATTTGTGTTAATCTTAAAATCGCTGCACATTCATTGTTAGGCGAAACGAAGTTCGCCGAGCAAGCTAGTAGGTATTATTATGAATATAATGGTACTAACAAAACTGCAGTGCAAGCATTGAACTTATGCTGCCTCTAGTTATCGATACTAGCTATTCAGACTGAACCTAATAAATTTCGTAGTGTCGCATGTCGCTGGCCATAAATTTCCTATTGTCATGGTAAGCTACTACTATTCAGCCTGATAAAGTTTTAGTGGCAATCGTTACAGTTAATTTATGAAACTAGACAAGATTAACAAAGGTAGTTACTTGAATTTTCTAAAATTTACAAGTTCTTAGGAATAATTTTATTCAAACTTTACTCAGCAAACGGATATTGTTACAATCGACATGATGTTGGAAAACGGATAGAGTCGCCATCAAGTTAGTTAAATATTGAATCATTTGAATATTGTTTTTCATTTTAAAATTTAAATAATAAAGAAGGATATACTTTATAATAATAGCCAAGAAGTGAATTCAAAGTCATACTTAGATGTAAATCATATTTATGTAAGACCCTTCAAGACGCAAAATACATTTTCGAAAAATAACGGATCCAGAACATTATTTTCTGAAATCGGTTCTATAAGCAAGAAGTACTTAGTAATTTGAATAAATCGTATTTATACGATTGCTTTGTATGAAAAATACATTTTTGAAAATAAATCAATGCAGATAATCCTTCTTTTCTGAAATTAATTCAAATTTATAGGTACTTCCCCGAGAAATACGAAGGAGGATACGATATATTTATACAAAACCGTTCAGGGTATAAAATAAATTTTACATAAAAATACAAACCGGAATTCACCGAATTTGGATAAAGTGTGTACTGCAACAAATACAAAGAAATATTTTAAAACAACACTGAATGATGTTTTGTAAATAAGTAATCATCAAACCAAAAACATCTTCCTTATGAAGTTCCCTCACAAAGATACTACATCAAAAAACCCGTAGAAGTCAAAGCAATTGATCCGTTCATTTCCTTTAATTTCGTGCTAGCTATACGATAGGCTTATGAAAGATTTCAATCTACGTCAAAGTGTAATAGGCCGTGCCCCTGAACTTGGCTCACTTTTGTTGTGTGCATTTAGCACTCAGTCAACGGGAAGCGTTAGATTGGTCGCTCGTTACTCAAACGGCGACGTTCGTACTCTGTCTACTAACCACATAACGTATTTGTTAAAGAAATTACGCTGTACCAAGATCAAGATTTAGAGAGGAAACGTCGGGATATGGTTTAAAAGAACTGTGAATGACCTTAGGCGAAGTAGAACAAATGACAATGAAGAGTACGAAAAGAAAAAGTTTTTTCACTGTTTAAATATATCAAGAGAATAAATATGTGTGGTCAATGATAATTATTTCAGAAGAATTAATTATAACGATATCTTAATGTAAAGGTGCTAATTAAAAAGTATTAAGAGATTTTCCGAAACTACCTCTTTCGGACGGATTTCAGACTTAACGGATAATGATTAATATAAAGTTTAAAGTCCCTTTAAGATTTGATCAATAACTGACGAACTGGTAATATAGGAAGGACAACTGTCTGAAAAATGAATGAAATTTATTATTCAGATATCTGTGGCAGGTAGCTGTGATCAAACCCAAAACTCTTTGTGAACCCATTATGGTAATTGCTTCGCCTATGCGAAGTATCGTACAATAGAAATACAAATAAACTGGCTAAATAATACTGTTCTTAAAGACAATAATCATAAAAGCAGAAAAAAAATATTACAACACTACTTTCCTCGCGAAAAAAATCATATTAAAGTGTTTAAAAATGTTTAAAGCTGGGACCTTGAATCGTATCATAGAGAATGTAGTCACTCGATGTCAGCGTGAAGAGGAACAATGTTGGGCAAGAAGATAGCGCCGCCTTAATAAGGATACGCCGTTGCCGTGTCTTGGCAATTGCGCGTCGCAATTATGAATGAATAATTGACTCGAGCCGGCACGAGTGCTGTTCATTGTCGTTTGATTCATAGTACAGCAATTGTAGCTTACGTAGTCAGGATAACGTTGAGCGATAGAATCTTGAACAATCTGTCTATTGAGTTTTTCTTATCTTTGTCTAGGATTTTGCGGCGCAGTTATACTCCAGAACGTATATAGTTCGTCGTCACCGTTTCCTACTGTATTCTAACACTATTGCTTCAGTATATTCAGACCAAATTTTACCACGTTATTAGGATTATTCACGAGACTCGATTCCGACAATAATATATTCAATTTAGATAATTTAGTCGCTAAGTACTGAGGAGGAATGTAAATATCTTTTGATGATATTTGCCTCATTTAAATATTTTAGTGTTTGTATAGTACTGAATTTGTTTTTTCCCCCCTAGCCTGGTCTACTTCTGTAATAATATTGTTATATGATATAATATGCATGACTGTTTCAATATTCAATTTAATGGACTTACTCGTGAATTTTAAATGAGAAAGAATCAATATAAGAATGGTAATAAAAGAATTGAAGGAGTATAAAATGTCAATAATGAAATAACATATTCATCAGATACTCTCAGTATCTGACTCATAAATCAGGTTGACTACGCTATAACATTGACTGAAATGTGGTGACGAAGCTTTCATGAAAAAAAAAATGATAATTAATTGGAAACCATATAACCAACACACAATCAAACCAGTGAAATAGAGATATTATTATGTTTCTGATAGCATTTAAAAATATATAAAAACGAAAGACCAAAGTTACCGGAAGACCAAAGATCAGAAGACCAAATGTGAGTAGACCGCTTATTAGACTGGTCACCAGGTTATGTACTGTAAAAGAATATCTTTTAAAAACTAACAGCAATAATAATCAAGCTTTACAATATCTCGCGTGAACTCTAAAAGAATAAACAGATCACGAAATATAGTTAGTTTTTCAATAATGCGTGCATAACAGCCCTCAAGTATGCATACTATAATTAAGTGATGAAAAGACCATTAAATGTTCGTTACAAACCTACAAGGTGCCGTAGAACCACGTACCTGCATTAAGTGGTCGACTTAAGATCCCACTCCATCTAGATATATGTAATCTCTGTCAAGTATACTCACTTTATATAACAATGCTGCAAATTCTCTGCCAAGGCGACGTCCTTCATTCACCACCCATCACGGAATGCGGAAACTTAACGGCTTCTGTGGTGGCCGAGTTGACCTTTGGCAGAATGGAACGGAAATTTGGATACCAAACGGACTGTTGTGTAATGGTGGTGGCGATCGATGCGCCCCAAGGTTGCCGCAGTCCGGACAAAGAGGTGGAAGTACAGAGCGGACAATTTAAATGCGCCGTAAAAATAATCAATATTCTTTAAAGTGGGGATATTTTATAAAAGTATACAATTTAACTTTAGTTGTTATGTGAGTAAATGAGTGCGTGTGTATGTGTGTGTATTAATGTATAAACAAACCTATAAATAAAACGCCGAAAACGTATAATTTTCTTACATCAAACAGACGATAGGACAAAAGTCATAAATCATGGCCTATTATCAAAACTACTTATACAGAATTTAATTTTTCCACTATATAGAATTTAACTTTACGTCATTATATTCTGAGAGACAATTAAAGTTTGGCATAAAACATAATACTTCTCACGGTATTTCTGTTAGATACTATTTATGTTTAGTCTGTAATAAAACCTTGGTTCTGGGTTAGATCTAGATACAGGCTTTCATTTATATTATTCATTGTAGTACGTTGAAAGGGTGTGATGGCTAATTTTTAAATGTAACGCCCTTTGTATGAGGGTCTATTACAAATCGTACCTTTTTTAAGAAAATAGTGTAGTAAGAGCTCGCACCTAGCCACCTGATGGTAAATAATTATTGTCACCTAAGAACACCTTTAATCATCAAAATAAGACTGGAGCCCGACATTAAATTGGATGTAGAAGATTTATTATTGAAAAATATATACATTCTTATAATATTCATAATCGATTTTTAATAAATCGATATTTAACATAATCGTTTTTTAATAAATCGATATTTAACATAATCGTTTTTGACTAAATCGATATTTAACATAATCGTTTTTTAATAAATCGATATTTAACATAATCGATTTTTAATAAATCGATTATTTAAATAAGCGGTCGGCAAATCGACTGTCTCTTTATGACCCGCGGCATATTTATTAATCTGTGCCCGCGGGTCTTTCTATAAACTAACTTTTTCGCCGTCAAATGTCAGGAAATGTTAAAGACGTTTTCTCGCCGGCCAATTTAAAATTCAGTTGAAATCGATGGTTAAATAATCGACTAATAATGAATCGTTTTTTTTTACTAATCACATCGCCAGGCACGAAACGCCTTTAAAAAACAGAACAACTTCTACAACCGCTATTGTACTTCACTGCATAGTCTCTTCAATGATAATGTTGACATGTAGTACACCGCCAGTCGCCAGCCTTGTGTCACGTATATTCAGAGCTAAAAACCTCGAATTCAAATAATTTAAAACAATATCCAACCTACTTATAGCGCCCCCTACCGGTAAATGTCATTATCGTTTTTCGTGCAGCCTGTGTACATTTATGATTTTTCAAAATAAGAAATAAAATAAGTAATTTATAGTAAAAAATGTTAATTTATAACAAATATTTCAATTAATAATTTATAAAAGACGTAGGTGTGATATATTGTGCAGAAAAGTTACAATGGAAAATAAAGAATTTTGACGAAATTATTCTGAAGACTTGTACTAGGCGGCCATTACGAATGCCGTCGCAAATTGAAAATGTATTATTTTCATTTATTAAAGATAAGATGATAATCTTATATATTAATGAGGAATGACAAGGTAAATTTTTACATATATATTTTTCCAAGCAAAGCATTTTTAGATTACCATATTGTTCTGTAGCAAGGAATTTGACGTCTTATGTTCATTAACTAAGCTTGTCACCTATTTAGGTGATCTCGCTTATTTAAATCCTTATATAAATCTCGCTTATATAAAGCTATGAACATAGAAATAGGGTGCTATTTAGCCCCGTGCATGGGTACTAACCCGTTTGTACTGAGTATTTACTCACATAAAAGAATCTACTATTGAGTAGAATATACCTAATGGGTATTCACCCGTTTAAATAAGGTTATGACCCTTACATATTGGATATTTACCTACATTACAAGAAATAGGGTGCTATTTAGCCCCGTTCATGGGTACTAACCTGTTTATATTGAGTATTTACTCACATAAAATAATCTACTATTGAGTAGAATATACCTAATGGATATTCATCCGTTCAAATAAGGGACCCTTACATATTGGATATTTACCTATATAACAGCTATAACAAGATACTACTATTAAGTAGACGGATACAACGGATATTCACCCATTCTAATAGGGTATTATGTCCTTCACATTGGGTAAATAACATATATAAAAAAAATACTAATAATCAGTAGATAGACTCAACTATTACCATCGAGTGGGTGTAATGATTTCAATGAATGAACATTTTATTGAAGAATCATTCAGATTAATAATGTACATGATACAGGATATAGAGATGACAATTTATATCCTTTTGTAATACTCTAGAAGAACCTAAATTTGGTTTAACCATTCATAAGAATTTGGTATCTAGGTAGATCAGCATATTAAAGAGTAATTAACTAAAGGAACTATCTATCTATCTAGATGGTGATAGATAGACTAAAGGAAAAAATAGTTTAAAGGAAGAACACTAGCCTCTAGGAAACTGTGGGACGGATAACACATGATTAGACTTTAAAAGTTGCACAAGTCGCAGTTACTATTGTAGCTGTAAAGAGTCAAAAGCCATGCCACATCAGGCGAATGCTTACTGCTCTCGAGCATTTGACATGATTGTTTCTTAATAATTTTAAATTATTTGCCTTTAGAAAGATAATTTGCTATCAATTATCTTATTACTGGTGCTGGTCATTTATTATGTATAATAAATAATAAGAAGAAATTTCATAGTACAAGTACTGGAACAAATGATCGGCAAAATGGTTTAAGAAACAATGATTGTTCAATTCATATATATATAGTACAATATTTTATAATAACAAATATAACGAAGATATTTACACTTCATCCTATGATAAACTTCATCCAAAAGTTTGAGATACTCATACCAAATAGGGTCATTATCTGACTTACAACAAGCCTCATGCACAAATATCTGTGTCACAGAAAGGCTTGATCGAAGTTTCCTTTGGAATAAATCTTCAATCACAACAGATTTTTAGGTGAGTGGTTAATAATGTGGTCGATTATAATTATAATTTTAAAGACCAGTTGTAACAAATAACTATTGAACCAAGCTTTGCAAGTGGTTAGCTTTAAGAGTCTAATTGTATAAACACTTAAACTCATTATTCTCAAGGAATGAAGATTTTTTCAAAATATACTCGGTATGTGTGTAGAAAGACTTCTCACATCAGTGGTAACATATTGTTTACTCTTAACCAATTTTTTACAATATTTTTACTTTACCAACACCTGATGATGGTGATGTTAGTTTATATTGAAGATCTTGGTCTTAATCTTGAGCTGGCTTGAGTTTCTTGCGCCGCTTCTTCTCCATAGCGAAATACCTTCCGAAGCGGTGGTAGTTTGTTGACTTTCAAAAAGTATTCTATATGAATCAATTTTGAATAAATGAGATTTGAATTTGAATTTGAGCTTTAAATAAAGCCTGGCATTCCACTCACTACTTACTATTGTTTTCAAGAATGCATATTTGGATACTAATTCATGATTACCTTAAACAGTGTTTACATGTCTATGGTTAAATGGAAATGCTATGCATTTCAAGTTCTTTCCTTTGGTTTGAGCAGAACACTATATTTATGTTTTTACTAACCTTTTAAAAGATACAAGACCATACATAACTGATTAAGATCTAGGGACATTGTGTCAGTTATATATTTATATAACATAGTTCCTATTTGAAATGTCATAATAATGGAGGAACAATAACGACACTTAGTAATTTAGGATCATAGACATAATAAGCTATATCATTCTATAGGATTTATTGGTTACTTAAAAGATAGTTTGATAATTGGAAATAATACAACTGTTAAGGTTGTTCATTGTATTATACAAGCAATAAATAAATAAAAAATCAAATTGCTTTACCATTAGATAAAAGATTAAAAATCAACACAAGGGTGAAATAAAAAGAAAAAAATATAGATATATAATAATAATATTAAAAAATAAAAATTATAATAAATGCAAAGATATGTATATATATATATATAACAATTTTAATAATGTTTATCAAAATACTATCCCTCTTACTGATAGATATAATTACAGGTGGTAGTTGTCATATTATTTTTATTATCGGGACACAATCAGTTATGTAACATATGGTCATTATTCTCGGTATTTTTGTTATTTGATTTAAATAACAAATCCGATCAACTATTTAAAGTTAAATGCAGCGTTACTTGTGCTGAAAGATATTTTTTCAATAATCATCTTCAACACGGTGAAACCCTAATACGTGTAGGCAACTCCACAGTTATTTCATATAGAAACAGCATGGTGTTTAATACCCACATTTAACCGTAATGTCAAGGCACATATTGGATTTATTGAATACCCAAAAGATGTTTTTATTTCCCTAATACATTCAATAATTTCAGAATGAATTTGAATTCAGAATGAATATCACTAAATCAAGATTATACATTGCGAATTAACACTTTGAAGGTTTTTTAAATAGATTTATTTACTAGGAAACTATTTATTTATTTACATGTCATGACTAAGGTTATACTATTTAAATGGAAATATTCATTTTATTTCTAATAAAATAATTGTTGTTAAAGATTATCTCTGAACGGTTGGGGAGTTTGTGGTAGTACCAGACTGGTCCAGACAGTCCTAAAAAATAGTATTAAAAAAAAAAAAAAAAAATTAATAAATAAATAAACCTTTCATTTTGGAAGGGTTGCATTTTGGGTCTCATATGAATTTAAAAAAAAAAAAAAAAAAAAAAAACGATCTAAATCCATTTGTTTTTCGTCAACGCTTTACCCTGTATGTTACTCGCTTCCTCGAGGAGCGTTTCGTTTCTATACACGAATCTCAAGATTTTGTTGCTCTACAAGCAATGTTAGACACAATAATGAAAACGTGATGCTGGTGCTTATAATATTTTGGCCTAAACAGTGTAAATAACTAGATCTATCTGTAGACTGGTTACAATATTCTTTTCATTTTGATATATATATATCTAGAATTATTTTTGTTCTTAAAATGCATATTTAGGTTTTCTATCCTCCATATCCCAAGTATGCTATTACTCGGGATAGTTACATCTGATGTATAAATATTTTTAGCGAGTTAAGTGTAAAATATTTTATATTATTTAATGGAGATGAAGAAAAAATACTATTTACTTTTTTTGGTTATTGTAATTACTCATAAAGTAAAAAAAAAAAAAAAAAAACAATAATAATATATAAGTAATATATAAAAACAATAGATATCGTATATTTTATGACGTTCACTTGGTGTAAGCCCGTGAATGCCATTATTACTACCGATTCGCCTACATCTGAGTCGAGACTTCCAAAAAGTATACATAAACATAATAATAACATTATTGTATATTAACCAAATTGCTTGTCGGAAGATATTGTATATTAAATTGCCACATCAATTTAAACCTTACTATAACCAGTGTTCAAACAATCTAGTATTACCATTATTTCATAGTAATCATAGTATTTGTCCAGCACATCCTTAATAAAATTACCTAGATAGGCCTAGTAACACTTGAGAGTTGCAAGAATAAGTTTATTTCTTTTATGTAATCTCATAATACAGTGACCTTCCAGACGACAGTTTCTAGATTTTATCAACCACGGAAGATGATGGCATTGATATATCATTTTTTACAATACATACCATTAGAGAGCACGCATTACCACGCTGCTACGCTGACGTCTAAACATATGAGTGTCAGTTAAGACCCTCTTAGAAGGATATCTGAATGGATCAGATCTAAGTTCAATTTTGTAGTAGAGACGTTACATCAAACGTATACTTGATAACTGTAATTAATATTTAAATAGATATATTAAATTAGGAATTTTAAAAATAGTAGGATTTAAATGTTTTTGTATTTTGTTTAATACGCTCGTTATTTTACAAATCTCTAAACATCTACATGTCAACATTATCATTGAAGAGACTATGCAGTGAAGTACAATTAGAAATTAAACGAACTTACCTAAGTGAAGTTCCATTTCAATTGTACGAACTGCATAGTCTCGAAATGATATTATAACCCACCCACCCATACTTATATACGATAAGTATTACCCATAATATCATCTATGTTGTAAAATAATCGAGCTAATGAACTTACATCTTGACCCCAGGATCTCTAAACTTAATGACATTTACCGGTAGGGGGCGCTATAAGTAGGTTGGATATTGTTTTAAATTATTTGAATTCGAGGTTTTTAGCTCTGAATATACGTGACACAAGGCTGGCGACTGGCGGTGTACTACATGTCAACATTATCATTTCGAGACTATGCAGTTCGTACAATTGAAATGGAACTTCACTTAGGTAAGTTCGTTTAATTTCTAATTATAAAGCAGACGAGGCGGCAATACAAACGCAGTAGAATTTATTTTCATTCTAATTCTATATCCAAATCATTTTAGAAACTAAATTATTGTTTCAAATGTTATCTCTCAGGAATATTCTATTCTAAATATACAATTTACATCTAAATGAAAACTTTATTTTGAATGAAATGGTCTTTTAATATGACTCGCTACTTCATTTCCATTTCATTCGCTTATTCATATTTGTTATATTAAATATTAATATCAAGATTTTAGCTATACAATATTTTGTAAAGAAAGCGTGCTTTTGTTTGTTACAAATAATTTTCGTGTAATAATTGCTACAAAGTGTGACGCAGCGGCTTTGAACAGAAAGGTAATGAACCAATATTGTTGACCCGCGTGGCGGAGGGCCACCATACCGGTCTGACGCGCAGAAGGTCCCGGGTTCCATCTCCGGATAGACAGATAAATGCTAATTTAGATTCTTGTTCTGAGTGTAGTGTTTGTGTATTCGTGGATGTATTTGTCTATGGCAGCCCCAGCAGTTTTTTTAAAGCGCCGTTAAATATGGTTCGACCCGGTAGTTCCCACCGCCATATCCACATCTGACTTGAAGCAATTCTTGCGTTTCAGTTAAAAGGTGCAGATACCCGCTGATTTACATATGCAGCTACTATCTTAGTCTAAGGAGTGGCCATGCATCTGTGATTGGCCTCAGATAGAAACCCTATTCTTTTGAACTTTAATAATAAAGAAAAATATTGTGAGGGACAGGTATGTAACCTGAGAATCCTCTAATATCCCAATAGTGTTTGAAATCTACTAAACTCAAAAATATTTGCGAGAGAAAAGTGTTTCTAATGCAATAATTTTCCAGCTAAAATACGAGCCGCTTGTGGCTTTTTCATACAAAAATACCTACGGCATCTCAAAAATAAGAAAATGTCTCTATTTTTAGTTAATACAGTCAAAATATAAGTGATTTCACTATTGAGTTAATTATTTGTGAATCGCTCAAGAATCCAATAAGTACAGGATGTTTATATAAGAATCAATCCGAAAATAATTTTATGTATACAATCACGAAACCTGTAACATCTATTGGCCTTTATTCGTTTGATATAAAGTTTAATTTTGTCTGGATTCCACTGATAAGTAAAGTCACTTGACACAAATCGTTAAAATGTCGTGACTGTTTTGAAAGGACTTATAGTTGTCGTAGCTTAAGCTATAAACGATAAAAGATAATGGGGTGGAACCCTATGTGGTTCGACCACGGCGGCACCACCTCCACACCTATTTCTGCCTGATAACAGCAGTGTTAAGTGGAAGAATGAATAAAGAATGGAAGCATAATTTTTCGAGGCTTTCCAGCTTAGTCCTTAGGGGTAGCGGCATAGCGGCGATCTCAGGTAATAATCTGGTCTGGGTTGAAGGCAGGTGCAGGGCAGCAGTAGCTACTTAACATCAGGTGGACATGCTCTAGCTTGCTCGTCTGCTACTTCTGTATCATATATTTATTTAAAATAACATTTTTATTGTGTCTATTTGAACTATGGAAAAACCTATAAATTGAGTTGTTTAATAACAATGAAGTGAATTAAGTGTGCCATACATACATATACTAATTATAAATATAATATAACTTCACCACCCAACGAGAGTTCCTTTATGGAATGACCTACCGTACCACCATTACATATCAACACTATAATTTCCAAAGTAATATTTTTAGTATTTTTTATCATTACAGTTATTTTGAAACTTTAATACTTAAACGAAGAACACTAAAAATACCGGTTTCTTGTAAGGGCCCAATCTTCATTTTGAATTTTTCATTTATAGTGTTTATTGTTATTACGCACTCTGTAGAGAAATCAGGTGTTTATTTAATTATCTTGGTTCAATAAATAGCAAGCCCAGTGACCTATTTGTGACTATGTTTTGGAGATAATTTAATTTATCCTCGTCTAGAATCAAATTGACAGAACAAACAATCATTTGTCCAATATACTGTTGCTTATCTATTACTCACATAATTGTAAACTAATATTTGCTTTGTTTGACCAATAGTTCATCAAATACAACGTCCTCTATCGATATTTATCGCGTAATTCAATTAGCTCCTCGCTCGAGGCCAAACAAATCCCTTAAGGACCATAACCTCAACGAAATGTATTGAGTCTGCTGAAATTAAGGTAGCATTGTAATAAGGTAAACAGAGGTCGGCACGCGACTGATTTCATGTATAACAAACAATAGGAACTAACAAATAACACATTTTTCTGAGATGGTATAGAACTAAGAGGCTAGTGTGTAGTGTGCTAGCGTGTGGTAGTAATTGTTGAGTATTGTTTTGCGTATTGTTATTTGTTTACGTGTATTTTTGCATTTGTTCATAGTATCCATAACACACGAAAAGAAAGAAAGCTATGATGGTAAATAGCGTATTTAAAATTGGCAGCGCTGCTGTATCTTTATAAATACTTATGTAAATATTTCTGATTGATTACAGTATCCTGTTTTAGTTCCTATAATAAAGAAATAGTAATGAGCATGCAGTCCATCTGTTAGTAAGTGGTGGTGCAATCAGGTGAACCCCAGATGAGATTAAATTGTAAATCGTTCGTTGGAACAGATGCGGTGCTGAGAAGAACCCTGAGAGACCCCTAAGATCTAAGTTGGAACTCCTCGGATAAGTATCCCTTAGGATTTGAATTACAGGTGCTTTTAACACTGCTGTTAAAATTTGGTATGAAGGATATCAAGTACATCATATAAGTACTTATATACAGAGGTTCTACCTATTCTTAAGATTCGTACTTTTATATGAGAATCTCTGAACCGTAGCATGTGAGTGCACTACAGTGACATGGCTACATCATATATTTTTATTACTAAAAAAGCACTTTCAAAATTTCTTCTTCTGATGTTGCGTCCCTATATAAACTTCCATAAAATAACAATACTCGGAAGATTTTAAATCGACCGCAAACAAACAGTTTTTAAATAAAATACTTTTCATATGTGACATTGAGTATGTTTAATTTTAGATTGACGCAAATCGCAGGTCAATGGGTCATAGGTACTGAACTGACCGTGGGCTGAATATTAGAATCAGATGGATTCAGGGTTCTTGTGATAGCACAAAATTACGTCATAAATTCTACAGTTTTTTACGGAATGCAAGTAGATTTAAGGCAATTTATCCAAGAATAGTGCTAAAGATGAACAATGCCTTCTACCCTAGAAGACTGGAAGTAGGAATGCCTAACAAATAATGGGTATGTTATTGTATTTAGCTACTGCGTTGTAAAAAGCAGTGATAGCCTAATGGTTAAGAGACTCGGCCTCTCAATCGAGGGGTCTGAGGTCAAATCCCAGACACGCACCTCTGATTTTTCGAAATGATGTGCGTATTAGGAATTAATTATCACTTGCTAAAACGGTGAAGGAAAACATCGTGAGGAAACCTGCATACCTAAGAGATTTATAAAAAAAATCTCAAAGGTATGTGAAGTCCACCAATACGTACTTGGCCAGTGCGGTGGACTATGGCCTAATCCTTCTCATTCTGAGAGGAGACCCGTGCCCAGCAGTGGGACAATAATGGGTTGATGATGATGATGATGATGATGACTGCGTTGTAACACAAAAACTGCTGCTAAAAACTAATCTATAATGTTCCATGTACGCAAATTTGACTACTCACTGTCTTTAAATAACATACTCTGCTGCTGACAGACAAAAATAATACAATAGTCTGCATGTATCTATAAATTAAAATGTTTTTGGCTTGCTAATTTTAAGATGGTTCCAATTCTAACGACTGATTTTAATTAAAGTAAATTTAAATTCCCTACTTTGCAACAGTTAGCTGGTAAGTTAGTTAGCAGAAAGTTGTTTAAGCTCTCTAAAGGATCTTTCATGTTAATTCCACGCTTCTAAGCGCAGTGGTTCCGACAAAAAAATTACAAAATACATAAAAAATATGTGTTACACTTTAAATATCACATTATATAAAATATATCCGACAAAAAAATTACAAAATACATAAAAAATATGTGTTACACTTTAAATATCACATTATATAAAATATATCATTGTAGTCCACATCCATTTTCTTCCCATTTTAAAATCAAGGGTCAAATAGATCCCGTAGACCTAAGTCATGGGGCTCTTCAAAAAAGGTGCAAAAAGAGCTCTCTTTCAAAGCCGGCGATGCATTGGCGACTCCTCTGGTGCTGCAAATGTTCATAGGCGATGGTGACTACTTCCCATCAGGTAGCACGTCTGCTTTATTGTTAGGCTCAAATATATTAGATATACATAAAAAGACGACTAAATCTTTTGGCTGATCGCTCATTACAATAACTTTAGCATTAAGTAGTGGTTAAAGCCACTGACAAAAGATTTTCAGCGACTACATTCGACTATTCATATAATTTTCGAAATCAAACATGCATACCTTCGGTCGCTTAAACAACAATATAGCCTACAACACGTAAGTAATCAATGGGCATTCAACTTAACACCTTTTGCCATAAAGTAAAGGAGGAATCTAATTATAAGTTCTTAATAGATTAGTTAAATAAATAAATAATCGCCAATACAGAATTAAACTTCGAAAGATTCTTTGCTTCTCAAAATTTTAATTAATATAATCGCTAAGTGTCTAAAGAGGATACTTCACTATCTCAACAATACTCTAAGAAAATTTATTTGAACAAAACTTTTTGTTTCATTCTGTTTTTCAGTACCTTTATAATTTTCTTAAGCGACCGTTTTAGAAATTGTAGAAAAATATTTTTTTCTTTTAAATATATTTTAGGCTGTTCATTGTTTGAATATATGCAGTGTTAGTGGAATTGAAACGAGGTTCAAATCCACACGCACCTCTGATGTTCTTCAAAATTATGTACGTATTAAAAATATTTATCGCTTGCTATAAAAGCAAACGACAATGTTGAAGAAGCTCACACATTTTTCAGGAGTAGCAGACGAGCATGCAGTCCACATGATGGGTAAGTGGCTGCTGCCGCCCATGGACATCTGTAATCGACCCCAGATAGGATTAGATATTCCTACCAGAGGTCGGCCACAGATGCGCCGCTACCCCTGAGGACTAAGCTTGAACGTCTCGGAAAAGTCTGTCTCCCTTACCACACCCTTCAAAACGGAACACAGCAGCGCCTAACACTGCTGTTATTAGGTAGCAATAGGTATGGCGGTGGTGCCGCCGGAGTCGAACCACAAATGGTTCAACCACCTTCAAATCTGACAGTTCTGTAAAAAAAATTAAAATAAGTTTTCAAAGGGGCGTGAAGTGTAACATTTTACACTTAGACAGTGCGGTCGATGGCCTAAACATCACTCTAAAAGAAAACCTCCGCTCAGCATTATGATTTAAGCGTGAACGGTCACCACCATTGAAGGTTTGCAAAACCATCACCTATTTCTACTGATAACAGCAATGAAGTGCTGCTATGTTCTAATTTGAAAGAAGGTGATAAGAAATTACTATACGAAGCGTTCTACCTTAGTCCTAAGGAGAGTAGCAAACTATCGGTAATCACAGGTGGGACCTGTTCTATAGATATTTATAGATGACAGTGATCATTTACTGAAGGCTGAATGCTCGTTGCTTTTATTAAAAATTGAGTTTTAATTGCTATGTGCATTGATTGGTTATCTGTGGCGTTAAAATTGCGATGTTTATAAAAATATTATAAATGAACGGTACTGACATGCAAAATAAAAAATCGAGGTGCTACATCGTACTCACAAAAGCCAACATTCAATCCCAAGCAAAGTTTTTCAATATTAATGCGGAAATGCGGCTATGTTTTTCGGATAAAAAGTAGCATATTTTACTCTCAACGCTGTACTTTTAAATATACCGTCAAAAAGTACATGTTATACAGTAACACGGTGTACGTTATACGGTATGTCAAATAGCCTCAGGTTCGATTTTGTACAAAATGATAAATAATAATGATGTATATGTTTTCTGTATTTATTAGAAATAAGTGAAACTCCACGCATTACTCGTACTAATATATATTTTTTCCTACAAAAAAGCACAAGTACCTTTTTATTTTATTTTTTTGTTTACGAGGGGGAAACCTTCAAAAGGTACCCGACGACGTGGGAGCGACGCCGGGTTATGTGGGATTTTTACCGCACTAAAACCCCCCCGGGTGGCCGTCCTCAACGCTTATTGGAGAAATTCGGGATCTCCGACGGAACACCACTGGAGTCCTCCAAGCGCGATGCCCCGAACGTGCTCTGTCCTGGGGGGAGCACTTTTGGCTCCTCCCACACCATCTGGTGTTTACGATGGGATGCGACCACACATACCGCCGTCCTTCCCGGGTTGCTTGCTGGACGGTTATAGCTCCCCCACTTTACGCCCGCAACCCCGGAAGCCCCCTTTTAGTCGCCTCTTACGACAGGACAGGGGTACCGTAGCCCTGTTCTATTCCCGGGACTACAGGGTCAAAGCACAAGTACTTACTACTCGTTACCGCAGTGCGTAAACACATAAGCGCATTAAATGTCCCGAATTAATACAATAAATGTTTATTACAATAATTTATTCATATCATTTGCGCTACACATGATTATGACTCACTGCATAAATGGAGATTACAAGTGCTTAACTCACGAGTTGTTTTATCTTTCGTAATCTCTTTTTAACGAAATAACAATCACATTATGGACGAAAACATTCAAAAATATTTTCCAAAAAAATATCGTCCTGTGGGTGAATATGAACATAAAATACGATATTCCAACAATTGTAACTCTGAAAATTAATAGAGGCTAGTAACAAGGAGTAAAAAAAGCATACCTACTACCACGTCGCATGCATGCGTGCATGCATGCACTTATAGACTTAAATCTACTAATTATTGAAATAAAATAACCATGTAGAAGATCCTTTGAAGCCCTACAAACGAGCGTGCAGTCCTCCTGCATCGCTAGGTCGGTACCCAAGGATATTTTTAATTTTAGAAATTTGGGCTCTTATATATTCATATTCATATTCATATTCATATTCATATTCATATTCATATTCATATTCATATTCATATTCATATTCATATTCATATTCATATTCATATTCATATTCATATTCATATTCATATTCATATTCATTTGGATTTTAATTGTCTGAATTAAATAAACTATTATTATTATATTAAGGAAATCTGCACGCCTAAGAGTTTTCTAGAGTGTGCGAAGTCTACCAACTCACAGTTGACCAGCATGGTGGACTATTGCTCAATCTTCCCTCACTCGTTGAGACTCGTGTCCAATAGTGGCACAGTGATGGGTTGACGACGACTACACAGCAAATATTGTCTACCTACACATCGATAAGGGTCAGCCGACTTCTGAGAACTACCACCTGGGTAATAAAGTATTCAAATCGATCGAATTCATAAGGCTGGAAATGCTATAATAGTTGTGAATGTAAAATTCAATACTGAAACTTTAAAGTTATAGGTACTTTAAGAGGCTACGAAAGATGATTAATATTTAATAGAAAAATATAAAGACAAAAAAATAAATGGTAAAGATTAGAGAAACAAAAATGATATGCATTCAAAACTTCGATAATTAATATGTTTACAGAATAAACAATAAAGTCAACACTCAACAGTATATATTTAAAAACACTATATATTTAAAAAAATACAATGACAAAATCCTTTGCCCACTTTTAAAAAATAACTTTATAAGAATAATAGTCAAGAACATTAGCAAACTTTTTTTTTAAATAGAGGTGTAGCAGACGAGCATGCAGTCCACATGATGGGTAAGTGGCTGCTGCCGCCCATGGACATCTGTAATCAACCCCAGATAGGATTAGATATTCCTACCAGAGGTCAGCCACAGATGCCCCGCTACCGACTAAGGATTAAGCTGGAACGCCTGGGAAAATTCTGTCTCCCTTACCACACCCATCAAAACGGAACACAGCAGCGCCTAACACTGCTGTTATTACGTAGAAATAGGTGTGGCGGTGGTGCCGCCGGAGTCGAACCACAAAGGGAATTTTGTAACCAAATTAAATTGAAATAAATAATCCCTCCCTTACATTTGGACGTATGTCCCACCATAATTGGATCAGCCTATGTTTAAAATTACCGTTTTTTTTTTTTTTTTTCTTTTCGAGGGGGAAACCTTCAAAAGGTACCCGACGACGTGGGAGCGACGTCGGGTTATGTGGGATTTTTACCGCACTAAAACCCCCCCGGTGGCCGTCCTCGGCGCTTGTTGGAGAACTCCGGGATTTCCAACGGAACACAACCGGAGTCCTCCAAGCGCGATGCCCGAATCGGGCTCTGCCCTAGGGGAGCGTTCGCTCCTCCGGCAACATCTGGTGATTACGACGGTATGCGACCACACATACCGCCGTCCTTCCCGGGGTAGCATACTGGACGGTTCGAGCTCCCACTCTTGCCGCCCGCAACCCCGGAAGCCCCCTTTTAGTCGCCTCTTACGACAGGCAGGGGATACCGTAGCCCTATTCTAGTCCCGGAACTACAGGGACAATGTTTAAAATTACCTATGCACTATTTAGAACTTAGGAACCACATTACATACACAAAATACATTTTTATAGTGGAACTGCTGATTAGGCGTTTAACTAGTAATTAAATAAAAGCTTAACAAAAAAGGTACTGAATTAAAAGGAGGTAATGGTTCTTTAACTAAGCAATTAATTTCCTTACAAAGCTTATGCAAATAGGCTTAAGAACCTTCAAAGAACAAGAATGCAAAATTTTTAAGATCTTTTCAAATGATATGTAACGTAATATAGAATAAATAAAATTCCACTGTCTGTTTGTAAAGTAACAAAAAACAATTATAAAAATGTATAACTTTAAATAATTGTTTTTTTTCGTCCGTCTGTCTGTTTGTTCCGGTTTATCTTCTTAATGGCTGGACAGATTTTAACTGGGTTTCCATTGACAATTAGCTGTTGTTATAAGGAATAATTTGGTTTACTATTATTTTAGAAAAATACTTAGGGTACCGCTCGAAAAATTAAAAACTATGCAATCGCAGTATTTACACTTTAAACGTTCGTGAAACCGCGGGGCACAGCTCGTTAAAAATAAAATGTCAGCTTTACATAACTCACCTCTGACTCTACTGCGAGGCTTATAAAGACTACAAAAGACTGCAGGCATAAGGGTACTGTACTATCGCGAGTTTGTAAGCTATAAAATTGTGAAATACCTAAAGTACGATATTTTTACGACTCGCGTGGCATATTTTAATGGCTGTCACTGTACGAGTATAGCACAAAGAAAGTTCCTACTTCTTCCCGGGAAGGGTAAATATCTAAATGTGTTTGAATAAAATTTAGATACTATTTTGGGGTCTTTTGTTTGTCTACATACACACAAACATATACGAAAACGGAAACACACAAAAAGCGTCATATTTTAGTACATATTGAACGATGAGACTATTACCTAAAAACTTATTCGACAGTTCCCGAATTCGGTAGTCTAAAATAATGCAGATAAGCTTACGTAAGTTATTTGGGGATGGGCCAAGCTTTCAAGGGTAAAAGCTAAAGGTGAAGACAATTATGACTTGCATTTACAGAATGATTCGCACCTACTTCAACATATTTCGATAATGTTATTAGTTAAGCTGTTTGTATAATGTGTTTTAGGATGCGATTTTGCGACGATTTGAATTATTATAGAGTTGTTTATTTTTTGTTACTTTACGTTTAAGACTTATATGTTTATATTTACTTACATGTTTGTGCTTATATGACAGCGAATTTATTTTGATGCGACTTTTACGTAAAGATAATGCTAGTGTTAAATAGTACAAGTTAGGTATTTTTAATTGAAACAATATATAAAAATCTGTGTTGTATTAGGCTATATTTAATTTAGTCTCCATCAAAAAAGGCATTGTTGATTTAACTGATGAAATTAATATATTGGTCACTTTGCTAACAAATTCGCTGGCAAAAGCTACATAATATAAGTGGCTTTGTTAAATTTTGTTTGAAAACTGTATAAACTTAAAACAATAAAGGCTCATTTTGTCTACTTTTTAATGACTAACATTAATATATTCAATAACATTCAAAGTGACTAATCCGAAGATGGTAGAACCCTTTAGAGACATGCTTATCAAAACAAACTTATCTTATAGATCGAGGCGTTGCAACTTAGTCCTCAGGGGTAGCAACGCATCTGTGGCCGACCTGAGTTGACCCTAATCTGGCGTTGATTATAGATATATAATCTGCTAGCAATATAAATAGCAACTTACCATAAGGTGACATGGGGGGTTGCAACTTACGTATAAAACTATATTCAAGGATATTAATGTGAATACAATTATGAACAGTTTCTAACAAAGATACGGTTTAAGTTTCATCGTGATACATTTCATGTTTACCGCCATTCAGTATTCATTAGAAGAGGCTCAAAGGTTTAATTTAATGGACCTAAAACCCTTTATTGAGCCGTTGTTATACATAAGTTCCTCTTAGTTTGAGAAGGATTGTAGCCACAAGTCCCATAGGATCTTGCGGATACAAATTCAAAATTGTTGCAACTGAAATGAATTATCATTTGCTCTTTGGCTAGGAAACCCAAATGCTCTAGAATAATTAGGTAAACTACTCTTACTTAACATATGACTAACGTAAGTTTATTTTCAAAGTAATATAAATAAACTAGCTGACCCGGCAACCGTTGTTTTGCCATATAAATAAAAAAATGTTAAGGGTGAACAACCATTATCACTTAGGGGTATGAAATATATATAGTAGACGATTCTCAGACCAACTGAATATGCATATAAAATTTGGTGAAAATCGGTAAAGCCGTTTCGGAGGAGTACGGTTACTAATATTGTGACACGAGAATTTTATATATAAGATATACGTCTGTTAGTAATAATTTATGTGAACATTTTTTTGTCTATCGAAGGTCGAAATTTGTCAATTGTTGCCTACCGGAATTGTGAAATTTCGAACTATGGCAGGCAAAAATTGGTTAAGAACGTTAGTTGTGTCGACCAAAAATATTGATGTAAACCAACCCTAAAGATCAAGATTATTTTATACTT
Organism: Epargyreus clarus; assembly: GCF_041222505.1. Taxonomy (NCBI): domain Eukaryota; kingdom Metazoa; phylum Arthropoda; class Insecta; order Lepidoptera; family Hesperiidae; genus Epargyreus; species Epargyreus clarus. The sequence goes on from NW_027332230.1 coordinate 15,268,249, forward strand.
AATAAAATTAACTAACTGACAGGCGACACACCTTAAACCTACGCATAATATTTTGCACACGAGTACCTAATGTATGATTCGGAAAATAATGTTGTTGTAGCCCTTATAGGGAGATAATGAAATGTTGTAAGCAATCAGTTTAATTTTAATACAGAAATAATGCGTAAGTACTCAAACCCAGAATAGACATCTGAATTCGACTATTGCTTCTCAGAGATTCGAACCCGAACCCAGGCGTGACTGTCGATACCCTGAAAATCGACTGCCACCATAACACATTATTATATTTAATATTAGTCACTTCAAAAATGACTAATTTAGATGTATTTTAAAGAAATACGTGCAATATGACAAACGGAAGCTTAAGTAGGCAAAAGGTAGGTAGAACCAAAAGTTGTCAAATCGTCAAAGTCAAAGTTATTGAAAATATCGTTACATAATATTATTATTCGATCAAACGAACGGATAAAGTAATTTGAAACAAATGTCTCATGAAATACATGTTTCAAGCAATAAATCCAAAATGACTAATTTCTGTTAGTCATTACAAAAATTACTTTTTTGGTATTTAATTAAGTATTTGCCCATACATTTCCAATCAACGCCCAAATGTGGTTTGTATCAGAACTGATTGGAAATATATGAGAAATACAGAAAAAAAACAAAAACAGTCATTTTTGTAAAACGTAAAAACTCATACTAAGGGTACATTGTCGTGTTCGTCCAGTCCTAATAGTCAAGGTCGTTGGCCTTGTCAATGTCAAGTGATCGATAACATTTTATTTAGAACTGTTATGTTTGACAACAGTTGTTTCTGAACACATTCATCAATGTTATGTTAAATTAAGGAATATATTTTTTTAGTTTCATTCTTTGAATGTTATTAAAAGTTTTTATTGAATCGCCATTAGTTCGTGCAAGTCAAATCTTGCAAGTAAATAAAACCTAACCTAACCGTTACTGAGTTGAAAATTTACAAATTCGTTTGTTTCCATGACAATACATTCATGATTAACTTCATTCCATACTTATTGGTTTTTTTTTGCATGGCCATGATATGGGTCAAAAAGCTTTCTCAGTAAAAGACAAGAATTTGTTTGATAAAAATAATAAATTGTTTCAATTATAAAAGTAGATAACGAGAGCTAAATTACATACATGTAATATACGATGTGTAAAGAGTATTAAGATTAAGAGAAACAGATCAGTGTTAATAACATTTTGGAAATTTTCGTTTCATTCAGAAAATTTCCTCGGTAACAGATGTTTCGGTAACTGATATGCACTGAACCGCACTACTCAATATTTGGAGTATGCTTTCTGCAATTTCACTATTTCGAGCAGTAATTCTTGCTCTATGTTTCAACCACGTATAACCAATGTCTGTTCACCCGAATTTTTTGCTGCAATCTTGCCAGGTGACATTCGAAATTCGCATATTGTTCTTGTAGCCAAGATTATTTTCATGAAATATTTACGACTATATTCTTAATACCATATTTTGCACGACTCATGATACGAAGCATCAGAGAGTGCTTTACGATCGAAAAATTTTTTTCGCTTCATTTTGGTGGCTATTTTTATTATTATAGCCTTGATAGTTCACGGAATCAAGATATTTTGCATACTATTGTCGAGATAATTTAATGGAGATTAATTCCATACTTTTAAAAAATTGATTTACTGCAATAGAATTGGAAAAAAATAGCAAAATAGGTCAAAAAATTTTCCTGTCCGTCATGTGTGAAACCTGAAAATACTGTAACTTGTGAAAAAATCCATCATTTGAGTTAACTTTTTTTTTTTTAAAATTCTAATCGACGATTGTAGGTCACTGAATGCGAATGATTAATTAATTCAGTATCGTTTAATTGCAATTAATAAAAAACGAAAACTACAAGACTGTATATCTATAGATATTATGTACATTTATTCCACCAGGGGCGCTTGTGCAGTACCTTCTTCCTACTACAGCTGTTTTTTCGGCAATTAATTTTGAACGACTTAAGTTTTTTTTTTTTTTTATATTTCATAATCATTATGCTCATTTAGAGCATAATGCTCATTTAGAGCATTATGAGTCGTGCACTTTTGGATTTTCCAAACTTTTGACATTTTTATAATATCTATTATTTATTATTCCGAAAGTGCTATAGAAAATGTATCTACTACGAAAGATATTTTTCTTAAATGTAATGTTTGATATATTTATTTATTTTTCTAGATTTTCTTATCGAATTTGATTACGTGATAAGAAAATATAGTTACTATAGTGTAGAAACAAAGCATGATTCGTTTAGTAGGTAATTGAAATATTGAAATATTTATTTTGCAATGTGAGTTTTCTTTCCGAAGGTCGAACGTTGTACTCGAATGTCACGTTAGTGGCAGCTTACAGTTCGTTTGGAAGTGGTCGGAAACATTTTTATTAGGTGTCAATCATTTGTTTTTTTTTAGTGATTCCCAATAAAATAAATGTATTGTCATACAAGTTTAGGCGTCACCTAATGAACTTATTTTTAATTTATTGCAATACTGACGAAGTTGCACAAACGTAGTATTGTCATACTATGTGTAGATGCGTATAACAAACTTATTTCTCTAATCTTCATTTACGGTCTTATTTTAACGTTAACTGCAATGCTTGTAAGGAAATTGTACATAAAGTAAACAAACATTATTACACTATTTAAGTCACTTAAAAGTTAGTTTTAATGTCCTTATTTTTCTAACCATCCTACTTATCAGATAAGTATTTAACACCCTATTCATATTTACCAAGAGTACTAAAACATAACTAGTATTATTCGTCTTAATCGCAAGGTCGTCATATAATCTCACCGCACTCAGATGTCAATTTCGTTCGTCAAAGCGGGCTTTAAAACATTTTTTGTAAAATAATGTTGTTGAGATTTTTTTTTATTTATATTTATTCGTCTCAGCAAATACAACGATGATATAAATATTAAATAAATTTAATAAAATTAATAATATTAATTTAATAAAATTAATAAAAAAAAGTAAGTAAATCATATTAAGATTAAACCGAATAAAATTTGAGAGTTATACAGTTAAAGAGATAACATTTATAATTTACAAAAGTAGATACAAAAACATTAATTAGATAGATTTATAAAAATAAAGAAAATAGAGAACGATTATTATATTAACGAACTTTTGCCCGCGGCTTCGCTCGCGTTACGAAGTAATATTTTCATCCCCTTTTTTATCCCCTTGGGGGTAAAATTGATCAAAATCCTTTCTTAGCGGATGCCTACGTCATAACATCTACCTGCATGCCAAATTTCAGCCCGATCAGTCCAGTGGTTTGTGCTGTGGGTTGATAGATCACAATGTCAGTCAGTCACCTTTGAGTTATATATATTTAGATAACCAATGTATGTAACATTTTCATTTATTCACAAATTTGCAATTTAGTCATGGTAAAACAAAATTAAAATACATAATAACAGAGTATAAAATATTGCTTTATTTTAACAGTTTATGTTCATGTCACACAACCGCTATTTAGTGCTAATTTAGGAAAAAAATATATATCATTTCTTAAAAAAAAGTATTTAGGTACTATTACAAAAAATGTAACACGGAAAATGTTTAGCGCGCCTGGCAAGGCGATTCTACATCGGGCCGGCACGCAACCCGCGCTCTGCAACCACTTTTCAGTTAAAGCGAGTCTCGTCGCGGCAACGTTAACAAACCACACGACAAACGGTTGAATACGAATACATATCCTCGAATACAAGTATCCGTACATTTATCGCGTTGAATACGTTTTTGAATACATTATATATGACTACGTGTGTGTAAACAAAGTGCAGTGTTGTTTTAGTGCAAAAGGATGGTTTTCCTAGAAAATGGTGTTTGAATGGTGAGTAAAAACCTCTGAATACAAAGAATTCGTAATGTTTCCAATGTTTTCGACTGACGTTGTGTAAAGAAAAGGTAAATCTGAGATCGTGACTATGATAAGATGTTCAGTGGTTAGAGCATGAGCGACTGCCGCAAGGTCATAGGTTCAAATCTAATAACTATCGTAAGATGGTTTGTAGGTTTTGTTTGTATAAACGAAACATTTATTGAACTTATTAATTAATATGACAATATAATTTATGTCAGCGTTATAAGCGTCATATCTTAGTGTTTGTATTGTTATTTACTTGTCTTTGTGTGCGTTAGCGATACCCAAAATGCCGTAAATTCTATGGGATTATGAGCCATAGCAACAACTCAACGCGCAATATAATATAATTATTTCAAACTAGTCCTCAGGGAAAGCCACACATCCAAGGTTGGAATTAGCTAGGACTTAATCTTATGGGACTGATTAGAAGTGTTCATGGGCGACATTAGTTACATATCTATCAGCATCATAAGACCTTCAAAAAGTTTGAAAACTATTACGTCGATGCAGTCACAGCTGAAAAAATATGATATGAAGATATAAATTTTACTTATCATTGTATATATATCTTATAGACTTGTCACTTATCCGTATTTTCCCCCACCAATTGGTGTTGGAGCAACCTTGTAGACTTCTCTAGTGTTCATCTACTGTTGGTAAAGTTATCCAACAGTGGGATGGAAAAAGGTTTGCAGGCAGTCTTATATAGATCATTCACATAATGATTTCTCATAAACAAAACCTTGGGATTAATGCTCGACGAGGGAGAAATATAAACAATAATGGTTTTGTGGGTATATCGTATATATTTCAGCTTAAACAGTGAAAAATATTAGACCAAAATATTTCTTTGTGAAAACACACAACTACCACACAATACGACAAAGTGACTCAAAGTATTACTTTCTAGAACATGTCTTTGCCAATTTACGATAACGAGCAAAACATACCTGCAGAATTTCGTGCAACTCTGCAATCATTCAAACTTACATAATCCACAGTGAGAATACAGGAAGCTGAGATAAGAAACAATACGGCTTCCTTATGAAGAAGGGCTTTGTTTATCAACTGTTAGATCTAAAGCATTCAGTTATTAATTGTCGCACGCACTAATGCATTATCCATCGAGAGTTATTTAATGGTTTGGGCGATCTTTTGTAGTAAGAAGTATGAAGGTGGTAGAGTTCTTTGTGATTCGACTACGGGGGCACAACCGCCACACCTATTTCTGCATAATAACAGCAGTGTTAAACGCTGCTGTCTGAAGTATTTGCGCCGGCCGACGTTGCCGGGTCGCGAATGTAATCTGACGCTTCTCGCGAACCGGCATCGAGCGTCCAGAGGAACGCCGCGGAGTTTTAGTCGGTAAGAGTCCGACATATCCCATGTTCCCCCGGGCGGAAGGGAATCCATGAGGATTCCTCCGCGTTAAAAAAAAATAACATAACACGTTACATAGTTAAAGTGGGATCAAAACTACAAAGTTACAATATCGTAAACATATTTTTATCCCAAAATAAAAGTTAAAAATAAATCGAATTACTTTATACCTCTGCAGACAATATAATGTTTAACCGGCAATACAGTTTTATGTTGATAATACGACGATTAAAGTTATTAAAGTCATATGATATGAAGAACATATAACAATATCTTTTATCTCAAAATAATAAACAAAATAGTATTGCCCATAAATCTCTGCAGGTATCATAATGATTAACTGAATAAATACACTTATGATAAGACGATGATTCACATTGCTAAAGCACACAAAAACATTGTTAATTCCAAATGTAAAGTAATAAAAACATACATAATATGACAAACCTCTGCAGACGTAACAATGAGTAACTAAGTAAATAGACTTATTACAGATTATGCTCTTACGAATGTTTGTACAAACTATCATTTGGGTATAAGGAAGTTACACAAAATGATTCGCATGTCTTTGTTAATCGTAACGTCTCCAAGAACTCGTCAATACTTTGTTAGTATCTTTGAAATGTTCCTCAAATTTGTAGTAGCAAATGAGCATACAGTATACTTGATTGTAAGTGGTCGCTACCACTGTAGACATCTGAGACCAAACTATCTCATTTTGAATAAATGAGATTTGAATTTGAATTGATTCCACAAGATCATCACTCATAAAATGTTTAACAAGCGCACTGAAAAAGAATATCAGTTATAAAATAGAACATACTAATGAACATTATTATACTGACAAAGCATTGATAAATAATGTTTAGTTGAAAAAATGTAATATTGAATAGATAATTTCACTTAATTTCGTCTCATTTCATTCCGTTTCGTTACATTCCATTGTGTTCTGCTCCAGTTCGACCCATTTCTTTTGAGTTCATAGCAACATAGGATAAAAACAAACAAACAGTTTCCGGTATATAAGTAGGTAATGTACGGATACGTAAACCACAACCTACGTAGTATAGGGCAATTAGGGTCCGGTTGCGCGATCTCATAGGACCGTGGCTCGGGTGAGACGAGTTATTGGCGCTTTAATGATGTGGATGCTGTGGAAAAATGTTGAACTTTTTATATAGCACTGATTTTAGATCTAAGGTAATGGGGTCGATTAAACTTTTGAGTATAAATACAATCAATTTCAATACAGTTAAAAAGTAAAATTTAATTGAAATACAATTTGGTTAAATATAATTTTGAATGATATAATGCAACGCAATCGAGCAAACGCAACATAAACGCAACGCGTAAAATATCCTATTAATACATAAACAGTTTTCTATATGAATACAAAATTTCATTTTTAGAAGATTAAGAAAGTGAAAACAAAAAAAATATCCTCTACTTCACACGAAATTTTCAGAAATTCTTTCATATACTGCGCAAGTTTCTACACTCACCCGCTATAGTTGTTTTGTCTGTCAGTGAGGCAGTTATCTACGATAATTAGAATCGATTAGGGTGACACTTGCTATTATTGTCCATTCAAAGTTTGCCTTTGAACTGAATGACGGCAGCGCGATCTTTATAACGATGTAAATGTGTCATTTTACGTGACACCATAATACATCGTTTCCTATATACTGAAAGGTGTTAGAAAAAAATGGTAAAATCGGGGTAGTACCGCCACTACAACTATTTCCATCGAGAAGCGGTTCTTATTTATCGGTGAAAGGAGGACCATCTTAATCCTCAGGCAATGGCAATGGAGTGGCAATGTATCTGTGATATACAAGTTTTTTCTATATATAATATGAGACTAGCAGACGAGCGTGCAGCCCATCTGATGGTGGTGTCTACTGCCTTCCAAGGACATATGTAATCAACCATGATGCGCCGCTACCCCTGAGGACTAAGCTGGAACGCCTCGGAAATGTATATCTCCCTTACCTTCAAACCAGAACACAACAGCGCTTGACACTACTGTTAATAGGCAAAAATAAGTGTGGCGGTGGAAACGCCAAAGTCGAAACACAAAGGGTTCCACCACCTTTAGAAATAGAATGCATTTTTAAATGTATATTCTGTCCATGGGCGGCAGCTACTTACCATCAGTTAGACTGCAAGCTCCGTTGTTACCTCCTTTTTTTTAAAATCTTTTCGTATTTTTTACACCATATCTATGTCTCTCCATTTGCGATTATACAATCACCTGATTAGTGTTCCTGGAGTTCATAACTCAACGAGAACAAACTGGATAAGCAATTGTTTTACCCATATCTGAGGCCCCATTGTCTTCCGTGTAGTTGCGATAAATGTGTACAAAGTGCCATTAATGGTGGACCGTATCCTCCACTATACAGTGGGGTTGACACACATTAGGCCATTTATGTCTGAAGAAATACAACATGTGTCGGATGAAATCATATTTTTCGCGCGGTCGCACTACGAATGATAAAAATACGTTCATAATTGGAATAATTTCTTTGCCACTAAACGTGTGTCCGTGTCAGATATAATAATTACACCAATATAAATAGTTTTAATTACATCTTCATCTTTATCAAAATTTTATTATCCCACTGCTGGACACGTATTTGCTATCAAAATTAAAACGGTTTAGGTTAAGCATCACTAATTAAACGGGGTTCAGTAGACTTTACATATCTTTGAGACCTTTTTTAGAGAATCAACCTTTCCTTACAATGGCTTTTTTCACAGTTGAAGTACCTATTCCGTTTTAGTATCAGTGTCTCTTTTAATTCTCTTATCTAATAATTCCTTTCTAGGAACTTTTGAATTTCCAGGCTCTGGATTTTATCAGGACTTTCAAGTTACGTAAGAAATTCCTGATTTTTCTCGACAAAGTCGTCCAGGTCACAGGAGTTGCTTCGAGAGACATCAAATGATATATGATACAATATTATTACTTTATATTCCAAGCTGATACTTTAGGCACAATGAAATAAATTTAGATTCTGAATTGGTCCCAGAGTGGCTCTATGAAACGGTATTGTTAAGTCCGTTGCGTGTTATTGGATAGTATTCGTCGTGTACAGTTTATCAAGTTTTACACGGAACCCCAAATAATTTGGTATGAAATGTATTTACGCCATGCCTAAGGATTCTAATTAATCCTAGAAATAAATCGGCGGGGTCTAATAAAACGTAGTCTACGTTGCCTATTAATATTTGCAACATCAGAGGATTATTTTATCTTGTATTGCTGGTGAATACCCTTTTGCCTGGCGGATAACCTTTTGCCTTTTGCTTGGACTGTCGTAGATAAACGACAAAAACATATTTTATGAAAAGAGGTTTCAATTACAAACTAAAAATACAGTTTTTAAAATTACATTTTGATATTAAAAATCTTAATATCAAAAAATCTCATTATCTACTATGATGGGAAAGTACCCCGTGTATTTTGGGCGTAATTTTTGTCAAAACAGTAGATTAATATGTCGACCCGAAGTTCCATGATTTGCTATTGTTCAAAAAAGTATCACAAATTTCTGTGTAATGAAAAATATGGAAAAACAAATCGATTTTATTTATTCGTACACAAAGAATTGCATAAATATATAATCCAATCACCTTGCTGCCATACTGCTTAATAATGTATCACTCGAGGTATCGATTACAATAGAATCGATAAGAATGGCCTACTAACCGGCATACTTACTTATTACTAAGAAATCATCAAGTATTTTTCATTAGAATTCAGTCCAATTAAACGGCACGGTTGACCATTTTCTATGTAACTTGTGTGAGCTTGGAGAACTTTAGGCGTATTTTCGTCAAGGTTTAGGGGATAAGTATCCTTTAAGAGGCGAATTTCACAAATGAGACTGTTTTTTTTGGATTCAACAGTTTTAAACCGTTCGTTCACTGCTAAGGTACATGAATTACGGTTTACTTCAAAGGCACCACTGCCATATCTACTTCTGTGTTAAGTTCTGTTCTAATTTGATGGTTGTTGATGATGATGATGGTTGTGTTGAAAGATACACTAAATCTGAGTATTCCTTAGTCTATAACATATCTATGAGCGACGTCAGATAGTTATAGTATCTACTGCAATTGTACAAATTTCTGCAGCGCTTAATACTGCTGTTATTAGGCAGAAATAGGTGTGGTGGTGGTGCCACCAGAATCAAACCTCAGAGGATCTAACACCTTTTATGCTCATTTGCTTGCGATTTTCTAGTGCCAAATTTATAAGTAGTCCACAATATGTTACTCTGTCGCCTAAGGACATCTGTCGCAGTCATCGATGACTAAACTAGTGAATACAAACTAGTTATTACGTTATTAGTCACTGTTATTGAAACTTGTTTTCATTAAATGTAAGGTTGCTAAGCAACGTTCAATAATACTGAAACAAAGGAATGTTCGCTGAAATAATACAAGTTCTATTGTATTGTTACAATGACTCGAGGTTCTCTAGGGTCATTCTACATCGGTGTATGTTTCTGGTGAGTTTTATCTGCTTAATGTGAACCATACTGGTTCGATAAATATTGAGTACCAGGTTAGATCTCCGACAGATATCTAAATGATAAATTTAGATTTCTGTTCTAGGTGTTTGTGTAGGTTGTCCCTGTAGTTCCGGGACCAGAATAGGGCTACGGTATCCCCTGCCTGTCGTAAGAGGCAACTAAAAGGGAATTACGGGGTTGCGGGCGGCAAGAGAGGGAGCTCAAACCGTCCAGCATGCGACCCCGGGAAGGACAGTATATCATGTTATCACCAGGGGTCTGTGAGAGCGTAAATTACTTTACTCGCGTTAGAAGGACACCGGTTGTGTTCCGTTGGAGACCCCGGAGTTCTCCACCAAACGCCGAGGACGGCCACCGGGGAGGTTAAGTTAAGTTAAGTGCGGTATAAGTCCCACATAACCGGGCGTTGGTCCAACGGTCTCGGGTACCTTTAGAAGGTTTCCCCATCATCAACAAAAAAAAAGGCTTTTGTGTAGGTATTCATCGATGTCTGTGTCCATGTTACCTACGGCACGGGGAATACTGTTGGGCTGAGAGTATAGAAAATAAAAACGTATTAAATAATTTCTTATTTTCATTTCAAAACTTTCAAATTTTAGGTAAATTTGTTGGGAATCGGCTAGATTGGATTTTGAAATAAAGCGCTAAATCTAGCGATCTTAATCTAGTTTAAGCAATCTTAAATTTAAATTCTAAACCATTTTCAACGAAACCAATCCACAGATTGAAGACAGAAAATCTTCACGAGTTGCTTTAGGTGATTCGATTACTTTGTGGAAATTAGCTTCTGTTTAGTAAAAAAAAACTGAATGATTAAAATACTAAATCTATTTAACAAAGTTAAATAAGATGTATTTATAAGAATAACAAAATTCAAAATATATTTAGTTAGTAACTTTAGCTCAGGAATTTATTAATAAAAAGTTATTTAGTGTAAACGTTATATTTCTATTTCATAAAAACGTGTATATGACTGAAGTTTCGTACTCCTATGCCTCAATAGTGATTCGGCCTTAAAACGGCCACAAAAGTTAATAGAGACACAAAGATATTCAATTACATATCAATATCCCGGAAATGGTGAGGAAAACTGTCATCCACAAAGTATTTCCAATTTGATATAAGTTGTTCTGAAATAATATTAGCTGTCAATAATAATGGTGTGTGTGAAGTGGGATGAAGGTCCGCTATATAGCATTATATATTAAATCGCTGTGATAACTAATGTTGTAACACACCCTTCAAGGGCAACGCATTCATAGTCAACTGTATGTTGACGTGATACTTATAGGAATAACAAATGAGTTTTACCAATGGTAAGTGGCTATTGCGGCCCATGGACACTTGTCAAACCCAGATAAAATTAGCTGTAGATCTACCGCTACTATTGAGGACTAAACTGGAACGCCTCGGAAAAGTATATTTCCCTTACCACAACTCAGCAGCGCTTAACACTGCTGTTGTTAGCCAGAAATGGGTTCGGCGGTGGTGTCACCAGAGTCGAATCACAAAGGGTTCTACATGCAAGCTTTTATGTATCTATATCATAAGTTAACATAGATAAACTTTCTTTTCAGATAACCGATCGGCTCTGTAATGTTTGCGTTCGTACGCCCCGCGTCACCCCCTGTCCCCGAAAATGGTATCCTGCACTTGGCGCACCATTTTCTTCTTTTTGATATGGTAAGTGTCCTTAAGGAATATCAAAATCCATCTACCGCCCTTGTCAGCATCATGTGTTTTGTTAACTTAAGGTCTAAGGCCTGAAATATATCTTAGTATGTTACCATACTTATATACGGACGATTTATAGAATAGTTTCAAAGCGATTTAACTTTTTGTAGTGTGAGTAGGTACGGATGTTATGAAATGTTAATTATAATATTTCTATCGAAGATAATAGCGAATTTAACACTTACTTTATACTAATTATCCAATTTTAATTTTTGGTAGGTAACATTTGGATAGATCCGATGTTAATATCCGGCGTTAATAAACGAACCTGCGTTGTTAATAATCAATCTGTCTAAATTCAAAATATACCAAACATCGATATTTAACAATTACTTCATACTAGAATTTATCAAATTTCTTATTTGTTTTTTAAAGCATATAAAATGAAAATGTTGTTCGATGACTGACACATTACCACTCTTGAGGACTTAACCAAAATTCTTAACTGGCATACCTGTTTACCGCGCCCTTCGCAGAACATAACGAAGTACAATTTGACATGATTATAATTCTGATAACGAGTCCAGGTTCACCTTGACCTTACTTCAGGCAAGTGTCCACAAAGTGTCTAATTAATTGCTCTATGTTACAGGTATAGCGTGATTTATTTAATTAAGACATTGTAACACTTTTTATAGAAATACAAATTCGAGTGGTTAGAATAAAAATATAATTAAGTTGAATTAATTTTATGTAACCCAAAATGACGTAAGCACTCAGCATATTGATATAAACATTCGACCTCACGCTGAGGTTCCAAGTTTTGAGTCCCAGGAAAGCCCATTTAATTAAAAATTATGTACATAAGTAGAAATTAGAATTTAACAGTAATTATAACTTTGACGGTAAAGGAAAGTTCTTGAACGCCTGACTGTTTTTTAAAACAAAGTTGTTAGTTGTTGGTGTGCGAACTTCCCGCTTGGTCATATGTTTTAAATTTCAAATATGTTTGAACTAACTACTAACTAGGAACTAAAGTTCCTCACACCAAACTTTGAAATCATAATTCAGCTACTGGCTATTTGAAATCATATTTCAGGCACTGATTTAAGGCCGAAATAGATGTGGCGATGGTACCTCTGGAGACGAACTACTTAGAGTTCTACCACCATTCAATCGGTGGACTTGTTCCAGTTGATGAACTGGAACCTTATCCTTTCTAAGAGGAGTCCCGTGCTCGGCATTAGAACTGTAAACAGTACCCTTACCATGAGTTTTTACGTTTTGACAAATATGACTGTTTTCGTATTTGTTTACGTACTTGCCCATACAATTTCCAATCAGCGCCCCTAGCGGAATATATCAGAACTTAGAAATTGTATGTGCCAATACGTCAACAAATACCAAAACAGTCATATTTGTTGAAACGTAAAATCTCATGGTAAGGGTTACAGTTAATAGATATATGTTTTTCACTCAGATTTTATAGAACAAGTGAGATACGAAAATACCTAACATTTTTGATTGCAATCTTTATTGACTCAAATGATACCTAGTTTCACCGACTTACGTACATTTATTAGCATAAATTGATGCCCAGTAACCGTCGAACCTAATCTTAACGGTCTCCTTGAACTTTGATCACTAGCAATATTAAATGCTGGATATCTAGATCCAACACGCAACTTTCCACTGAATTTTGTCTTGTTTAGAACTACTTGTAGGTATCTGCCTTATTTCTAAATCCATATTCAAGCTATTGTTTTATAGATTTTATTTTTAGCATAAATAATATATAGACCTTTTTACTTAACAGCGGAGGGTAAAGATTTTCGGGCGTATGTCTAATTTTTTGGCCCTCTTAAACCAACCTTATGGATTTAAAGGACCAACGACTTAATGGGTTTAAACATAAGAATTTGGAAGTATACATAGTAGGCATAGATTATATTTGTAAAGAATCTGTTCTTTTATCCGACCTCGATCTACGGGAGTAATGTGGTCACAACTGAATGAGGTCTGTAATATACCATCACTCTACCACGCTCCTCTAACACGGATTAGTGGAGGAAGGTACGAATTAAGAGAACCCTTATTTTAAACCGCCCATAATACCTTCGACAAGAATTAATCACTGTTATCTATATAATGTAAACCAGAGATAAGCTTAAATAATGTGATTTATTAAAAGTTTTAGAGAATTTGAAGAAGCTTAGTAAAATATCTGTCGACAAAGATAAAATGATTTAATTATTTGTCGAGAAACTATATAACAAGCTAAATTATATTAAAAAGCTTAAATTTATGGAGTAAAATGTAATAGAAAGAATGTGGAAGATAGTAGAAACCTCTGGTTCGGCCCCGGCGGCACCACCCTTGGCGGTGGTCTACCTACGAGTATTTCTGCCTAATGATAGCAGTGGGAAGCGCTACTGTGTTCTAGTCTGAAAGGTCCACACCTCGTAAAAATAATATGTATCCCTTAGTAGACATATTTTTCCATTGCCATTCCAGCTTAGACCTCAGGAGTAGCGGCGTATCTGTGGCCGACCTCTGGTAGGAATAAAATCATCTGGAATTGATCAGAATGTTTAAGGGTGGTAGTAGCCTTTTATGATCAAATGGAGTGCATTCTCATCTGCTACTCCTATAATATAAAAAAATCAGTAATGTGTTCACTGTAAAATACGACGTTCGTATTGCGATTTATTAATTCCGACGTAGTATTAACTGCAAGTTAATTTAACAATAGTAATGATATTCAAAAACACATAACTAATAAAAATAAAAGACTAAAAATATTCAAAAAGTGTTCAAATTGGTCCAAGGCTTGCGACAAGGTTTATCGATTTTAAAGTAGTAGAACCTTTCGTGGCCAACCCCATAGACACTGCTACACTCATTTTAGGGTTATAACAATAGTAACGAGGATGACTGTGTTCTTCTTTAGGGACACTAACAAGAAGTTCCAACTTAGTCCTTAGTGCAACACTTCTCTTGCCGAGTTCAGATACTCTCTCCTGTTTGGGACTCAGACTATGCAGACTCTAGTCCTATTTGGGGCAGGCCTATATGGGAAGCAGTTACCACTAAGTTCCATACCTTCAAATCCATAACTCTTTACTATTTCAATTTCATTACAAAAAACTTGTAAACCTCCACAAAAATATCAAGATTAAACTAAAAATGTCACATAGAATTAAATTCGTTTGTGTTAAAACTAACGGCAATCTTGACTTTCCCGTGCCCTTTGCGCTTCCGCGCAAGGTAAAGGCCACGCTAATGAATCAGCCGATAAGCCAGATAAGCCACTTGCACGGTCAGGTGATAAGATTGAATGATCTTTTTAGTGTTTGCGCTTTGACAGAAATACTGTTTTACAAAGTCTATAAACAGTTTTAGAAGCGTTTGTGTTTTAGAAGCTAACAGCGGTATATAACGTTTTATTGAAAAGTTAAATGCTATAAAGCTTTTGTAAAAGCTTTATAGTTTATAGTCCCCGCCAAACTGCTAGTCCGCTCTGACGTTGTTGCGAGCAGTGTTGTCATACAATTTGCTAGGGCGACGCGATTCATTTCTATATTCAGAGCGGACTAGCAGTTTTACGCTAACTATACAAGCATCACACTTATTTCTAGCGTGAAGCAGTTCTTACGTTTGGGTCGATGGTTCTGAATTGACTTACGTATGAGGCGAACATCATAGTCCTCAGGGATAGCAATGCATCTGTAATCGACCTCAGGTTCTATATGTAGGTTTTTTTTTATAACATAGGAGTAGCAGACGAGCATGCAGTCCACCTGATGGTAAGTGGGTCCTGCCGCCCGTGGACATGAGTATCAACCCCAAATAGGATGAGATATTCCTACCTGAGGTGACCACAGATGCGCCGCTACTCAAATAAAATAAAACTTTCTAATCCACATGATATTGTTAATGATTAATTATCACCCGAATTATAAAATGCCAAATTTTACACTTACATCACATTAGAAGTTCATGTTTCGTAGATGGACACATGTATACACAAAATCCGTCGATCAATATATGGATCGTACCCGAACTATTTGTGTGGATCCGCCACGTAAGCAAAATTACACCTTACTGTCTTAAGGATCTTATCTTTCTTTGTGGTTCAACTCGGGACGCACCACCATATCAATTTCTACCTAATAGCAGTAGTCTCCAGACTCCGGCTCGAAGGTGTGGTAAGGGCGTTTCAACTTCGTCTCAGGGGTATCAACGCTTCTGAGACCGATCTCAGTTAGGGCTCTAATCTATTTTGGACTGATTGCAAACAACTCAATTTTAAAAAAAATAACTATATTTTATAATCAAAATTTATCATAATTTACATCAAATTTTCGCTAACTTCTCTAATTGAGGTTGTTAATTGATCTTAAAAATTAACGAGGATATTTACATCCAGTTAGAAACTCCCCCAGAGCAGTAGTTAAGTTTAATAGCCCATAAAAATTAAACATCTATTAGAGGATGGTAAAACGCTGCCATAAGCTTAACAAGCCATTAAAAGATTTGATAAATTGATTTACTAACAAGGCAGAGTAATATCGCCTCTTAGGGGCCTATTTTTAGTTTATCATAACAAAGTAACTGTGCTGCAGTATTGCCTTAAACGTTGTTGACAAACTCACGCGCCTTTCATGCAATAAAGGTATTTATGTCTACAAAGACTTTTTATAATATAGAAGTAGAAGACGACCCCAGATACGATAAGATATTTCTACCTGAGGTCGGCCACAGATGCGCCGCTACCCCTGAGGACTAAGCTGGAACGCCACGGAAAAGTATATCTCCCTTACCACACCCTTCAAACCGGAACAGGTTTGTTATTAGGTAGAAATACGTGTGGCGGTGGTGCTGCCGGAGTCGAACCACAAAGAGTTCTACCACCTTAAAATCTATAAAGAGTGAGTTCAACAGACTCGGGTTGTGGCAGACAAAATCATTTTTTTTTATAAATCATTTTGAGAGACACGGCTATGTATTTTTTTTTAAATAGAAGTTGCAGACGAGCATGCAGTCAAACTTATGGTAAGTGGTGCCGCCCATGTGGAATCAACCCCAGATAAGATTAGATTACTACTTACTAAACATTAATTAGGTCATTATAGGAGTATTAAACACGAAAATACGTATTACGTATACGTAAATACGTATTTCAACGCAAATGTATAAACGCTTGGAATTAGTCTGCGAACATTTCGTCCTTGACCAGGGGAACCGATTAGCCACAAATGATTAAGTTCAGTACTAAGCTACGAGGACACTAGTAGGGTTATGCTAAATATAGCCTGGTTATAATCGATGGGGTCGCCTTGGCCTGGAAACTGGCCACACGTCATTAAAACGTATATAGCTTTAATAAATAAAGTGCTTGCTGATGAGCTTTGGGACTATAATCTATCTATGGTTGCTTAAATTTTAGTGGATTTTCTCGTGCTAATTTTGAAGTGAAAACTTCTAAAGCGGCGTTGTGCACTTTTTGTGATGGGTAAAAATTGTTTAAACTCGCGTCAGGACACGTGGCCTGATCGAAAATTCGTAAGACGTCAAAGCATACTGCAAAAGTCAAGATGTCATCCGGTGTCAGCATAGAAAAAATATGTCAATGGGTGTCAGTTTCATTTTTATTTATTACATTTTATTATTCTGGATTTCGAAAGTGTTTACTTCTGCCGGCACTCCCGGAGTGCAACCCGTTGATTTTCTTTTGTGTGTTAGCATAGTAAGAGCTCACCGCCCATGGCCATTTGTAACTTATTACATATAGAACAGGGTTCTTCCTGAGGCCGATTACAGTTGCGTTGCTATCGCTGAGGATTAAAGTGATCGCCTCAATTCAACCAATTCAATTAAGTCAATCGGCATTCATAACCATCTACTGAAACGTAAGAACTGCTTCATGCTAGAAATAAGTGTGGCGATATTACCACCCTTGAGCGCTATTAAGACTTGATATAAAGCGCCTCAAAGAAATATGCCTTCAATCCAGAACACAACAGCCCGTTTTCGACAACACATTAGGTACTATGTCACCGCTTAGCACGGGTCGCCTCGCACAATGAGAGGGATTTAGGCAAGTCTACAGCGCTAAGTGTTAAATGGTAGATTCCACACATCCTTTTAACCTTTTTTAAGAACTCTGAGGCGTGTAAGTTTCCTCGTAATTATTTCATCTCACACATAATTTGGTAGAGCTCTGACTCACCTTCCTGGGATTCGAACCGAGAACCTTGTGATTAGGAAGCTAAGACTAACCTACCTTAAATGACGGGAACTACAAACATGAAATGTATTTATTCGTCAGACGTCCTATACAAAGTCTAAAATTGATTCGTTCGTCGCTTAGGAAATTGAACGCCCCATTCAATTATGTTCCTCGATATATGCCTTTCATACTGTAAATACATGATACGAGTAGCAGTTAGTCATCATCATCATCATCAACCCCTTATCGTTCCACTGCTGGGCACGGGTCTCCTCTCATAATGAGAAGGATTAGGCCATAGTCCACCGCGTGGGCCAAGTGCGTATTGGTAGATTTCACATACCTTTGAGATTTTTTAAGATCTCTCGGGTATGCAGGTTTCCTCACGATGTTTTCCTTCACCGTTTTAGCAAGTGATAATTAAGTTCTAATACGCACATAATTTCGAAAAATCAGAAGTGGCTGCCTGGGATTTCAACCTCTGACCACTGGATCGAGAAGCCGAGTTTCTTAACCACTAGGCTATAATAGGCTAAGGCTACGTCATATAACTCCATCTGCAGATATGATGAAACGTATTTATTAGTCAGACGTCGTATACAAAGTCACTCCCCCTCTCACGCGTCCCGACGGCAGCATAGCCTTCGAAGACGCTGAGAAGGCCGAATGCTTCGCAGATAGCATCGCTGCGCAGTGCTCCCCCAGCACTCAACCATGCGACCCTATCCACATTCACAAGGTGGAGGAGGAGGTCCTTAAAAAGATCTCTCTCCCTGTCACCTCTGCTCCCATTAAAATCACTACAGACGAGGTCCGGACCGTCATCCGCGGTTTGAAACCTCGTAAAGCCCCAGGTCCGGATGGTATCTCCAACCTGGCGCTCAAACACTTCCCCGAGCAGGCACTGACCCTTCTGGTCATTATCTTCAATGCCTGCCTCGATCTCAGCTTCTTTCCAACAGCCTGGAAGACAGCAACAGTTATCGGTATTCCCAAGCCTGGGAAACCGAAACAAATTCCCTCCAACCACCGCCCCATTAGCCTCCTCAATGCAATGGGCAAGGTTTTCGAACGGGTGATCCTCGTTCACATAAGAGGGCACCTCTTCCCAATAGATGCTCCCCCACTCATCATTCCTCACCAATTTGGCTTTCGCCTCCAGCACTCGTGCCCCCAACAAGTCCACCGCATTGTCGAGTACATCACAAGCGGGTTTTATCCAAGACGTAACAAGACACTAGCAGTCTTCTTCGACGTCGCCAAGGCTTTTGACAAAGTCTGGCATGGAGGACTGGTATACAAGCTATACCATTCTGGTCTTCCTGATCGCCTAGTCCGCATCGTGGCTTCCTACCTTCAGGACAGAACCTTCCGCTACAGGCACGAAGGTATCCTCTCTCCCCCACGCCCCGTAACAGCCGGAGTCCCTCAAGGCTCAGTGCTCGCTCCTACATTATTCATATCGTACTCCAACGATATTCCTATCCCCAAAAATGGGGTGCAGCTCTCACTCTTCGCCGATGACACCGCCCTTTACATCCAAGGGCAAAAGGAGTCATCTGTCCTCGCCAAACTCCAACGCTCGGTCAACGAGTTAGGAGATTGGTTTAGGAAATGGCGCATCGAAGTCAATGCGGAGAAAAGCTCCGCAATGCGCTTCGACCACAAACGCAGGCGCTTAAACAACCTGCCCTCCGTCAAATTACTTGGGGCCCCCATTCCATGGAGGCCCACAGTAAAATACCTAGGAGTTACCCTTGACCCGGGCCTCACCTTTAGACCCCACGTCTCTAAGGTCACCCATACCGCCCGCTCTTACATGAGCCGCCTCAACGCCATGATTGGCAGACACAGCAAGATGTCAGCCAGGAATAAGCGAACGCTGTATAAGGTTTGCATTCGACCGGTGTTAACATACGCCTCTCCAGTCTTCGCTCACGCGAATCCCACCATCCTAGACAAACTCCAGGTCATACAAAATCTCTTTTGTCGTCGGGCACTTAATGCCCCCTGGTATGTCAGAAACGCTGACCTCCACCGCGACCTGGAGCTCGCTCCAATACAACAAGTCCTCAGACAATTCTCTGAAGCGTTCTTCGACCGCTCAGAAAACCATTCCAACCCCTTAATCAAGGGTGCAGCGGACTATGCTGCCCCTCTTCCTACCCGTTACAATTGCCGTCGGCCAAGAAATATCTTGACCGACGCTCCTAACAAACTCTCCACCGATGTGGAGAATCTTCTGGCCGCCCACAGGGGCGTACAACTCTCCATAGAGAATCGTCTTCCCGACGATTCTAATCTTATTCATGATACGTTGACACCTTCAGTGTCATCTATCCAGCGGTAGCTCTCTAGGAAGCGCCGCTAGCGCCTCTCGCTCCGCAAACGAGAGGTCGCTATCCGATATCGGCTGTACGGTCCCCTTGGACGAATGCCTTAAAGGAGTTTTTAGTGGGATGGTCCTCCCTTCAGGAGGACCTTTCATTCAGCCCCACACGACGCAGGCACCGGCCGTCGCGGCCTGTAAGTGCTTGGACGCATTTTTTCCTCCTCCCTCTCCGTAGAGGGTCAGCCCTTTTTCCACCTAATATCCGGGCGCCAAAAAAAAAAAAAAAAAAAATATACAAAGTCTAAAATTGATCCGATCGTCGCTTAGGAAATTAGAACGCCTATTCAATCGTGTTCCTCGATATAATTATGCCTTTCATACTATAAATACATGACAGCATACATACATACATACTAATTTACTAATTGCTGCTATTAGTACTAATTGCAGTCACGGTAAGTGACTGTGGTGTACTCAGAATCACACAGACTTCTACTAACATATAACTACATTCTGAAAGACATCAGTCTTTTTGTATCATAGAAGTAAGGGCTATTCTATGAAACTGTAAATCAATAAAAACACATAAAACAAAACATGCCAGATATTAAAAACACAAAAAAAGACAAGATAAAGTATTCCAACTTTAAAATGCAATCTTATATATAAAATTCTCGTGTCACAATGTTACTTACCGTACTCCTCCGAAACGGTTTTACCGATTTTCACCAAATTTTATATGCATATTCAGTAGGTCTAAGAATTGGCTACTATCTATTTTTCATACCCCTAAGTGGTAAGGGTTGTTCACCCCTAACATTTTCTTATCTATACGGCAACACAACATTTTCCGGGTCAGCTACTATTTATATTATTAAAATAATAGACTCTAAATTGTTCATATAGCAACAGTTTTTAACTTATGCTTTTAATGTTGTTAGTTTGCATTTACCGTTGTATTTATAGTTCAGCTAGGTTAGTTCAGTTAGTAGATCATATTGTAATATTGCGTTATAGCACACTTATAACGATCGATCGATTTGCTAATTTTTATGTTCAGACCTTAAAACGTAGGTGCATTTTAAGTAAAAATGCAGGTGTATTTAGGGTTCCGTACCCAAAAGGTAAAAACGGAACCCTATTACAATGATTCCGCTATCTGTCCATCTGTCACAGGGCTCATCTCTTCAACCGCAATAGATATTTTAAAGTAATTATTTAAAAAACTGACTTCTTAAAAATAATTTGAAAAGGAAATAATGAAGCGTCTGTCATTTACCACAAGACAAATTTTAGAACACCTCATATGTTAAAATCCATCAATTCGTTTGGGCTATCGGGCGTACCAAAGAACGAACCACATATGTATGTATATACGCTCTAAAAACATTACCCATCATAGGCGGGTAAATTAGCTGTAATCACCTTGTAATAAGCCTCATGTAGTTCACTTCATATTATCGTTCTACATTAAATCTCTATAAACCACTCATGACCCATTTCACGGTGATTGTATTATAAAGTACCTACATACTTTTGATCATCGAAAGTATAATTTATATGAAAGTTTTTTTACGATAATCATAAAAATATAATTCAGCTCAGACAGGTAAAACGTTCCATGGAAATTAACAGACAACGACACGACACGGAATTGTACATTAAACACGCCACACTACGGAAAGTAGGGTGATTGTAAAACGTATTATGTTTGAGACAGACCTAAACATATTCTGGTCTCGGGCTACTTTTGTGCTAACACTACAAGTCCATAGTTAGTTAGTGTACACATTGTACTTTCTAATGGTGAGTATTCCGTACAAATGTTTGAATGTGATAATGTCTGCCGTCTGCTTTACCACGCTTTTAAAAATAGTAGCGCTTAACACTTCTGTTATAAGAAAGAAACAGGCATAAACATATTATTATAATCGTCAACCCACTATTAACCCACTGCTTGGCACGAGGATACTCTCAGAGTGAAAAAAATCACAATTCACTCCCTTAAGAACTGATTTAATAACCCTCAGGTATGTAGGTTTCCTTGCTATTGCTTCTTTACCTCTAGTTAAAAAATTAGAAGCGCGTGCTTGGGATCCAAATCCCAGGCTCTCCATTTAAATTTCATACACTAACCTTATCACTGCTGAAACATATAAAATACCTAAACATATATAAATTATAATTCCCAACAATTTCTTTCAATTAATACAATCGTTGTCACCGTATCGCGGCAACGGAGCACGCTATGTTAGTGAAATTATTTTCATTGACGTCATACCCGAAGCTTACCGCTTGCATTGCTTGCGTTATTAGCATAACGTTGGAATTTCTATTTTTAGCTGTAAATTAGTACAACGTTTCATACTAAATACCATAGACGGAAAAGAAAACATTTTCTTAATGCTAACTATCACTTAAACTTTAAATGAGAGTAAATTCCATATTGTACTCTAAAAATCTTTGTAATCCTTGTTCCACAATTTATTTATATCATACTAGAATTTAAAGGTGGTCGAATCCTTGTTTATTTTACCTATGGCAGTATGATTATCATTTCTATGTCAATTTTTCTAAAAATCCCAACACAACATAACTTTCTACCATCTCAGTCCTGAGCAATGGCAACACATCTGTGATCATCACACTGTTTTATATAGTGCTGGATACAAATGTCCATGAACAGCAGAGACTTGTCATCATCAGGCGTTCTGTATAATATGTATAATATGTTCCTTACATTATTTAACCAAAATCAAAAAGCGCATAACACTAAAACTAAAAACATGACAGAGATTCCGAAAACCTAAATCACGAAGAGTTCCATGTAAATAATTCGACAAATAAACCTTTTAATTTTTTGTTATAAGTCTGAAATTTTGGTCCTTAATTCACAATTAACAAAGTTTTAATTTAAAACCAATTTGAATTATAACTAAATTTAACAAAGACATTGCGTAATTTAATTTTGATACCTGATTGTATGCCCATTGATCCACCGCGAGCGAGAAGCGATTAGCGTTCTAAAACAATTCCGATTAATAAAGGGTATTAAAGTATTCAATTTTGGAGGTCGTATAGTTTTCTTAGTGGTTCGTATCCAGAGGCACTACCACCACAGCTTTATGCCTAAAAACAGTTAAGCGCTGCTCAAATTACGAATAGTCTTACTTTATTTGGGAAGAAAGATTGTCAAGAAAAAAATGTTTGTAACGTTTTCGATAAAAAAGTTATTCCATTTTTAAGTTTTCATTTTCATTCGACTTGACAGAAACGTGGGCGAAATATCACTACCACGGATCGCTAGGTGGAGAGCCGCGGATTACAGACTCTTATTATATTATGTACTCTTATTTTATTATGTACTCGTATTATAGACCTTTATGATGATAAAAATCATGATGATTTTATTTTTTATAATAATATCCTATGAATATTTACCTAATATCGAATAGTTACTCGCTCACCTATCGTAATGAAACACGTATAAAAAACAGATTCGGTTACTAATTCATTTCGACCTAAACTTTGCCAATGAGAACTCATTTGTGCCAAACTTCGGGACGTGACAATACAATTCTAATGAGAAACGATTCGGTCGTTGAAATTTTCTATTTAAGGGCCAATGAAAGTGGGAATTTCGGTTCGAGAATGTATAATACTAGTCAACTCCATAAAATTCACTTTTCGAGATTGTTTCCCATGTTACGTTTGATCCACATTTGAGTACGGTAGATGAACACGCAGTCCACTTGATGGTAAGTGGCTAATCAATAAATTAATTGTATTGTTGAAGGTGATAGAACCCTTTGTGTATCAACTCCGGAAGCACCACCGTTGTTGTCGTTAATGGGCAAAAATAGGTGTGGTGCTGGTGCTTTTAGAGGCGAACCACAAAGGGTTCTACCGCCATAAATAGACTCCTTATAACTCCCAATTATTGGGAAGACCCAACTTTAGGTAAAATCCCTGTAAGTGACATGAATAAGTAAAATAAACTTGTGAATCAATTTGTTTTAATAGACAACTAATTGTATTATTGTCAGAACAAAAATCCCGACTTCTTTGAAAATACTGAAAAGAGGAATAATAAGAGCATATGCCATTCTCACAAATTAGACGAATCCAACGACACATCGTATATTAAAATCCGACAATGCATTTGGGCTGAAAGGCGCGCCAAAGAATTAAACGTACATACAAAAATACCTACATAAGGTCGAAAAACATTACCCTCTGCATTCGGATAAAAAGCTTTAAAACCGTGAAACACAAAAAATGTTGCAATTAAAATAATTTACAATAAAATGTCCTAAAAAACTTCAGGAAACGGTAACAAGTTTTTAAAGTGAGTAGTCTAATAAATAAGTTGGTTAGATTCGCCGCGCACTTTGAAATCCTTTTAGGACATCTCAGCAAGTTTCAGGCAACTTCCGAATTTCTGAGTAATTAAAACTTCATGGTGCTCCGGTTACGTTGAAGACATTATGGTTTCACGAAAATGTCCTCAAAATGGTTGTCGAAATGATTTTATTTTGATGAGTAAAGTCAATTAATGCTATCTAATGGGTGCTGTTCCATTAGTAATGTGCGAAGCAGCTAATTGATGTGAGATGTCAAAGTAAAGCGAGTAAGATATGCTATGTAAATGTTATAGCTACACCAGCTGCGATACTTAGCTCTGCAGGCCTTATTCTTAGCTCATATTTCTCCAAATAACACAAATAATTTAGCTACCTATGCTAAGCAATGGAAATCAAGCAATCTAATTGGTATTCACCACAGTCATAGCTCAGCTACGATCAAATTCTATAATAGATCTAGTTACATCTTGCTACAAGGGTGTGGATGTCGATATTGCCGATTGACTTACATATGAGGTGACCATGTAAGTCCGCAAGAGTGGCGACGCTTCTGTGATCAGTTCAGACAGAACTCCTGCTCTATATGGAGATGCCTATGGTAGCAATGAGTACTTACTACAAGCATACCATAACATACCATACCAACCATGAACATTAGATAGAATGCACGCATTTATAAATTAAAAAATAATTGTTACAGGTTATGCAATGACGTCGCGTCAAAAAGGAACCACACGTTGAAACCCAGAGTTGTTTTACCAGAAAACTATGTTAAAGGTAAACCAATATATATTTTTATAATATTAGAGTAGTACATGAACGTGCAATCCACCTGATGTAACCTGATTGCCTACTGCCGCCCATAGACATCTGTAATCAATCCTAGATAAGAACAGAGACCTACCCGAGGTCACTCACGGATTCGCCGCTATCCCTGAGGTCTAAATATATCTCCCTTACCACACTCTTCAAAACTTAACAAACAGCTCTTAACACTGCTGCTATTAGGCCGAAATATATGTGGCGGTGTTGCCGCCGGAGTCGAACCACAGAGAGTTCTACCACCTTTTAAAGATATCACAATATTATGTGCTATGTCATAAATGAACAGCGACGACACATCATTAACGTTGGAAAGCCTAACAAAGCTTCCAAAAGCCGAGCAATATAATGAAATTAAATTTAAACAGCTCTGGATTCTTTATATGTGGAGCGCCACAGAATATTACGTCGCCTTTTTCATTATCATTCGTTTCGAAGTTAATTACTAAAAGTTTACTACAACACTTTCTAACTTAATTACAAGAAGGATAGCTTCATCATCATCAACCCATTACTGTCTCACTGCTGGGCACGGGTCTCCTCTCAGAATGAGAAGGATGAGGCCAAGTGCGTATTGGTAGACTTCACATACCTTTGAAAACATGTTTTCTCAGATATGCAGGTTTTCTCAGGATGTTTTCCTTCACCGTTTAAGCAAGCGATAATTATTTCTAAAGAAGGATAGCTTAGTAGTTCAATTATCAACCTCTGAAACCGAGGTCCACCTCTCACTCGGAGAGGAGGACCGTGCTCAGCGATGGGTAAGTAATGGGTTGATTACGACTGCTATATTTGTATCGTGATATGTTTAACTTTCCAGAAATGCGCCCACCGGCTAGGAAAGGACAGCCCGTTGTCGTGGAGTTCAGTATATACGTAGTCGATGTTAACTCGATCAACGTTGAAGATATGGATTTTAGGTGCGTATTCATCTTTTCATTCCTTTCCATCAGTTCTTACAAATCCCAAACAAAAAATCCATTACAAATATTGTTTGATACTTCTCCGGTTCTTGAATTTAAGCCTTGAACATTTTTAACCGACTTCCCAAAGAAGAGAGGTTATCTTTGCGTCACGTTTATATTTTTATTCTATACTAGTTTTTGCCCGAGGCTTCGCCCACGTTTAAAAGAAAATAATATAACATACATAAAACTGAAAATTCGTACCTTCAACTTTGCTAAAGGTCATCACTTGATCAAATGCATAGTTTACGATTCAATCCTTACTAATATCGATTAAAATAATGGATGTTTTGGGTCCAAAATATCGATTCTCCGATTAATCGATCTTAGATCGCCATCCCTAGTTCTCGTGGGATTTCCGGGATAAAAACTATCCTATGTCCTTTCTCGGGTCTCAGACCATCTTTGTACAAAATTTCATTTTATTAGGTTCAGTGGTTTGGGCGTGAAGAAGAGACAACCAGACAGACAGACAGAGTTACTTTCGGATTTATAATATTAGTAAGGATTTATAACATTACTACATTTATTATAATATAGAAGTCGATAAATAATGGTGAAATTCCTCTAATAAAAAGTAACCACTAGCACCCGTGGATCTGTATGCAACACTAGTCCCCACCAGCTTAGAATCATACCTATAAAAGATCAAGCACATGATACCCCCGAGGACTAAGATAGAACGCCTCGGTTTTATGAAGAATCTAATTTGAATAAAATATTTTGATTTTGATTAACATACTTTAAAATGGATGTCAAAAATTTTAACAAAAAAATAAAACCGACGTCTATGTCACTACAAAGTAAAAATAATTGAAATAAATGTTGGTTTAGTACATATTTCTGAAGTTGGCGCTCAATATATTTCGTTTGATAACGGCGTAAACAGCGTGTCCAATATCAGTTTATATGAAATCTGGGTTTTCCAATTTTCCGGGAAAACTGGCAAAAAATTTCAAATTTCCTCGAAATGGGACCCCCTGCGAAACTAGCCGCATACAATAGTGTATGAATCATATCGATCGGTCGCGGCATCGCGAAAACATCGCCGAACAAACATAAAAAAAACATATACGGTCGAATTGAGTAACCTCCTCCTTTTTTGAAGTCGGATAAAAATCCAATTATGATAGACTTTATTACAGCCGTGTAGTATACCTATACTATAGAAATTAGCAGTGAAGGTAATCGATTTAAATGGAGTATAATCTGCCCTCCCAGAGGATTATGAATAATCGCCTTTTATGGATTTCGAAGCTGCTACGCAAAGTTTGAAAGCGAGATAGGTCCTTAATCCACTAAAATATCGGTAGCTGACAGTCAGTGAATTTAAATTAATCTACTGATCACACTAAAGAAAGGCAACCTTTTATATAGGGTTTACTCTTTACGTCTTTCACTTTTATTTTGAAATAGTAACCTTTATTGCGGTTCATTTTAACTTTTCGTTTTACATTATTATGTCTGCTCTTCTTATAAATCTCAAATAGAACAGGAGCCTTACGTAGAGAGTATAGTAAATATTGTTGTTCTCCAGAATTATTAGAATTGCCTCTTAAAAGTAAGTTGTCATTTTCTTGATACAAAAAAAAACAGCGATTTTACATTGCTATGAAAATATCCTAGGGATTTATTATCCCTAAATAATAGCCATAGAATATAAACTAACATTGGCTTTGTGTAATGGTCCCACTGGGTCCGAGTCTCTCTTTACAATTTGGTTTAGAGCAGAGGTACAAAAAACGTATTATCTAAATTGCGCACTTTTATAAACTTTTAATTTTCTAGCGCTCGGCAATAGTTGCAGAAAAATCATGTAGGCGTTTAGCTCCCACAAAGCGCGTTATCGAATTCTCCGCCAGAGTTGCAACTCGAATTGGCGAAGGCAAATATTGGTTATTGGCCAACCAGTCTCTTATTTTTCAAATTCAAAATACCTCCAAAGTTTACGGGTTGATGTGCAATACCAACAAACGGAGTACCGAGCCCCAAATGAAATTTAATCACAAGGATCAGTATCCGATTTCCTGTCGCGCCTAACTTTGTTGATTGTTTTCAGTCTACACAAGCTGCCCAACTTTAATATTTGCTGATTTTGATTATCGTTTTTATGGTTCCGTGCCCAAAGTATGTATGGGATACTATTACCATCCGATATCTGGCCCTACCTCTTGAATCACAATAGGTTAAAATGACTATTTAACATCAAATACTAGAAAAAGTTATAGAAGGAGGTTATACAAGAAGTCGGCGTTCTTCAGTTATTTTATTGAAATACTAGTTTTTGCCCGCGGCTTCGCCCGCGTTTAAAAGAAAATAATATGACATACTAACATACATAAAACTGAAGGTACGAAACCTTCATTGGAATGACAGTGGCACCATCTGGCGAAAATTGGTCGTACCAACTCTGAAACCTTCGTGGGCTCATGGACAACAACTTTTCTAAAGATTTCACTTGATCAAATGCATAGTTTACGATTCAATCCTTACTAATATCGATTAAAACAATCGACTTTTTGGTCCAAAAGATCGATTCTCCGATTAATCGATCTTAAATCGCCATCCCTAGTTTCCGTGGGATTTCCGGGATAAAAATTATACTATGTCCTTTCCCGAGAGTTAGACTATCTTTGTACATAATTTCATTAAAATCGGTTCAGGCGTGAAGAAGAGACCACCAG
This sequence comes from Epargyreus clarus, assembly GCF_041222505.1. NCBI lineage: Eukaryota > Metazoa > Arthropoda > Insecta > Lepidoptera > Hesperiidae > Epargyreus > Epargyreus clarus. The sequence continues at coordinate 15,297,168 of NW_027332230.1, forward strand.
ACAGACAGACAGACAGAGTTACTTTCGGATTTATAATATTAGTAAGGATTATTGGGCGACACTTATAATTTTCACAATACTGTACTTTTAAACTGCTATTATCATAGCATGTTTATAATATTATATACATAAAATACACATACTGAGGGGAGCCATTCGTTTTCGAGTTCAACTCGCAATTGGTCGATTATTTACGAACTTAACGTAAAAAACGATAATCATTTTTTACAGTTCAAATTTCGAATAATATCAATATCTACGTGATGTCTACTTATTTCCAGAGTGGACATGTTCATCAGACAAACGTGGCGGGAAAGTAGACTCCAGCTGCCTGAAGATATATTCGAAGAGGGCGATGACCACGTCACTCTGCCTCCTGAATTCTTCGATAACTTATGGCATCCTGATCCTTACTTCTTGAACTCTAAAGTCACAGGTACGTCACTATTGTTTTACTCTTGTACTTGAAATGAGTTGTAGCTTCAATTTCGATATTAATATTAACAGATCAAATTATACGGCAGGTACATAAGGTATAAAGATAAAGATAAGAAGTAATTGCGATTTACAAATAAATATAGCATTTTGTCTTATCAATACAATGTTAATATTTATTTAGTAAACAAGATTCGACGAACCATAAATAAAATACTAATTGAGCAGTTTATATGATTTTGTATGAGTAGTATTCTTTGTGAGGAGAAATATAAATATTGATGAAAATCTGTACAATTTGAATTAGCATATATGATTGCTGTAGGTAAGACGAATTGTGGTAGATTTATATTTATTGAATCCATTCAGTCTTTTTCTGTTTTTTTTTAATTTTCTATAGATCTCTTCAATGTGTATTTGCTTTGTTATGGAATATTTAAAACGGATGAGCTTAATGATATGATTCATATTTTAGGTTATTATTAAAGGTTTGTTATAATATTTTCTCCAAACTTCAAGTTTTAAGTTCTTTAAAGTAAAGTTCATTCAAGTCATTGTTCATTAAAAGCACTTCAACTATTTACCATTCATTATATACACCGGGATTTTGGATTAAACTGAATCCTAAGTTCCTTGGTACTTAATTTCAACCCTTCAAAAGTTCTTAATTGCTTGTATTATTTAAGAATCTTTCAGTTACAATTATATATACATTATGCCGCATGTTCACCAACGCTGAGTGAATGAAGCCAAATTTCTTCATTACCGTCAACTAATTGACTATCTCATTATCTTTTTAATTTTAGGAGGAGCGTGCCACTTTTGTCATCAATCGGCTGGTAGGATTATGGCTCCTTATTTCCTCACTTTTCACGATTTATTTCACGTGCAAGCTGGTTTATAGCGCTCACGGTCACGTTTTATCTTACCCCTTTTAACTTTTACTACTTACTTACATTATTACTCACCACAGTTATATTCAACAAGGTTTTTGTGGTTTTCCTCAATTTATTTATAATCACATTATTAACATTTTTGAAACTTACACCTTCTAACATCAGTTCTTCTATACTTCGTCACTTTACTTTCGAAACGAGTAACACTTATTTATTACACCACAAATTCTGGTGCTAAATAAATGCTTCAGTCACTATTGACACATATTGAGAGCCGTTATTTTCAGCTTCATTTCGCTCAGCCTTGATGAGGTTTTAGTCTAGACATAAAGTACGAGTAACAATCGAAATTAGATCACGATTCATGCACAGAAAACTTTCCTTATGAATAATAACATGAATTCCTACAAATTATAACAAAACATCACTTAACTAATTAAAGAACGGGAAAATTAAGTGTAGCGTTACTAATTAAAACTCGTAATTAGAGTTATATTGAATTACTAAGTAAATTAAGTATTATTTATAATGAAAACATAAACGGTACCTTTGAGTATTTAGCACACAAATTTATGAAAAGTATCTTGACGCAATTACTTTTACTACTTCTATATGTTTAGTTCGTCAAGAAGTCCTCAAAGCAAAAGGACACTTGGCCAGTATGATGATTGATGTCCTAAAGCTTTTTTCGGAAATTAGAGTAGATAGCTACGAAACTTTTATATTGGTGATAATTATATTAAAAGTAGTAGTACACACATACACATGAATGAGAAGTTCCAACGTAAATTAAGATGACCTAGGTTGTGAGATCAAGGGCAATGACACATCTGAGACCGATCTCAAATAGAATTCTAATCCAATTTGAAGTCAATAACAGATGTCTATGGGCAACGATAAACATAAATATCAAGAAGATATTAGCCCTTCATTTTAAAAAGGAAAAAATATGTTTTAAATTCAAACTGAAGCGACTGTACGTCTATCTGACCACTTTATTAGTCGAATATCTTTACAAGAAGAAGAAAAACTGCAGGCAATATAAAAATCCTTTTTTCTACGATAATCGAATAACTTTGGAAGAAAAATGGAAAAACTGCAACAAAAGATAAATGGATCAGAAACATTTGTTCGTGTAATTTTCCTCACTTTCAAACTGCTTCAAGTTAAACAGCTTGAGGAACTCTTGTACTTAAACTTACAACTGGGGTACTTAAACTTGACGACTTCGAGGAAAAGATTGTTATATAGGGAGGCATATGTTATTATACTTTTCACTTACTTCTTTGATCTCTTTCACGCCTTACGTCACCTTATACGTAATCAATTCTATCTACATACTTGCTAATACAAATACGTGCACTCCGTTTTGGGTTTTGAATTCTTTTGTTTCTTTCTGCTTACTTATAAGATTTTTATGTTTGAAATTTAAGGTTTTAATATTAGATGTCTATGTATATTATTTAAAAGTTGTAGAACTTTGGGTTAATTGATGGCAGCGCCCTCTTAACTATATGTGGTAATAATATCATACATTACATTATATATTTTCATATCACGTGGTATTGAAGGTGGTAGAACCCTTTGTGGTTTAACTCCGGCGGCACCACCTCCACACCTATTTCAGCCCTATAACAGCAGTGTTAAGCGCTGCTGTGTACTGGTTTGAAGGGTGTGGTGAGGGAGACATACATTTCCGAGGCGTTCCAGCTTAGTGCATGGTCGGCAGTAGCCACTTACCATCACGTGGACTCCATACGCATGAAAATACAGCGATAACTCTATAGCGCTATTGTTTTATTGAGATATCCATGAAATTTCGGAATATTTCTTTCTCAATTCATTACGAATGTCTAATAGAGATGAGTTTATCAAATATGAATCTATATTATAGTCATTATAAGCTGTTATTTGACTTGCTTTGTTCTAGGTGAGGATCATATCTTGCGAGGTATATTTGACCCACTTCTCGGTATTGGATTGAGCTGAAACTGCATACATATCTAGTTTCTATGACAATGCATTATTGAATTAATGACATCATTCTAAATCCAATATGGCGAATAAATTATTTTGTATATACCCCCATAACATGGGTATAAAAGGAAAGATTTTCTAAGAAGAGTACGTAAAATAAAATGACGTTACTGAAAAGCTTGTTTTTAAAAATATTTTGAATACAATTTTATTTGTCAGCTAATCTCTACTTTTTAAGCATCGTAAAATTTAATTTGGCAGCCGTTTGGGCGGCGGTTTTATCTGGCCGCAGTGTCCAATTTCAGAATAAAATAACAGTTATAGGACACCTACATAATTAATTCCTTTGTGAAATAAATTACAAATTTCCATGGGCTGCAATGATACTTAACATCAGTATTATGTGAGTACTTAATGAAACATGATCCATGGATCAATTGATTTCAATTCTGTTTTTAACCACAAACATAAATACCATGGCGCATATTTCACAAATTTTGAAATGTTTACATAGTCATTATATTACATACATATAATTATGTACTGAAGTGTGTACAGATGTAATTAGTGCACTGCACCCTATGTCACTTTAATATAATAACGCTCGTAAGTACCAAATCTATCCAATTTTTGTCTACTAAAGATCAAAATTTAGCAATTTCTACCTACTTTCAATCTTTGGTAGACAAAATAATGGATAGATTGATTATGTATTAAACGGCGTACTTATATCTGCAATAATGCAAATATACCGAATGATGTTTATAATTTACATGCCCCATATTATGTAGCGTTAAATAAGTGTACGTCGAAGTGCTGTATTAAAAACTCATTTTGTCAAAGATAGTATTTACTTACCTTCGAGCCATGCACTTAAAGTTGTTATTGTAGTACAGAAAAAACGTTTGTAGTAGTTAATCAGCAAATTTTATTTGTATAAACATTGAAAATTATTTTGACTACCAATTTTATCACTGTAGCCAGTAGATGACAAATGCGTCAATAAAGTCTAAGACACTATGAAAATTACCTTGACTACCAATTTTATCACTGTAGCCAGTATATGACAAATGCGTCAATAAAATGTAAGAAACTATGAAAAATAATTTGACTACCAATATTGTCACTGTAGCCAGTAGATGACAAATGCGTCAATAATGTGTAGACTGTAGTCTAATGAGTACCTATTGCCCATAGACTTCATAACAGTGTCTAACTCTTAATAGTAGAACTCTTAATTGTGTATCTGAAAAAGCACCACTGCTACACCTATTTCTGCCAAATAACAGGTTCGTCAAGCGCTGCTACGTTTTAGTTGAAAGCAAATATTTGATTGATCAATTTATTATTATTAAACAATATTTTCTTATCACTTATTTATGTTTTATTTATATACTAGCTAAGCACGGACACGTTAAAATGTGGTAAATCTGATATTTAAAAAAAATATCGCCATAAAATCATTCAAAAAGACTCTTATATAAGTCAATCGATATTTCCGTATAATGTATGCGAAAATTTTGCAAGTAAAAATATTAAGATATTTTGTACTTTTTGCAAAGAAAATAACTTTCATGATTATTTTTTCTATTTCAGAAATCGCAGAGCTCACGCACAAATTCTCTTCAGTGACGTTGTACAGAAACCAGACGGTGCGGTATGCCGCCAGGATGCACGCCATCATCGCCTGCCAGATGGAGTTCCAACTCTACCCCATGGACATACAGTCTTGCCCGATTTATATCGAAAGCTGTGAGTAGGATTTCGCATGTTTTTGCGTATTTTACGTTAAAAAAGTGCCTGATTTATATTGAAAGCTGTTATTATTTCTTTTTTTTTCGCATTTATCTTAAAATTTTAAGATGAAATTGTATTGTATCTACGCTGTGTCTGTCAGCCTTTATTTAAAATAATATTTGAAATTATGTTTCTAAAAAAATATCTGATCATTTGTGTAAAGATATCGTATAAACGTCTGAAAAATTATCCAAAACTCAAATTCAAACAACCGAAAAATTATGCGCAAGTCGTATCAATGTCAATTATTCATACAAGCTTTTATTCTTTATCTAGCTCCCTCGGGTATAAATAGTCAAAATGTATTCTTAATGTTCATCTAGAACTCCACCCTCCCACTTAGACCTAACGATTTATATTTTACGTTGTTTATTATTCAATGTGAGATAGCTCAACTATCCTTTTAAGAAAATAATCTGATATAAATATATTTTTCTTTTCAGTTTCCTACAGCAACCAAAAAGTGCGGTTTCGTTGGAGCGAAGCCGGCGTGACCATCAACCCTGAGCTGAAGCTACTTCAGTACAATATTGGCGAACCTTTACGACTCGAAGAAACGAACGGATATATGATCGATAAAGACGGTAAGTCATCTGAATCCGTTATATACTGCACCTCCGCCTTGAGGCATGGCCGTCTCTCTTAAATATAAATCAATGCTAATAATGAAAATAAACCCATAGATATGCGTGCCTCACGAGGCGCCCAGATTAAAAGTCATTAACAGTCGACAAAACTTCTGACCACAAACGGCCTTAAATTTATAGATCGATTAAGATTTACAATTTGAAGCTGTAGATGAATAATAATCACTTTGTACGAAGCCTTAACCTTCGTAATAAAGACGTCACTTTTCAGCTAAAATAAGTATGAAAAGTAAAAAACTGACAATGTTTAACAATTTCCATTGCATCCAGAACTTTTACCGCGCGGAGTGGTTTTATCACGATTTCCATTATTTTGACGTCTAAGTACAATACCGCTACAATAATACGATAAAAACTTAGTTCTTTGAAAGTGGGAAGCTGAGAGTTATTACTATTCACCGCGTTAGATTGCGCCTAAAGTACAAAAAATCATTAGGTTAATCTTGAGATTATTGAACAAAAAAGTGAGCGTGTTTGTGGCAAACATTTAAGGGATTTTTAATTTAATTGGTTTAATTATGCTAAATGTAAAAATCTAAAATTCTAAATCACATTTGTATTATATTTTTCATGAAATCTCATTGATACGGCATGTACAATGTACAAGTACATACTATAAATAATACTTGCGAATATTTTAGGCGGCAGAACTCTTTGTGGTTCGACTCCGGTGACACCACCGCCTAAACTATTTCTACTTAATAACAGCAGTGTTTAGCTCTGCTCTGTTCTGATTTGAAGAGTGTGGTAAGGGAGACATACTTTTCCGAGCTATTCCAGATTATTCCTCAGAGGTACTCGTAGCGTCGCGGCCGACCTCAAGGCAGGAATCTAATTCAATCTGGGGTGGATTACAGATGTCCATGTGTCCAGATGTTCATTATATTAATTGATCATTGATTATATTTATATTGATTGATTGACATTCGTATCCTAAATAGTATAAAGGAAAAAGGAAATCGTGATCACTTATTATGTTAAATACACAGTGATGTATGAATAATTTGAAGAAGCTACGCCGCAGAAATGAAATACTTTCAGTAAAATACTTTCTGCATTTTCTCATTTCCTCTGTAAAGTTAAGTCAGCAACCTGCAATAAGTCGTTTGTGCATTCTATAGGGACAAACATTTTATATTCATCTTCTTAGCGTCTTTATAATAAGTATTACAAAAACATTATGCTTTTCGCCTTATTCTGAAAAATAAGGGAGGGAACGTACGAGCGACAGTAAGCTAACACTTGAGAGGCAGCCCGTACTGACGAATGTCGCCGACGGTTGCTAACCGTTGCTAGCAGTCGCTAACGACAGACAGCGAAAGTCGGGAGCAATCCCAGCGGTCGCAGGTGACGGGTCGCCACAGAATGCGAAAGTCGGCCATGATCGTCGGTTGTCATCACCAGTCGTTAGCGGCTGCTGCCGAAAACCGACGAGGGTAACCGACGGGGGTTGTCGCTCGTATATAGAAGCCCTAAGTATAAGCCCTACACTTCAATCATGTAGATTGCCCATTAGCTTCTTTGAGTACAGTTTTCATACTTAAAAACTTAAAGTTATGTTCCGTGTATGCTAACAAATAATGAAAAGCAATTGAATCGACAAATACGCATATAGCGACTACGAAAATAATATCAAAATTCGTTACCTATTGTGATCACATTGACCAATTTGTAATAAACATTTTCTTAAAATACTCAAAAAAAATTTTGGGAAAGACGAAGACAAGACTGCAGAATCAAATTTGGTGGGTATTAAATTTTATAATATGCTCAATAAAACCTATTTCTATTTTTATTCAATTAATTGAACCAACACTCAATTTCAATTCCAGATCACGAAAAATTCTGGCGTTCGAGACCATTAGACGAACCGAAATTGGGTATAATTTTATCTTTTTTACGTGGTACGAAGAACTGTTATAGATGTAAGCAAATTATAAATAAATATTGGTTATTTATAAAGACCTTGTGTTATTTACGAGAACAACTTTATTTATATCCACCTAATTGGCAATCTAGACTAAATAAACAACGTAATAATAGGCATACAATAAGTTAAAAGCAAAATAGAACTGGAGTTCTGATTTGGCTTACAACATATACGATATGGTAGTTTTATATCAAAGCTCCCGAAACGATATTATCTTGTTTACGATATTTTGATAAAACATATTTTCTGTTAAAGAAATTATTGAGATACTATTATTTTTCTAACCTATATCCAGAGCTGATATGAAACTCTATCTATCACTGACATCATTATCAATTTATTATTGCTTTCAGTTGATACGGGTCTCCTTTCAGAATGATGTTTAAGTATTTTTTAGAGGACTGGAAGATACATGTTTTTCTTAATAACAATTATCTTTCCCATGATAATTCATTTTTAAAGCACGTGTGTATCAATCTGGTCTGGGACTTGAATCCCAGATCTCAATGTGAAAGGACAAAAAACATGCCACTAAGCTATCACTGCGGCATCATTCACTATCTATCTATTCATTTTGTCATTTTTATTTAAAAACCGCACATAAATATTTGAAAAGCTATACAACCTACAATATAGTTAAACTTAAGCAACAACTAATCTACGAATAAATGTATATTATTTTCTTTGTTCCAGGAAATTATTCCAGATTAGTGGTATACTTTAGATTTGAGCGTCAAATCGGCCATCACCTGATTCAGACCTTCGCACCATCCACGTTGGTGGTGATGCTGTCCTGGTTCAGCTTTTGGTTGGACCTGGATGCCATCCCTGGGCGGGTGACCCTGCTCGTCACTTGTATGTTGACTCTCGTGACCATGTTCACTGGTCTGAGAGCTGATATACCTCCCGTTGCTTATGTTAAGGTAATTTTCGTGGAATATATATTGTTTCATAATACAGGAGTAGCAGATGATCATGCCGTCCATCTGGTCTGTAATCAACCCAAGACAGGATTAGATTTATGAGGTCGGCCACAGGTGCGCCCCCTGAGGACTAAACTGGAACTCCTTAGACATGTATCCACCTATTTACACACTTCAAACTAGAACACAGCAGTTCAAAGGATTCTACCACCTTAAAACAATTTTTCGTCACATCTTAATTAGCAATTGCCCGGCGGCTTGCTGATAGTATCAAGCAGAGGTAATTGGATTTTCATGCACGCTTCGGAGGACAAGCGACTGGATTAAACCGCCTGTCCCCGTTATCACTGGACACTCTAGACAGTAATCATTTAATCTTGCTACAGGCACTTGCGCAGGCAGAGAACATTTCACATTTTATATTTCCATGCGGAAGTGACATCTAAAAGTTAAGTTGTATGCTTTGCTGGTTACTGGAAAATATCGCTCAGTGATTTTTTATCTTACGAAGATGGATGGATGGAAGAATGGAAATACAAAACAGTTTTTTCATTTATTTTTTAATCCAATAAAGTGTAATAAAACCATAAGTAGCTCTTGTTTTATGATGGAAAACATGATAAATTAATGCCTCAAGAGCTTTTCACTCAAGTGATGTTTAATATTTCCTGTGAAATGGACGCTGTTTAATTCCAATAAGGGGAATTTGTAGTTTATTTTGCTTTTGAATGTCCACCTGAATGTCTTGGTAATGTTTGTTCCTGTTGGAATTTTCTTGACCATCTTTTATTTTTCCATATAACATAAAAATATTAAAATATAAGAAACACCTTTTGATAAAACTTAAAACTCAAAGGCATAGATTTATCTGATACAGTCAGATATTTCGTGTCTATAAGATAAATCTAAAAAAGCCAGAAGAGATTTTAACAGGACCTTCGTTCAAAATAAAGGATCGATATTACTTTACATTATTTTACTGTAAAAATATTTGATATTTGGACCAAATTGAAAAAACCGAAGCACGGTTACACGGTTCGTCCTTAATTGAGTTCCTATATATTGTTTTTTTAATTATTTGTTGTTAAGTGTTGAACTTTTTAATTTAATTACCATACATTTTGAGAATATCGCGTTTTAAATTACTCGATATTTGGCCTCTTATCAAAATTGCGTTCAATATTGAACAGCGACAGCTCATCTGAGATTATTTTTGGATACACGCATTGAAATTGTGACTACGATGTGGTCGTCAAATTTTTAGAATTTGGTATTCATTGATCCTTACCTTTGTCTTTCTCATGTATTATTCCAACTCATAACACGTCATAGTTTCCTACTATGTACAAAGGATAGGTAGGAAGTTTATTATTTTTAAGCATTCCAATTTCAAGTTAAAAAGTAAACGAAAAACATGTTGTTACCGAAACGGTACTATTCCATTCTTTTAGTTTGAAGCAATTAATTGATTTCAAACTTCCACGAAGGCAGCCTGGCAACGTTACTTTCAAAGTTATTTTTATAACTTTGCCACGATGAATGAAATAGGTGCTTATATTGAAAAATATTTTTTCTATAAAAGTATGATGGATTTATAACCCATAACAATTATATGGTATGTTTTTGAATGTTAAAAAATCTATTAAAATCAAACAACTATAGCAGGAGTATCAGGTCCTGTGTTCTGCTTCGAAACGCAAATCAACACCACTGTCATAACAAAAGGTGATAGTACCCTCTATGGTTTGACTCCGGCGGCACACCTATTCCTGCTCAATGACAGCAGCAGCAGCGCTGCTATATTCTGGTTTAAAAAGTGTGTCAAAGGAGACATACTTTCCCGAGGTATTCCAGTTCATTCCTCAGAGATGTCCATGGGCTGCAGTAACTACGTAACTCCGATGAAATGCATGCTCGTCTACTACTGCCGCATTACCTATTATATAATAAAAAACAAAAGAGCATAATTTATCCTTATTTTCCCCAGGCACTAGACTTATGGATGGCCGGCTGCATGATGTTTGTCTTCGCCGCGCTGGCAGAGTTCGTGGTAGTGAAAGTTCTGGACAAACAGTACCAGATGAATAAAAGCAAGGCCCAGGAGGCCATGCCCAGGATCATACCGGTGGTGAGGTTTTTCCTATTATTAAAGTTACAGTTAAGATGTATCACTATGATTACGAAAAACGTGGAAAACATACGGAAAATATACCTGCGGAAAGTGATCACAGATGACGTGTCATTAATTCCACAAAAGATAGCACCATCCGAATCTAAATCTTTGTTTTATAAACATCTTTTAAATTTTAGTACTACAAGTTTTACCTACCTCATACCTATAAAGCAGTATAGCTCCTTTTCCTATTATTTCATAACTCTTTTTCTCATTTCTCACGAATCTTGCTCAATTTTCAGCGCCTGAATGGTGAAAAAGGTTCTTGTGGTACCGTCGCTGCGTGGGACGGTGGCGGGGTGCGGTGTCGGAAAGTAGACCTTACGTCCCCAACCTCCCCGCCGGCTACAACCCCCACAGTGCACCCAACCCCCGGCGCTACTGCTCATATCGTCGGCGTCGAACGACGGCAAAGTATATTGCAGGTCTAGCATCTCCTTTCAATCACTTATTACTTTCCAAAATATGTGTCTGCCCTAAAAACATTCAACTTCTTGCTTACAATTCAGTAATGTTAAGTACCGGTTAGAGTGGCGGCAATTACGCAAGGCCATGTCCAGCAATAGACCTTAAAAGGCTAATGGATAGTAGTTTTGGAAACAGTGACTAAACGCAATTTGAGGGCTTTGAGACTTTTCGACAGGTATCCTAAGTAATTTACGTTTCGGCACTCAGGAGTTTAAATTGGATCACCTTGACTCCTCTTTACCTGAAGAGCCCTTGAATTCGACTAGTAGGTACCTGTTATAATACTGGTCATAGAACACCTGGCATGCCTACCGACATTTAATATTACATATTCTGGACCCAAAAACATACATCAAAAACGGAACTTATTCCCAGAAACAAAACAAAACTAAGAAGCAATCAAGGAATAAATACAAAAGAATTCTTCTCAAATCCAACGATATGTTGACTTTTCTGGCATTGTAAACAATCATGATCAACAACAACTGCTCTCTATCATGCCTATATTTTCTCTAATTTTCGTTATGTCGTTTCGTTGACCAAGTTCGAGCCGAACTCTCACACGGAGGGTTCAGTGCCATCAAATTACCATTTTTTGTCTCTTTTTTGGATTTATGATTTATGATATATAATGTCTACCTATTACGATTTAGGAGATAATATATAGATAATAGCGAAAATTACCGAAAAATAGCGGTTTCTTATATAGCGACACAGACAGAGACAGACAGAGACTTATACAGAGACAGACAGAGACTTATATATACAGAGACATTGACAATTCCCGTTATTTGTTCCAGGTTGCCTGGCTAGACGCCGACACGGGACAAGAGAGGGTGCTATGGCGAGAAATTGACAAGCTATCCCGCATTGTATTTCCAGCACTATTCCTGTTATTCGTAACCATGTACTGGCCAGTACTACTTCTCAAGACGAAGACTTGGTCATAACAATTACACCGGCCACAGAGGGTGTAATCAAACAGAAATGATTGGCAATTCATAATTATGTAATGCCATAGCGAATCGTTCATGCCTTAAATAGTACAATAATATTACTACTTAGTTATGCGTGGAGATAACGGAAATTCATGCGTTCTATAGCATTAACTAGATTTCGACATATAAACAACGAATTCGAATCATTTCATCGTTTAATAAATGATGGTTTCATTTTAAAAACAGTAAATTTAAGACACATCTATATCTTAAGCCATAATTATATTGTTGATATTGAGTATAAACTTGAAAAGGCAAAAAGTTTTATTGTTTTGGAAAATATTTCTTCCAATGAAAATTTAACTTTACAAGAACGCACAAAAATAAAAGTTTCAAGAAGAAATAGACGGTAATAAAGTCTAGCTCAAAAAGTGTTGTTGACTACAAGTTCTTATAATTACGTTATTATATCATTTTGAAACAAACTAGGTATAACAACAATTTCTTAGAAGTACAAAAGTTTTTAGGTAATAATGCTTTGTCAATAATTTTATAAGGCCGTACCAGTGATTAAGATTGTTTTAGAATCTAAATATTCGTGAGCCTTATTGACGGGCGTAATCTATTGAAAATTGTTTAAATCTACCATTACCCCTATGAGATGTTACACAGGCTTATGTTCTTCATTATTCACAAGTAGATCGTGCATCAAAATTTTGTTTTTACTCTTATCCCGTCATATTATATCACATGCAAGATCTCACAGACTTACCGAAAACAGTTGAGTAGCCGTATCCATTCGCGGTCTTACGACGCACTATTTGATGCGATGTTGAACTCAATACCATCCCCACAGAGAATCAATAATAATAGAAAGTGAAAATCAAATCCTGTAATTCAATTGTAATATATATAAAATATTATCGTTTTGTGTGATATAGCATACGAGCATTCTTTTCACATTACCTTACGCTACCCATGAAGTATGTTATTTTATTTCTGTATAATGTATAACCAAATCTTTATTCACTTGCTGTCTACTTATAACACCTACTACAATATTTTATAAAAAGTTAAACATCGCTTTTATCAAGATTTTACTGAAAATAAAAACACGATAGGGTGCGACGATGTATGCGATAAAATGACGTATTGAGATGACACTGGTGCCACAATTTAAAATATTAAAGTATAATACGGGTGACCTACAAATATGACTACTATTAACATTTTAAAATATCGTAAACATAATTTATAATCTAATGGACCATAAATGACATATCCATAATATTTCCAATAAAATTACAACTTATGTATAATATCCGCTTCTTGCTTTCTACCTTTTTACATGAAAATCTCTTATAATCTAATTTATATATGAACGTCAAAGGAATTGAATTCAGTTCCTCGGGAATGAACTTAGCTTTTCCAAATAAATCCCTATAATAATCGCTACAACCCCAAACGTTGATACTAGGATGGCATAAGGAATTACCTAATTGTGGCCTCTAGAGAGACTTTGCAATAGTTAACAAAGCATCACCATTTGTAATGGCTCTAGCTATAAGCCATTCAAATAATGGACCTAGTAATTTACTGAAACTATTCCACTTGAACTCCAATTATTTTCGAGTCAAGTAAATTCTTGACTACTCTAGGCGCGAAGTCACGTCCCGTTTGTTGAAACAAGGATCAGTACCCATAAACAACATTTTATATCCCATAAAACGTCGGTAAATGTTTGCAAGGGAAAAACTGATTTGATTTTCCCATGAGCCTTTTACCGAAACTCTGGCTATAGTAGAATGAACCGACGGAATCTTGTTTATTTCTTCAATTTTCCTCCATTCCGTTTTTAGTGTTTCATTATACGAAAAGAACAAATGTGACGTCTTATGGAATCATTTTATTATTTACCTATCCATTAAATTTTCTCAAGTATATCATCATCATCATCATCAACCCATTACTGTCCCACTGCTGGGCACGGGTCCCCTCTCAAAAAGAGAAGGATTAGGCCATAGTCCACCGCGCTGCGGTAGACTTCACATACCTTTGAGATTTTTTTAATCTCTCAGGTATGCAGGTTTCCTCACGATGTTTCCCTTCGCCGTTTAGCAAGTGATAGTTAATTTCTAATACACACATAACTTTGAAAAATCAGAGGTGCCTGGGATTTGAACCTCGGACCCCTCGATCGAGAGGCCGACTTTCTTAACCACTAGGCTTTTTTTATCAAGTATGGCAAGTTTAAACAAATAAACTTTGCATAAATAATTATAAGTACGCTTTACTCACTAGTGGGTTCGTAAAAAAATCAAATGAATATACATATTTTCCATGAAAATTTTCAATAATAGATAGATTTATAAGCTATGGGTAAATGATTCCTGCCGACCTAGTCATGGTTCTAATTACAAATGGAATTGACCAAATTAATCTAAAAGTCATTAATACATCCTTTTATCTTGATTAATTACGTAGCGAACTTAATCTTGCGGTTTCTTTCAAATAACGCACATGAAAGGAACATAATAATTAAATCTGTCATTAACACCCAATATAACGTCACAGACCTTTGACAAACCTTTAGGCAATACCGTGCGCTTATTCGACCCTTTTGTTGCTTCCCGAGTTTCCGCAACTCCATATATCTTTTGTCATACATTAACTCTCGAAGTCTCTTTATGATTTCCTTCAATATCCGAGATTCAGCGTCATATCTGAGAAACTTATATGAAGACATATTGGTCTCATAATGTTTTTATTAACTTCTGCAACCCACACCTGCGTTAAAACTTATCTAGATACGAGTACTTGTTTATCTACTTATATTGTTTAGGTAACTTACGTGTTTGTATGTTATGGATGGGCACTGGTTGTTCTCACAAGCGAATTATACTCTATCACGTTATTCCAATATAAATTGGTTGATAGACACGCTGGTTAAAGGTAGATAAAAGCGGGCAGGTTAAATCGTATATTTAGCTAATATTTTATTAGGTAGAACGATTGAAATCTGGTATTTATTCCCACGACAATTAGCCCGAGTAAAGAGGGTACCTTCAAGACCAGAATAATCAGGGATATGAGAGTACAAAATAAGAAATGCTTACGTATCGTATAGTAGATTATTCAAAAGATAAAACATATCTTATGTTTGATGATTATGTTTTTATGTGGAAAAATGTTTTTAATAGGGTACCTGTAGTAGATAAAGAAAAATCGATTTATTAAATCACATTACTTAAATAATTCCATTATCGATAAATATACCAACAATGTACAAATCGAACAGAAATAAAAAACAATATTCTATTCTAAGCCTAAATAATAAAGGGTCATTCATTTATTCCTGAGTTATCTAGTGAACATGTTAGTTGATCAAAATATGAAGAAAATATTATTTCTTTAATTCAACGGTAAAGGAAAGTGTATTTAAAATCTACCTTTTTATGGTTATCATTGTTTTGGATGAATTTGAACTGAAAAGGGAGGTTCCACGATTAACAATCTCATTCCTTATTTCACATCATCAGCAACCCATTACTGTCCCACTGCTGGGTCTCCTCTCATAATGATAAGGATTAGGCCATAGTCCACCGCGCTGGTCAAGTGCGCGTTGGTAGACTTCACATACCTTTAAGATTTTTTTTTTATAAATCTCTCAGGTATGCAGGTTTCCTCGCGATGTTTTCCTTCACCGTTTAGCAAGTGATAATTAATTTCTAATACGCACATAAATTTGAAAAATCAGAGGTGCCTGGGATTTGAACTTCGGAACCCTCGATCGAGAGGCCGAGTTTCTTAACCATTAGGCTATCACTGCTTATTCCCTTTAGTACTTCCTTAAATCTTACTTTATTTAGTTCTATATACATTATTCTAAACTTCTATTTTGTTTAAGACTGAATGATGATATAATTGAATTGTTCTACGTTTAATTCAAATTTTCTATTCTCTATGTTAATTCACACTGAGGAATGAATAAAATTGTTTAGGGAAGGAAACGTGTAGACCAGTAATGAATAAATAAATAAATAAAGTAACCAAAATAACTGACTTGATGTAATCTAATCATTGTATGAAATATGTATGTTTTTTATGACAACGTAAATGTATTTTTTGAAATAGGAATGTATTGTGTAAGGAGTGTATTTATTTGTACACTGATGAGTACATGTACACATTTAGGTGGTAAATTTCGTACAGTTATGTGCTCCCCTGGCTACATTTGAAATTATTACCCCTAACACTTTTTCTAACAAGATAATTACTTAATCTAATGAATGAAGATTCAGAATATTGACTACTTCTTTCGCGTCAATTTATTTCAAAAACTATTATTTTGCAGTTTAGCCTACGTATTGAAATATTGTCTATATATTATTTTTTTCTCATATGGGTCGGCAAAATGCGCCTCCTGGTAACATCCTGTGAGACGCCCATCAGGTCAGCTTTAACTGCGACGCTAACTATAGTATAACCCTTCTCATTTTGTGGTCAGGAGATATTGAAAATATTTTGCATCAAGCAATACCTAATAAAACTTGATTTTTATTTCCCAGTGAGTTGATACATCATTTTCATTGCTATCTTTGTGCATTTCTTTCACGCATTTATTTACGGTTATGACATAAGCAAATATTCAGTAAAAACTAAATTATTCAAAGCATTTTATACCAGTTTAAAAAGGTTAACATTGCGGTATCCATTATACTCGTACCAACGTAGTTAGTTTTAATAATAAAAATTACTTTAATATAAGGTGCTTAAGAAATCGTCAGCGTAATTATCAATAGTAAACATTGACCTACAAACAAATAGACGCTAAGTACTGAATTCCCGAGAAACTATGCGACAAAAACATTTACGTAAAATATAGGGTTGGTTAACGAAAGCGTTGTTTTGGCACCTCCCGACGGTCTGTAAGTACACGCAATTTGGACAAACGCGGACCGTACTGTTACGCCCGGCCTATGTAAGCTAGAGTGCCAGTGCCTAGTGCTGCACATACATTATCTAATATATAAAAGGACAGGTGGGCTCTCACTCGAAGAGTCAGATCTAATCATTCATTTCGGCCACACGTCTTTTAATTTCCGTATTTTCACTTCCTCGTTATAAATTCAATTAATTCAATAAACTAATTCTCTTTGTGTTACGAAATTTCCTTTTTTTAAAAACCCTCATGAAGGGACCCGCGTAACAGTACCAAAGCTCTTTAAATTTTCAAAGGTATTTTGTAATACAAAAATACAAAATGAAAAACGGAAGCAAAGTGGAAAGGCACATCACATATTTAATGTTATATTGATACATACTAAGCAACGCTACGATCTCGCATCACTGACGATGTCTTCCCACGGTGCGATAATACGAGCTGATATCATCTGGCGTGGATATTTGATTGAAAATTTGTTCCTGTGGTTAAATTTATTGTCTCATGAAAGTATCTATCCTGTATGTTATTATTTTGATTTTGGTGTGAATTTTTGGATAATATTTTCACGTAAACCAGCATTATGGGTTTTATTTTTGAAAGTCGAAGTAGATATATTTGTTGGTAAGTCAATGTTAGTAAGGCATTTTTTCACATAGGCTTTAATTCATTGTGATAGCTTAATAATTATAAGTTTAAGATTTATATTATTTAGATAAGTAAATAAAATACAATTCATCCGTCGTCAATACAGTCCAAAATATTATAATCTGTAGTTGTATGTCACAGACAAAATGTATAATTACAAAATATAAAGCCTCCCTTTAACCGCGTGTATTAAAATCATGTCTCTTTTATATTCTGAATTGGGAGCCATTTTTATTCTTATTTATTTTTTAATAAAATAAAACTTTATTTACCAAAATATTCTTAAAATTCTATTTAAAACATTAAAAAGTTTCATAGTTAAATACTATGTTTTAAAAAGAAAAAAAAAACTTATATTAAATACTCAGTAACAAATAAAAAAGGCACTTTCAATATAAATAATGTTTTTTACTATCTTTTTTTCTTTGAATTTTTGTGTTTATGTGTGGCTCTACAACAAAATGAGTCAGTTTTCTTAAGCGATTGGCCATTTTGCATTATGACCAATTCTACGTTTTGGCTGCGACATTTATATATGTTACTATATAAAAAATATATTACTATATAGATAATATTTACATGTATACAAAATGTTTGTTGTTGGCACAAAAATAGTTGAGTTTTTAAGTGTTGTTTGTCGTTGTAGATAATTATAACTGAATGTGATAGCCAGCGAGTTAATGGAACTTGAGGCATTCCAGCTTAGCCTTAAATCATCAGGGTCATTAATAATTCCTTCTCATTATTTGGTTTCCGTTTTTTAATATAGTAGCAGTTGGACTAACAGCAAATCGCCATTATGCTTGAAAACCTTGCCATAAAATAAGTTGATCTGCTCTGTTATACTAGCTTACTAATATATATTATTATGTATAAACTATTATTATAAAAAATAGACATTTTGCTGCTGACTTGTTTCGTATTAAAATGTTTATTGTAAAAAGATATTTTGAAAAAATGTTTCGCGTGCCTTCAATTCACTATATATAGCACAATACAAATGTACAGTATTTTATGTTTTAGGTATAAGGAACAGAGCTCATTCTCAAGTGATTGACTTTTACGGGGATAGAGATAAAGGAAAGTTACACATTTTTGTCAAATAAATGTATATAAGATTGTATAGGATTAGGTATATAAAAAAAGCACAAAGGTTTATTATTATAAGGTTTGTTGAAAATAATAGATATATTGTTTTATTTGTAGGTAATAAGATAAACATTTTATTAATTGTAGTTGTAAATAATTTCTTAAACAAGCTTTAGTAATAAATATAATATATATATTTAAAATAAAATGTTGATCAACTTAAGTGCAATATTTTGCTATACATACGTGTCATAGTTTTAAAAAGATTCAAATGTATTAATTTTGATTCAAGTAAAAGATTTTTGAAATCATCATTTGTTTCATTTTTTACCACACAATAATAATTCGCCAAGTAAGAGTCGAACCCGCAAATGGAGGCATCTGTACCACCAAATGTTAACTATTTTTACTTATTTTTATTAATTTTGTTCTTTTCAACAATATTTAGTTATATTACACAAAAATAGATGACGTTGGGGCGATGATGAATGTTACGTAAACAACGTATAATATAATTAAAATAAAACAAAATAAAATATTTTTTTATTATATAATACAAGTTATAGTGGTAGTAGTATAATACCAGTTATAGTAGTAGTAAACGGAAAAAAATTCAACCGTTTCCCTAGTACGGTTTAACAGTTAGATCGAAAAATGCCGAAAAATACCGGTTTCTTGTATGGAGACCCCCTTTAATATTCAACTTTATTTTATTTTTAGTATTTGTTGTTATAGCGGCCACAGTTATGCATCCTCTGTAAAAAAATGTGTCTATCTATTGCGGTTCCAGGGATATAGCCCTGTGTCGGATGGACAGACGGACAGACAGCGAAGTCTTAGTAATAGGGTTCCGTTTTTACATTTAAAAATTAAAAATTAACAGAGATAACTTGTTCGTGACTCATGCTTAGGGTTCAGATTTCGAGACCTAAATTCAGATTATTCAATGTTTACTATAGCATTCTTGAGTAATCAATCTCTCCTACTTAGAATAACAAAGATAAAAATTTAATCATTAAACCAGAAATTATCACATTTATATCCTTAGTAAAACACTGGATAGATTGATTGTTAATATAAATATTAAACAATTATATTAATTATCAATAATTATATTTATTGGTGAGCATTAAATATAATAACAAGATTGAATCTGAAATCGGTAAATAAAAACGAACCGAGCGCCTTTTATAAATCAATAGCAAATGCGACTACCAATATTAATTTGAATGGAACTCAAATTGTGGAGGCGGTATGTCGCTTACATTTAATATTTGAATTCATCTGGCAATGGTAATGCTCATCAGCCTTTTTCAGTCCTACTTGGGGTTGCCAGGTGGTCCGAATTCGTCTAGATTGTCCCGACATTGTATTTGATTCAAGTTGGTACCAACATATATTATTTTCTTTCGTAAAATATATATATTTTTGAATCTTAATATTTATTTAATCCGACAATAATCACAAAACATGTTTTTTTTATTTTACCACATACCTGATTTTCGTCCTGACAACTGTAGTCCTCTTGCTTAATATATATGAATCAATTTTGAATAAATGAGATTTGAATTTGAATTTAGTACAGGTTTTACTCCGCTAGTTAACATTAAATGCATTACACGAAAACTTTCTCCATTAAACCCATTCAAATATGCATAGTTTTATGATAATCGGCCAAACAATGGTGAAGTTTAATTAAGTAAGAGTTGTAAAACCAGTATCGTCTGACGTGGAGTACCACCACATGTTTTTCTTATGTGAAGTATTGTCATGTTTAGGAAGGGTGTGGACATCGCCCGACTTTCAAAATTGTGAGGCGAAAATCTTAATCTTTAGGAGTAGCAATTCATGTCTTGTCGACTCCCCTAAAGCAAAACTCCTGTTCTATATAGAACTGGGTGATGTCCATGGACGGCAATCAAACCTTACCAACCAACAGGTGGTCTGCATGCTTATTCGCATCAATTTTCGAAAACGTAACGATTATAACATATATCAACTTCCATTCAACATAACCAACATCCGTTTTATAATATCACCATTTCAAAGCAAGTAAAACATGCAATTACTTGGAACGTATAATTTCAGCAATTACCCAACATCAGTCACAACCTGCATAGAATTACAACGGGTTTGCTAATGGCGAACTCTAACTAAGTCATGGCTGTGTCGTTTACGACTTAATTTTAAACTGTGTAAGTGCTCGGGTACTCATTATAAATAGTTTTAGACTTTGTTTTTTGCCTGTCATTGCAATCGACCCGACTGCGGAGGATCATGTTTTTCCAGCGTATGAAATGAAATGTAATAATGAAATGTGGAATGAACTTCCTCCTGAGGTATTCCCTCAGGATTATGACATGGGGCTCTTCAAGAGGGGTGTAAAAAGAACTCTCCTTCAAAGCCGGCGATGCATTGGCGAATGGCGACTCCTCTGGTGTTGCAAATGTCCATAGGCGACGGTGACTGCTTTCCATCAGGTAGCCCGTCTGCCTTATCGTTAGGTTAAATATAAAAAAAAAGTAAATACACTGACTGTATATTTGTATAGGCCTCCGGTGGCACTTACAAATTGTGAGTTACAATATTTTTTCTTAAACTACTACCGGATCGGAACTGTACACTATATGTATATCTCATTCTTCAGCATAGCAGTTGAAACACCTTTTTTATAATATCGGAGTAGCAGACGAGCATGCAATTCACCTGATGGTAAGTGGCTACTGCCGCCCATGGACATCTGTAATCAACCCCAGATAGGATTAGATATTCCTACCTGAGGTCGGCCACAGATGCGCCGCTACCCCTGAGGACTAAGTTGGAACGCCTCGGAAAAGTATATCTCCCTTACCACACCTTTCAAAACGGAACACAGCAGCGCCTAACACTGCTGTTATTAGGCAGAAATAGGTGTGGGGCGGTGGTGCCGGAGTCGAACCACAAAGGGTTCTACCACCTTCACAGCTTGACGGATTTTAACATGAAGTGTC
Source organism: Epargyreus clarus (assembly GCF_041222505.1). NCBI lineage: Eukaryota > Metazoa > Arthropoda > Insecta > Lepidoptera > Hesperiidae > Epargyreus > Epargyreus clarus. Next base: position 15,319,021 of record NW_027332230.1, read on the forward strand.
GTTGGATACATCTAAATTATGAAATTGACTTTGGCTATATTTTGAATCCTGTAATGTCAAAACGATTCCTTTTTTTTAATATTAACCCTTGATATTTTTAGAACTATAACATTTTTTATCCTACAAAATCCTTTAATTTCATATTAAACTTTCGTACAAATCGGCTACAAACAGGCAGTTGAGTAACAAAATTATATAATCCATATTTATGTTTATATACTTAGTTTTCAAATATAAGTTCTTATGCAACATATGGTAATTTTATAGTATACAAGTAGTCAGTCTAGTATGTTAATGGTTGACCAGAATCAGGTCATGGTCACGCCGGAGTCACAGTTCACGCTACGTGAACATGCCTTGGAGAATCATTTTGTGGGTCACTGAACCTTAACTATAAACGTCAACTTGTTTGTTTTTGGCACATAAATCTACTGTAAGAGTAGTAAATAAAAACTTATTTCAAAATTTACCCAATTAGATACTTCAATTATAAAGATGTCTTTTTGTATTTATTTTCAACCTTTCTATTTTCTCATTTAGAAAAATATAAATAACTGTTGCATGTACATGGACTGCAACTAATCGATGACAGCTGCTATATTTAAATACGGCTAATTAACGTTTAAACTAGATCACAGCAACCAATGCGTAATCTTACTCATATATACATATAAAATTCTCGTGTCACAATGTTAGTTACCGTACTCCTCCGAAACGGCTTTACCAATTTTCAACAAATTTTATATGCATATGTAGTAGGTCGGCTACTATCTATTTTATAATATCATATCCCTAAGTGATAAGGGTTGTTCATCCTTAACATTCTTTTATTTATATGGACACACAACTTTTGCCGGGTCAGCTAATAATTTAAAAAAGACTTATTATGTGATCTAAAATTAATCGTAAAAGGCAGCTTCACACTACTGTTACAATGTAGTAGTCGTTATAATGTCGCAAGCAAACTACAATAACAACTAACACAATGTGTACAAGTTGCAGACGTGTGGCAATAAAGAGTGTGCCAGAAAACTCCAAGATCTTCAATGATACGTATTTCAAGTTAAAAAATAAGGGATCTGCGATAAGGAAGGAACAAACGTCAAATAGAGAAGTCTAAATTCATTATTGATCACATCTGCCTGACAAGAGTTCGATTTTCGCGTGAAACCCTTGTACCACGCGGGTCAACAAATTAGTCTGTTCTGAGTATATTACTACGTTAAATTTAATATCTAATGAATATCCTATATGGTTTCAGAACTTTCTATCTTTTGCCCGTTAATAAAATACAGCTCAAAAACAATTACTTACAATAAGTACACATATTATTAGAATCTTATTGCAAACATGATATCAAATATAATACATATCTGATATTCCCAAATAAGTTGTTCGAGTGCCCTCAGGCTTTGAAGCTGTCATTGTCCTCTACATTCCGATTTTCTTTGTAAATAAAACGCGTGATTCAAGGATTCTTCTCAAACCTCAAAAGACTTCATTTCACATCCTTAGTTATAATTGTAGTGCATTTTATACCTCAAGATTTTTTTCTTGCAATGCACGCAGCATAGCAATTTTTATTAGTATCTGTCTGTCGATCAGCCTCTACTGTTGATAAAAGAACTATACTTTCGTGCGGTATGAACGCATCTGTGATTCATTTCCTATTATTTCACTGTATATGGAGCTGAATATTTCTATCGAATAAATGTAGAAACACGTTTACTAGAAAAATCAACATAAGAACTAAGAAATACTTTGCTTCAATCTTTTCAATCATAGGTGATAGAGGAGAGGAGTATAAAGTGCCTTTGCTGCCGAGCAGTACAGTGTCATTTTTATTACCTATTAGGCAACATGATTTTTTTGTTTAGTTGTTCTAAAAGCAAATCCCACATTAAAATTTGGGATAAGATCACAATCCCACAATGGAATGTAAACACGATCATACCAAATACACAAACAAAGTCGCAAAGAACCATTAATAGAGACATACTGTATTCCATTTATCTCTTAAATTCTGCACTTACTTTATTACATTATTTTTTCAAATTAGCAGATATTTTTATGATGATAATATGTTACGTCTTTTATCTGACGTAATTATCTCTTTGACATCTAAGCCTACGACGTAATGTTGGTAATAGCTTCTTCAAAAGTTAAGGAATTTTCAAGAAAAAATCTCGAGGAGTGACATCGACCTTTCACCGCGAAAATAATACCTACAAGGTGGTGGACGTGAGAGGAGCCTCAACTGGAAGCTTAAGTATAATGAGTCCAGAAAATTTAAATATTTATGTTCATTTGTGGCAGGACGACACAAGTTCGAGAAAATCCCTGAAGGAAAATAGGGAACAATATTTATCGGGAAATATGTTTGGTATTTTCAATATATTTTGTCGCGCCAAGGGATGTTATTCTTATCGAACGTTGTTTAATTTGCCGTGGGCCATTTAGGGTTCCGCGAGGAAATTCGTGGACAAAAATGATAGCCTTGCTGGATATGGTTTAAAAAAAATAGGTTTAAGCCGTAAATTTACCACTAAGTGCCAATTGATAAACGTCACGAGCCTTTAGGACATTTATAGTCCAAAATTTATGAGTCAATTTCTCACAAAGTTTTATTTCATCCGTAAGCATGTGATTATTAATTCCTTACACGCACATAACGTCTGATTGTCAGAGAAAATTTGCATCCAGTCAACAACATATTGATGATTAGAAAAAATATTCTCCATTTCCTATTTATAGGACCTTCAATTTCCTCTCGGCTTAGTCTTTTATTGTGTAGCGCTAAGCCCTCTGTCACGGATCAATACTTCCAATTATGCGCGACGTCTTTTCTTCCAGAAGCGTTTTTATAAACATTTTAATAGAGAATCAGTAAAATAAACAAAGTTATGCCAAAGAGGCTTAGTGGAAAAATCCGCAGAATAAGTGAAATGGAGCGATTTTAAATAGGTTTCTAAGAAGCGCGCTGAGCCCGGCGGCGTGTAGTTTGTAATTGATCTACAAATTCAGGCAATATCAAGTGCGGTCTGTTGTTGGATGGAAGACCGACGGTAACTTTTTATGTTAGTTTATGTGCTTTAGAAATCACGTTAGGCAGTCCGTTGTTATCAAATCTTACCAGAGCCCGTCTGGGCGGTTTGTAAAGAGTTTACCCATAAGTCAATAAGCTGTATTGCCTATTTCCTCAAACAACTAGGGGACATCTTGATACAATATGCTCCAAGTCCTCCTTTAGAAGTCCTTCTGATAAGTATCCAGAAGATCGAGGCATTTGCTGCCAAGCGATTCAGTACCACTTTCACAACTATTTGTATTTTTTTTTATTTAGTAGATACTTGTCTATATCAAGTATCTCCTGCCTGTCGACTAGGCGACTAAAAGCGGGCCAGAAGCCCGCTTTTAGTCGGTTGCGGGCGGCAAGAGTGAGTACGCACCAGACGATGTGAAGAGCGTCAAAGTCACCTGGGCGGAGCCCGATGGGGCAACGCGCTAAGTGGACTCCGGTTGCGTTCCTTCGTAGATCCCGGAGCCCTCTACGCAGCGCCAAGGACGGCCACCGGGGGGGTTTTAGAGCGATAAGAATCCCATATACACGTTTCCCCCTCGATAACAAAAAAAGGTATTGATTCCTATATTTTTTACTACAGTTGAATTAGCACCGCTTCGCGAACACTCGAAGTCATAAAACCCAGCCTGCCTTAACCTAATCTAGTATTACCAGTTCTAGAAAAGTATTTCAAAAGTTTAGTTATTTTGTAATTCTAGCCAAACCATACATTGTGTCCGTCTATAAATTTAAATTTTAGACAGACCTTTATAGTAAACGGGCTAATGTGATGGCTGAAAGATAAGGCTACCAAATATATCCTCGGCAGTGAACATCGTTGCAACACACTTATTGATTTATCAACACTACGAAATTAGCCTAATAACAGCAGTATTAAGCACTTCACTTTTCTTGTCTGAAGGATATAACCACTAATTTACTTATTTTTGTATGTTGTTGAAACACAAGGTGTTTCAACAACATACAAAAATAGTGCTGGATTGATTTCAAATTTTCACGGGCGTCAGCGCTGGCCCTCAGGCGGACTACACACTCGTATGATACGTGTAGTCAACTCGTATTTCAACTTCATAAAAATACGAATTCCTTTGATTAAATACTAAGACAGAAGATACCCTGCAAAAATGGTATCGTTAACGACGGTAAACCTTATCCTTACTAATATTATAAATCCGAAAGTAACTCTGTCTGTCTGTCTGTCTGGTTGTCTCTTCTTCACGCCTAAGCCACTGAACTGATTTTAATGAAATTTTGTACAAAGATAGTCTGAGACCCGAGAAAGGACATATGATAGTTTTTATCTCGAAAATCCCACGGGAACTAGAGATGGCGATCTATGATCGATAAATCGGATAATCGATCTTTTGGACCAAAAAATCGATTATTTTAATTGATATAAGTAAGGATTGAATCGCAAACTATGCATTTGATCAAGTGATGATCTTTAGCAAAGTTGTTGTCCATGAGCCCACGAAGGTTTCAGAGTTGGTACGGCCAATTTTCGCCAGATGACGGCACTTTCATTCCAATGAAGGTACGAATTTTCAGTTTTATATATCGCGGGCGACGCCGCGGGCAATAACTAGTACAAAATAAGTCGAAGAATATTACGATAAGAAGTCTCTAAAAGATTCATTTCGGAGATGCAAGCGTTGCACAATGCACAGTTACGTAATAAAAATAAGGTTCAGCTTACGGTAGTTAAAAGTGAAAACAACCATTTCACACCTGTCACTCAAACTGACTTATTTGCTCGCTTTCTTTTTAGCGAAGTGTTAAGTTAATATTACCGTAATGGGTTAATACTTCAGGCAAGACACCGTTTTATAACATTATCAAATTAGCATTCATCTTGTGTTAGTCAAGATGGAATATCTACAATACCTTTGTGTGGATATTTTTGTTATGAAATTCAAGTGATGATCATTTTCATGTTTAATTATAATAAAGGAGTAGCAGAACAGCATGCAGTCCACCTGATGGTAAGTGGCTATTGCCGCCCATGGACATCTGTAATCAACCCCACATAGGATTAGATATTCCTTCCTGAGGTCGGCCACAGATGCGCCGCTACCCCTGAGGACTAAGCTGGAACGCCTCGGAAAAGTATGTTTCTCTTACCACACCGTTCAAAACGGAACACAGCAGCGCCTAACATTGCTGTTATTAAGCAGAAATAGGTGTGGCGGTGGTGCCGCCGGAGTCGAACCACAAAGGATTCTACCACCTTCAAAGTTACGTTTGTATTAGGATATTCTCACCTATACATTGTGTAAAAAACCCCAAATAAGATTCAAGTCCTACGTGAAATTGGCTATGAATGCGTCGCTGTCCCAGAGAAATAGTTGTTGGAGGAAGTTGAAATGCCTCATATAGGTATCTTTCACTTACCACACTTTTTCCAAAAAAATAAGATGATTTAATATTATATTTACCCAATATATCTGTACTGGTTCGGTTAGTACAAATATAATGCAAATCGATCCACTACCGTCCTACCCGCACGGCGTCCACACTAAGAGTGACGTACCAGATCAACTGACAGCTACTCGATGTCGCCAGATGCGTACCAATACCGCACGCCATACCAGTACTCGTACTAGTACTCGTATCTATGTTTAATGTCTAATTATGAGCGTACTTACTAATACACTACAATATCCACAAAGGGTACGACTCCTCCTCCTCCTTCTAATTCTACAAATCACCATCACCAATACTGTTATATAAAAATAGAATACACGCTTAAGCAATTGTCACTGTAGTAATTAACGAAATTCAAAACTAATTTCGTAACACCGGGATGGGATGGATTTGAGAAAGAACCTTGAAAACAGTTGAATAACTAAGCCCTTAAATATAATTTAAATACCTGTAGGGCTTAAAACAAATCCTTTCATACAAGTGAAATAACCTAATTTAAATTACTTTACGTAAACTAGATTTTAGGGTTATTTTACGGTTTTTGAAACAAACAGATATTTCTTACTGCTTTTAATAATTTTTTTTCTATAGTGTTTGCTGCATTGCAAACGGTGTAGTCTGAAGTACCTAGTTCCAGTTCTGCATGTACCATTAGGTTAAGTTTAACATTGTAAAAAACATTTTTTTAAAGATGTATGTTATGGAGTTTCTTTTGTCGCTTCTTCTCCATAACGAAATACCTTCTGAAGTGGTGGTAGTTGTATTGACCTCAAAAAGTGCTCTGTAAAGAAACTATTTTGATTAAAAAAATTATTAGATTTGATTTCTTTGAAGATTTTGTGGTCAGTTGCGCCCATGAACACCTATAAGCAACCATATATAATAGAAACATAAAGAAGGTAAAACTGTCTGTGGTTCGACTCTGGTGGTGGCGGTACCACCTATTTCTGCCTAATAACAGCAGTGTTAAGTGCCGCTGTACCAACACATCTGTGGCCGACCTCAGGCAGGAATTTAATCTTATCAGGGGTTGAATACAGAGCTCTATGGGCGGCAGAATCGAATGACAATAACAATTCAAAGTACGGCATAGGGACATACTGACTTCTGCCAGGAAGTTAATTAATTGCTTGAGGCTTGGGGTAAATCCTTAAAGTAACGTTGAACCTTTCCCAAGTAAGGGCCGGGCTTAAAGTTGCCAGGTTGCCCTGAATAAGGATGAGCCAGATAATATAAGTTTTACTGCCATCTTTTACGGTGGATTACAAAGCGTTTAATTTAACAGCTGAAATACATTACATTACGGTATACACAATTTAAATGTAAGAGTTAAAATTTCAAACTCGGTTGAAAACAGTTTGACATATACGATAGCATCATATTCTCAAAATTTATATCAATTTACACCAATCAATAAAATTGAATGTTATTTCGAGAAATTTAAACATGAATCTGATGTTAATTGATCACTGCAAACGACTTTTCAGCAATAATAAAGTTCAACCCTAAATATATACTGGAGTTCCACTTGCGTCCATCATCTCAGAATTTTCCCAAAAAGGATGGCGTGCCCCTTGTAGATAAATATCCCTTACTGCATCCTTCAGGCAGGCAGTGGTTAAGAAACTCGGCCTCTGGATCGAAGGGTCCGAAGTTCAGATCCCAGGCCCGCACCTCTGATTTTTCAAAGTTACGTGAATATTAGAAATTAATTGTCACTTGCTCAAGCGGTGAAGGAACACATCGTGAGGAAACCTGCATACCTGAGAGATTTATAAAAAAAATCACAGGTATGTGAAGTCCACCAATACGCACTTGGCCAGCGCGGTGGACTATGGCCTAATCCTTCTCACTCTGAGAGGAGACCCGTGCCCAGCAGTGGGACAGTAATGGGTTGATGATGATGACTACATCTTTCGAACTGTAACACACAGTTACACAACACGAAATAGTTTTAACACATTTAACCATTAATCCTCTTTCGTAATTGCTCAAAACAGGATTCCAAAAATTATCACAAAGCTCCAAAATCTCCAATCGACACCTATTTCTATATAATCAAGTAGACTGTAACGGACCTTTCCAAAGTTTCCAATTAATTTAAAGGTTACACAACTTTTCTAAAACAGTCCTTAATATGGCTAATTATACAGATTATATCAGTGAAGAAAAGACATCGCAACAAACACCATAAACATAAACCTGCCTATAATTATATTTATAAAGGTCACGTGTACATTTATGTATTATTGTTTTGATTTGAATAAATACCTTATGGAAGTAGTTCATATCCAGCTAAACGCGATGTTATCAGACATGCTATTAATCTATATATATCTACATTAATATATATAATAATATATAATCTACAGGAGGATGCATTAATACTTGTAGGTATATTTTAGGATGTCCCTGTAGTTCCGGGATCAGAATAGGGCTACGGTATCCTCTGCCTGTCATAAGAGGCGACTAAAAGGGGGCTTTCGGGGTTGCGGGCGGCAAAAGTGGGAGCTCTAACCGCCTGGCTAGCGACCCCGGGAAGAACGATGGTATGTGTGACCTCATACCGTCGTAGGCTCCACACGGAGTGGCGAGATTTATAATCATCTGGGCGGAGCCAGACGGGGCCACGCGCCAAGAGGACTCCGGTTGCGTTCCTTTGGAGATCCCGGAGTCCTCTTCGCAGCACTGAGGACGGTCACCGGGGGGGTTTTAGTGCGGTAAAAGTCCCACTCCTACGGCGTCGGGTACATTTTGAAGGTTTCCCCCTCGTCAACAAAAAAAAAAGGTATATTTTAGGAGGGATCAAGGTATTTATTACGAAAGCAACAAATAAGCATTCAGTCCATAAACATATCTACAAATTAATACCTATCTATTTAGCAAAGAATATTCCATTTAATTTTATTCTTATTTTCTATGACATTGTTAGGAAAGAAACCCGATTTTATAAACGGTCTTATATTTTTTAACAAATATTTTAACCGAAATATAAAAGATTTATTTACAAACCATAACTCGAACATAAAAGCGCGTTTCGTTTTAATGAGACCACTTAAAAACCTTTCTCTTAATTATTACCTGTAATATTTTGAAGTCTCTTTATGTGTAAAAACATTACCCGCTCACGGCCTACTTTAACGACAACGTCCAATGTAGCACCAAAACTGTCATAAAACAGAAATCGGATTCATAAATGTATGATAAATGGCACTATAAGCTACAGAAAGTAATTGCTTCCACGATAAAGCAGTAAAGATGTTATTAAAAATATCTGACTATCAGCTTATTGAAGTAGTAAACGAGTGAACCATGGATATCTGATACCAAATCTCATAGGTAAGTATAGATATCTCACCGCTTTGTAATTGGAGGAAGCCATTAAATGGCTTAAACGGCTGACAATTCTGTCAGCCATTTAATAGTTGTCATGGTGTAATTTACGCGGAACAATGCCGACATGCGCAGTTAAGACACAAAATCGAAGAAAAAGTGCGAGGAAATATCGTGTCATTCGTAAATGATTTAAAAACTACATTTAAATATTTTTAAGACACGAAAATAGATGACAGTGACAATTTCAATTGTCAATACTGGTTACATTTTCTTGTTAGGAATGAGTAATCTTTACTAAGCTATGCCGAATCTATAGAATAGATTCTACCTAACGCTGATATCAGGTACAGTACCACGCCTGAGGACTAAGATGGTTCATCATCATCACTATCAACCCATTACTGTCTCACTGCTGGACAGGGGTCTCCTCTCAGAGTGAGAAGGATCAGGCCATAGTCCACCGCGCTGGCCAAGTGCATATTGGTAGACTTCACATACCTTCGAGATTTTTTTTAATATAAATCTCTCAGGTATGCAGGTTTCCTCACAATAATAATAATAATACTCTTTATTGTACCATAAAATGAAATAGAACATAAAATGAAAACATACAATTTAGGACGACACAAAAGGCGGTCTTATCGCTAAAACAGCGATTTCTTCCAGACAACCTTAGGGTGAGGAGTTAAAGAAAGTATGAAATACAATAAAAGGTAGGGTGCAAAATTATTAAAATGTTAACTAATAATATGTAAAATGAAGTGTAAGATAAGGGATAGCAGTAGGAGAAGAATAAATAAATGTTTCCTTCACCAATGTTTTCCTTCACCGTTTAAGCAAGTGATAATTAATTTCTAATACGCACACAACTTTGAAAAATCAGAGGTGTGTGCCTGGGATTTGAACCTCGGACCCCTCGATCGAGAGGCCGACTTTCTTAACCACTAGGCTATCACTGCCTAAGATGGTTGCTTCTTAGGAAATCAGACGGCATCCACACCCTTCCACTGTAACGCTGAACTCCTTCACGCTATGATAGATGTGACGATAGTATCTTCCCGGTTGAATTGTTCGTCCTACTTCTTCTTCTTTGTTACACTCTTGAAAGTGCTGACGTCGTCATCATGTTACATTTTTCCTCTCATGTATCTCGCCTCACGATATATCCTATACCTATTATTATAAAAAAAACGTAGGTTTATTTACCGCAGTAGATTAATAACTTCGCAAGGAGGCTTATAATAATCTCTTAGCCGGAAAAAGAGGGCGTCGTTATCCCTTAATCGCTTCCTCGGATATTTACGAGAGGACAGAGGGGCGTAATATGCTAGGCTGCCAACATACAGAAATATAATAATCGATTTACCAAACTGTACCAAATTGACATTTTAAATTAATGAATGAGTTACACTCATCCACGTAACAAGACAAGTCTATTTTTATTGAACTAGCAAAGAAGATCTCATGGTAAACTGTCACTACTGCCCCTGGATGTCTGTGCCCAACTAAATATAGTACAAGAACTACCTGAAGTCGTTGACAGATGCATTTCCCCCGCGGACTAAGATGATCAACTGAAACAGAGTGGCAAAAAATAATAATTTGTTGTGAAATGTTAACTTATACCTATGAAATGAAAATTTTAATAAATTTTCAGTCTAATAAAAGCAAAAAAAAATAAATAAGTAATTACACTAGCAATAGGTGTGGCGGTAGTGTCTCTCTGGTCGTACCATACTTATTCCACCACCTTTCAAGTGATTAAGTACTATAGCTCTGTCTTGAAAATGTATAGACCGGGTAGAAACGAAAATATATTAAGACCCATTTCCTCATGTCGACACTTTTTCTTTTAAAATAATGCCTTAAAACAAGAAGCTGGTTAAGTGTGATTTGGTAGACTACACACATCTTTGAAATTTTATACACAAGTCACTCATGAAAGTTTCCTCACTACATTATTCATAAATTATAACAATTATCACAAACTACGTATACCGAATAATTTCATAAACCAAAGATTTTAGGATTCGAGACCCAGATCCTAACCACAAACCGAAAATCATGTCACAAGTCCTCAACAAAACTGGTTCAGTTAATGAAACAGCCAGATGGCAATGGAACCTGTTTTAAAAGCCACCAGAATTTTATTACTGAATTCGCGCGAAAATAAACATATCCCATACTTGTATTCATTCAAAAATCACCTTTAGACCCAAGTAGTACAAACTAAAGCTAAAAGTGTTAAAAGTAATAAAATGTTTACTCCCATCCAGTTTACGATAGGTATAAATTGTAGTGAAGTGGACTAAGCCTCGAAGCAGATAAGTGCATTGATTGAGGTCAATGCAATGTTCAATCGATATGACATCGGGTAATACAAAGTTTTATATACTATACAGAAAAGTAGTATCATATGGCTGCAACCTTATAAACTGACCGGCTAAGCAAAGCCACGCACCGCTTTGGTTTTGTCAAATATTAATTATCAGGGAATTTTCTGATAGCCCTGTGGATGTAGCTGGATAAAATTTAGTTATTTAAAAAATCTCTCATTCAGAGATGTAGTAACATGTGTAGATGATACAAGTAAAAACAGCAGCGATAGTCAAGTGGTTGAAACACATCCTCTGGATCGAATTCGATCCTCGATCTTTTTTTTTAAGATTTCTCGTGTCTCCTCAAGATGTTTCACCGTTTTAAACAAGTGATAATTAATTTCTAATACGCACATAAGTTTTGAAAAATCCGAGGCCTGGTATTTGAACTCGATCAAGAGGCCGAGTTTCTTAATCCCTGGGCTATCACTGCTTTTCGAAAAAATCTCAACGGTGTGTGAAGTCTACCAACGGTGGAGTATGGCCGAAACCCCTCATTCTGAGAGGAAACTCGTGCCTAGAAGTGGTATTATAATGGTTTACGATGACATGTAAATACATTGATTAATGACTAAGCTTTGAGTTTTGAAGCAAACATTTTACTAGCTGACCCGGCAAACGTTTTGTTGCCATATAAATAAAAAAATGTTAAGGGTGAACAACATTGTGACACGAGAATTTTATAAACAGGATAACAATTGACAGATTAGGAAGGCCCATAGCACTCTCCAAGTAGCAAAAATACAAGTAATAATAATTTTTCAACTGATCTTGAGTCCGTCGGCAAAGTTTTAGGTATGACAACCGCGTAAGATGAATATTTAACTTTATAAACGGATATTATTTACACAAGTTGCGAATATATTTGTGTTTCATGTGTGATACATTATCATATCTGTACCCCTACCAGGAGTTTTCAAAACAACGCAAATGTTTACGTTATGTATGCTCAATCCATTCTTCTGTTCCGTTAGATTCAGTAGAATGATTTGTCAAAAACGCACCACTGAGTAAACATAACAAAAGTAAGTGCTCAAGTGACCTTGAACTTTTTGTCTCCCTCAAATGTTCGCAAAAAAGTGAGACAAAACATAAAGCGCCATTCTGTCAATTTAGACATTTAATTTTATGTTTTGAGTATTACTTGTACCGCGTCAAATGTTGTACCACATTATATGAACATTATGCCAAAATATTATTGATTAATTATATAACAAATATTTACAAAAACACATTTGCAAATTTAAATAATTTAAAAATGAATATTTTAATATAAAAAACAATATAACACTTTAAATAAATATTTGGACTAAAAGGTTTATGTTGCCGCCTTAAAAAAAAAATTCAAATACAAAGTTTCATTGCGAAGTTTGTAACTGTCAAAAATAATAAAAGAAAAAACTGTTTGAAGTATTTATTACATATTATAGCACCTATTGTATAAAACTAATGTCTTACAAAGCAATAATGATGATAAGGTTGGAAATGAAAGTGCCGGGTTGCAGTTCATACTTTTTTATTCTACCACTGCTTCGGAAGGTATCTTATCTATATGTAGGAGAAAGAAGAATAAGTAAAAAAAAAAACTATGTGGTTGCTGCGTGTAGCCTGGTAGCCAGCCTGTCGCGTATCTGGCGACCCAGGAACAGCATGTCATCTTCTGCCTGCTGTGGATCCAATGAAGGCACAGCAATGACTGGAGTTTCTGAAAACAAAATATTTTATTATGTACCTTTTAAAAATTAAAATTGATTTCATACAAAAAATATATATATTACAAGGAATTTAACAACTACCAAGAATTTCTTCATCAGACAGGAAGTCTTTAAAGTCTAGTGCAATATTATGTAACACTGAACATGCAACAATGATTTTTGCACATTTGTCTGGCTTGTAGTGCAATACTCTGTCTTTATGCAGACATCTCCATCTGTTTTTGAGTCGTCCAAATGTATTTTCAACTATGACTCTTGTCTTGCTGTGTATTGCATTAAATGATTCTTGAGAAGAATGTGGTGTTGGGTTTATGTAGGGCGTCATGAGCCATGGTCTTTGAGGGTACGCAGAGTCACCTGTAAAAATTAATGGAATCGAAATTATTAATAAGCATAATAACTGAAACCTGACCTACTTATTAACATATATCGCTTTACCTAAAAGCCAAACCGATTCGCCATTCCGGTGTAAAGATTGCATAAATGTATTAATGGTGCTATTATTCCATATGAAGGCATCATGACTTGCTCCACCAAATTTGGGATTGACATATAATATTCTGCCCTCATGATCCGAAACCTGGCAAAACAAAAACTTGTATGTTTCAATTTAGTCACTTGCTATATAAATTTCATATTAATGCCTATACTTACTACTTGCACATTAATGGAGTGATAATGTTTCCTACAGAAATAAAGGTGTTCCTCGTTCCTTTTGGGTTTTTTTATTTTGAAATGGGAGCCATCAATGCTTCCTAAGACACCCGGGAAGCCATACTTGTTGTAGAAACTAAAAGTAATTCAAAAGGTTATTCAAATTAAAATTACATGTATCCCTAAAATGTAGATGGTATAAATAAATTGTTAAATACTGACTTTTGTGTGGTACGCTGTCTATCTTCAGGCAAACATGGAAATTTTATAAATTTTTTTGTCACATGAGGGTGATTTAATGCCTCCGTGACCTCTTGCACGTACCCGCTAATCGTCTCTTGCGACAGGTAATTAGCCTCGCCAATGACACGCTGGTAATCGCCATTGGCGTAGAATAGTAAAGCGCTAAGAACCTAGAAATATAACAATTTTGTACATTGTATTGTACGACAAGTAACTATTAGGTATCTATAGAAAACAAAATCTTACCTTAGTCTCCAGCGACACCCTTTGTGATTTCCTTAAATCAGTATTTTCCCTTAATACTGTGCACAAATAGGTAAACCCCCTCTTTGAGAGCCGGTACAACTGGATGAACTTCTTCTCCGAGACACGAGATACGTTGCTCCGTTTCTTTAAATATAGCCGCTGCCTCGCCCGATGGTCTGCTTCCTCCTGCTGCTCAATCATCTTCCCAGCAAAATGGTATTTAGCGGCAAACATTTTCAAACAAAATGAGCAAAACACAAAACACGGCGAAAAGTCCGCTGACTGACAACTCGGTTGTCCGTTAATGTAAATGTCATGACGTATTTTACGGATTGATAATTGTCAAATAAGCAACTCATAATGCCAAATCGCGATTTGACGGCTGTTTATGTCTCAAACGTAACGTAATTATTGTAAAAAAACCGTTTTTGTAACTCGTGTTCCGACACTATACTTCGGAAACAATCCGCTAGGGGCGCTGATTGGAATTTGTATGGGCAAATACGTAAACAAATACCAAAACAGTCATTTTTGTCGAAACGTAAAAACTCCTGGTAGGGGTACTGAATTGTTGACTTCGTAGGGATATTGTTTGACTTTATATTGAAATGTAATTTTATCCTAAGTTGGAAGGTGGTAGAACTCTTTTTGGTTCGACTCCGGCGGCACCACTACCACACCTATATCTGCCTAATAACAGCAATGTTAAGCGCTGCTGTGTTCTGGTTTGAAGGGAGACATACTCTTCCGAGGCGTTCCAGCTTAGTCCTCAGAGCTAGCAGCGCATCTGTAGCCAATCCTATCAGGGGTTGATTACGGATGTCTATGGGCGGTAGTTACCACTTACCATCAGGTGGACTGCATGCTCGTCTGCTACTCCTATATTATAAAATAAGTTAAAATACATTGTGATTTATTAAATTAACACGTTTAAAAAGATGATCGCCTCTGGTAAAAATAAACATATATAAAACAGATATTTAAATGTCCACGTAAAATCCTTACAAGCGTAATCCTCGGGATTTACCGGGGACTACCCTAACGTGGTCCTCGACCTGAGACTATAAGCGATATACGATTATCTAGTTGCAGAGATAAACGTGAGGAATATTTGAGTAATAATAATGACAAACGTAATGGCTATAGAAAAAAAACTGATCTCGGTCAATTGGGGGTCCAAGGTACAAGTCGCAGGCCACGAAACTGTAATGTTTCAAAGTTATGTGCATATTAAAATTAATTATTAGTTGTTATAACGACGAAGGAAAACATCGCGAGGAAACTTTATTTAAAGAACTACTTATTACTAAGTACAAATCAAATTTAACATTTTGTATTCAAAATAGTTTCTTTGCAGAGCAATTTTTGAATGTCAATACAAATACCACCACTTCACGTTATGGAGAAGAAGAGTGTACACTTATTAGTAACAGACACAGAGTGTAACTAAGAAGTGTAATTAATTAATTTCTAACAAAGAATCTTATCCCTTCCTAACTTATCTCCGCGGGGGCTAACAGGTAATGAAATCAAGTTAAATGTAACATTGTTCAAGTTCAATTTTTCGGTTCCAAGGTTCCTGATCACCATATTTAATGAAAACCTTCATATTAATCAATGCCGCCACTAATCAATTTGTTAGAACCAGTGATATATTAGGGTCACTGGATACATTACAGAGGAAACTCCTCGATTGGTACAATATATTACTTTTATAGCTACTGTATCGGACAGACATGCAGAGGTTTCCGGGTTCTTAATGATTAATTTATAGTTTGTTCTGGGTCTGGGTGTTTTTGTTATCGTCATTGTGTATGTCTACTGCCTATAGTATAAAACACACACGTTTCCTAAGGGTAGTAACGTACTAGCGATAGTAACCGAAACTTTTGTGGTTCGTTTGCTGCAACCAACATCACCGCACCTATTCCTACCTAATAACATTAGTGTTAAGCGCCGAGGCATACCAGCTTAGTCCTCAGAGTAGCGGCGCATCTGTGGTCGACCTTTGGTAGGAATCTAATCCTATCTAGGGTTCATTACATATGTCCATATGCGGCATTAGCTATCGCGGACGGTCGTCAATTGCCTCCTCAGTCGCTGGCGGAGATAGTCGCTCGTCGTAAGGTACTTTTTCTGACACGCGGTTTTACATCTGCAGTCTTGTCCTACACATGAATTAACTTATCCTAGTATCTTCGCAACGATGCAAGTAACACGTGTGCGAAAATACAAGCGTTCTGGTGGTTATCCACGCGCGACAGGAAAAAGACTAAGTGTTTAAAACGAGATTGAAGCCCAATTGTGGGATAGTAATCAATTAATGACAAAATCCTTGTTACGTATCTATAGTAAGTAGGTAACTAGCAATATTATTGTAGTATAATTTCTTATCGCATGTATAGTATTGTAGAAATGCTTACATTACTGAATAGATTGGCATCTCAAGAGCGTGCGTGATTAATCGATTTTTCTAAATACACGCCGACTTGTATAAAAATCACGTAACCCACGTTTTAATTACCGATCTACGTGGATAGGAAAGATGTTATGTGCGATACATAAAAATTCCGTGGATATTTTTGCACTGAATAGACGCTTTAATATGGATAATATGTAGTATACAGGAATCCTTATGTATTAAGTGAGAGAACTTTTTATGATTTCTAGCTTCTTACAGCTATACAAAACTATTTAACTAAAAGTAGTTTATTGTGATGTAAGGCAATGAAATACCTAGTCTATCACGCCAGTAATTAAAATAATAACATTAACATTGTCCATAAGATTCCATCACTCAGTCTTTTAGCCGTCGCGCGTATTCCTTAGGGCCTTTTTCCTGTCGCGCGTGTGAACACCCGAATTCTTCTCCTTTCACTTGTCCTTGCATCGTTGCGAAGATCAATAATCAATCTATCCAACTAAAACAAACGAAATTTTCAAAATTGGATTATTGGAAAAATTATATTTTATTATTTATATCATAAAAGGTAAGTAGAAGGCAATAGAAAGATTGGTTCTATTTATAATGGTGTGTATTAGACTGAGAGTTACGACATGACGATACTAAAAAATAGTTCAAGGCCCCAGAATGTATCACGAATGAGAAGTTCAAATTAGTTCCAATTTGAGTAGACAAGGTAGGTATTCAAACACTATGAATGTATGAGTGGAATCAGATCGGAAGTAAATTATTTTTAGCGATCGCCATTTAGATTAAAAATATACATTCTCACCTTGTATTTATAATGTTACCTCAATAACAGAGGAAAATATGATCATTATACTAAGAGGCAATATTTGTAGTGTTTAGACGAATTCACCTTAGTTTCAATCTGTGATTTATTTATGCTATAAATAAGATGAAATTTGTTCAACCCACCTCGAATCTCCTCATAGTTGGAGCATCATTTAGGTCATAGACTACTGATCAGGTGCGAATTGACTTCAAAGAACTTTGAGAACAAATGTGAACTCAAGCATGTAAATTCCCGATCTATGTTTTAGTGATTCACATAGTACTAATTAAGTTCCTGCACATAACTTCGTAAAAGAGAAGATTCCTCATATTTTAAGCAAAAAATATTTCACTAAAATCATACAATATAATAAATATTTAATTTGTTGGGATGTTTTAGACATTTAAGTCAACTTTTTAGAAAGAAAGAAAGATCAATTTACTCGTACATAAACACAAAAACGTAACATTTAGTCATTTTTCATTCCGCCGTTGAAGCACCGCCGCTGAACTCAATGGTTGCATAGACCTACCACTTCCACGGAATCGGCGAAGATTCGTACTAGTTAGTCAATACGTAGGGGTCTGGTGGGCTGGTACAAGGACCTGCGTTCGCGCAATCGTGCAGTGTTTTGCTGACAGTACTGTGACGCGGTTGTGTAGTGATGATCGATTGTTAAGTGAAGGGACAATATTGCAACGACTGTGATGTAAGTTCACCCATTCTTGTAATTTTGTGGATTGTTGTGCGTTTTTGCGCTATTTAGCGACGGTTAATTGCGTTATACGTATAGAAGCTGTTTTGATTAGTAATGTAATTTTTTAATCATAAATGCAGAAAATTAAAGAATAGTATTTCAATTAAACTTATTTACTTTTTGCTTCATCGTAAAAATCATTTTATTGTAAAATACGAGTATGATTAAATTTTGAGACGAGTAAATTTAAAAAAAGACCATTAATTTTAAGTTTGTTAAAGTAACCCAGATTTAAAGTCAGTTATATTTTTTGAAAAACTAAACATAAATGTTTAGTAAAAGTTTTTTTGATCATAATCTTGGTTATTTAACAAATACCGTAACATAATGATAATTATTAGAGTAAGGTACCTACATAAATAATTGACATAAATATCATAATTATTAAAATAATTACATACGTTAGCGGTGGGTAAAACACTGTTATGATTAATAACTATAATGGATGTTGTCTGTACGTTTGTACGGAATAATATTTATTGCAACATTTTTTATATTATTGTAGAGTATAATTTTAATATAAAGCAACTTATCCTAATATAGAAGTACAACGATTTTAGGTGTTTTAGGGTAACTGGATAACGGTCTGATATGGGTAAAGAAAGTTAAATTAGAGGCATAGTGTTATTTTTTCATTCATAAAAATCCAATAAGCCGATTTAAATGTAGGGCATTCTAAAGAATGAGATATACAATACACACATACATACACCATTACATACGCTCGAAAAGCAATAGCCGAAGTAGGATAAAAAGGTTTAATTAAACAGATATTTAATTTGACTTTGGTGGGTCAAATCTAGTAGTTTTTAACACCATGATGAGAAGTAAGACTTGTTGAGTTTATTTATTTTTAAAAGGTTAATATTATGTGCATAAAGTAAACTGAACTTGCATGCAATTTATACAAACGGGAAATTCAAAAGGGATATAAACCTACATTCATGCAAATAAATGAGTTGATTTGATTTAATTTGATTTGGAATGAGGAAAAAATAATTGCATTAAGCAATTATTTAATCCTCAGGGGAAGCAACACCTTTGCAGCGATTTCTCAGGTAGGGATGTAATCTTATCTGGGATTAATTACAGATGTCCGTGAGCGGCAGTTGGCACTTAACATCAGGTGCATGCTCGTTGACTATTTCAATGCTATAAATCTAAGATTGCTTACAGATGTATGGCAGCAGCGGCCACTTACAATCACGTTCACAATATTCATACTTTAATTTTATAAAGAAATAAAATAGTTGTTCACCTTAACATTTAACATGCTTGGCTGCACCACAAACAAACGAACGCTATTTTTGTCATAATTATTAAGTAAACTATTTAACTTGTAAATATTGTCACGTGATCGGCATTCTTACTTTTTTAAAGAATATAGCCTTTATATTAAAAGCAAAGGCTATAGGTACCTCTTTTGTTTTTAATATAAATAATTGTATAGATTTCGAATTTGGAAATTTTGACATTAGAAATTTTAATATGTCATTTAATGTTTCCTAATTTGTTTTTTAGGGTTCTGTACCCAAAGGGTAAAAACGGAACCCTATTACTAAGACTTCGCCGTCTGTCCGTCTGTCCGTCTGTCCGTCTGTCACAGGGTTATATCTCCGGAACCGTAATAGATAGACACATGAAATTTTTATAGAGGATGCATAACGGTGGCCGCTATAACAACAAATACTAAACATAAAATAAAGTTGAATATTAAAGGGGGTCTCCATACAACAAACCGGTATTTTTCGGCATTTTTCGATCTAACTCTTAAACCGTACTAAGGTTTAAATGTTTACAATTCGTTTAATATTATAACTGGTATTTTAATAAACACCAATAAGAACCATAAAACGTATTTTAATATAGTTATTTTAATTTTATTGTACGTTGTTTACGTATTATTCATCATCACCCCAACGCCATCTATTTTTGGGTTATATAACTAATTATTGTTGACGTATTATTCATATCACCCCAACGCCATCTATTGTTGCATCATATAACTAAGTATTGTTGAAAATAAGTCAAAAATAATGAATGGTGGTACGGAAGCCTCCATGTACTTGGCGAATTATTATCGACTATATACCTTTGTCTGGCCTCAATTTCACCTGATAGACAATAGGCCTTAAAACGCACTTACCTTGACTGCCTTAAAAATAAATTTATGATATCTCCTTATTTTTATTAATATACTAATGCAGCAGTGATAGCCAAGTGCTTTGAAACTCACCGTCACAATCGGAGGGTCTGAGGTTCGAGTCCCAGGCCTCCTCTGATTTTTAAAGTTGAATGGGTAGGTTAGGTTAAGTTACCAAAAAATAATTATCACTTGTTTTATCGGTGAAATAAAACATTTTATAGAAATCTACATGCCTTACAGTTAAATTATTTATTTTTCATAGTGTGAAGTCTACCAATCTGCACTTGACCATCACGGTGAAAACCTTAACTCTTCTCACTCGATGACTAGTGCCCAGCAGTGAGACAGTAATTCATTCACGACGAACACTAATGCTATGTAAACTATTGCTATTGCTATTCTTCATAACAGATAGCGTGGAATGACGAATGAATGATTCCATTCAAGTGTTACGTCACAGACCTTCGGAACCTTCTAAAATGAGTTTCGTTCGTAGTAAATGCCAGTTATATTCACGCCTAGTTGAACGCTAAATCGTTTGAATAACTTACAGAAATTTTGTATTAACATTTAGTATGAAATGTATTAACATTTAGTATGAAATGAGTTAAAAGACAATCTAACGACGTGAGCGCTGTCAATAAAGCACTTGACATAATTCACAACTGGTTTAGCGCAAACAATCTTGTATTAAATAATAAAAAGACTAAATGTGTCCGATTTGCTCTGCCTAATGTTAAAAAGCTGACGATGAATGTTACCCTTAACAATGATCACTTAGAATTTGTAGATGAAACAGTTTTCTTAGGGATAAATTTAGATTCTAAACTACAATGGAGCCCTCAGATAGCAAAGTTATGTAGTAGACTTAGTTCTGCAGCCTATGCGGTAAAGAAAATAAGACATCTTACCGATATACCAACCGCTAGGCTTGTTTACTTTAGTTATTTTCATAGCATTATGTCTTACGGTATTCTGCTGTGGGGTAACGCTGCTAGCATAGATGTCATTTTTATACTTCAAAAACGTGCAATTAGAGCCATTTATAGTCTTCGCCCCCGTGAGTCCTTACGAGAACTGTTTAAATCTATAAATATTTTGACAGTACCTAGTCAATATATTTATGAAAATATCTTATATGCTCGCAAAAATTATTCTTCTTTGGAAAAAAATTATAATAGGCACAGTCATAATACTAGAAATAAAGATAAATTGGCCATACCTCAATTTAGATTAAGCAAGGTGTGTAATTCTTTTATGGGGAACTGTATTCGTTTCTACAATAAAATACCAAAAGACATTATCGATCTATCCGAGAAAAGGTTTAAATCTACTATAAAATTAACTTTATGTAAAAAAGCTTATTATAATGTAAATCAGTACTTAAATGATAAATCCGTATGGTATGACAACTCCAGCTCCAACATCAAAAAATAATTATATGTACCACTATGTAAAATTGTATATTATTTACTCTTTAAAAGATGCAAATATGCACACGTATGGAGTTTCTTGCGCCGCTTCTTCTCCATAGCGAAATACCTTCCGAAGCGGTGGTAGTTTGTTGACTTTCAAAAAGTATTCTATGTGAATCAATTTTGAATAAATGAGATTTGAATTTGAATTTGAATATGTTTTTGTGTTCATAACTTTTGTGGAGTTTGTTTTAGGCCAATACAAAAATAAATCCTATTAATATTTAATACATACTTTTCCGAATTTTTGTTTACATTTTTTACGGGACCTTACAATTAAGGCAATTTTACAAAGTTAGGTCGAGGAGTTTGTGGTCCGCCTCGCACGCTCAATGTATGAGCGGGCGGAGGCCGGACCATACTCCCATTTAAATGGCCTCGCGGTCGTTGATCTATTTTTGATACTTGTTCATTATATTATAATGTTTTAAATAACATCATATTATTATGAATAAATATTATAAATCCAGGGGGCATTCGACCACCTGAGAATCTGCCCGGGCAAAGAGGATATCCTCGAGACCTTTTCCTGCCCACCGCCCTTATGTTGACATTGCCGCAATATATGTATATGCGCCCGGGGGTAAGACGTCCCAGTATAGCTACAAAGTTAGGTGAAGTAGGTCAAAAATGGTTAATCAAAAATATTATGAATAAAAATAAGACAGAGTTTCAGTACAAAATAAGGTATCATAATATTAATGATGTTTTTTGGAATTGACACAGAAGCGACGTAAGGCGTATGCCTTAAGTTATTGTCATAGTTGCCGTCTGTATGCGCCGCGCAGTCTGCATGTTTTCCGCTGAGCCGATGATGTTTTGAATATGTTTTGGGTCAAATAGGCGCCGCGTGCTACTTTTGTTCGCGCCCGATGTTCTTTCTATCGCCCCGTATTAAATTTAGCAGGTGATCCGATTTTTAAAGCAGCGACCTTATTAAAGCCTTAAAAAATATCTTAATAGCAATTCAGAGGACATAAAGATGACCTTGTAAGATTAAAACAATGAACTATAAAAGATACATTAAAGCGTCTGATCCACTCAGACTCTTAATGACTCTTAATAAGACATCAAATACTTTATTTTTGGTAAAGCAATCTGTCAACTCATAAGGCGTAAGTCAAGGTGTGGAAAATAACACCACCACAAACTGTAACTAAACAGTGTAAAAATAAAAATGTTTTTTTACATAATTTGCAAGTAGCAAATATGGACATCTATCATCAACCTTAGTTAGGATTCCTGTCTGTCCAGTCGACAGATGAGTAGGACTCCAAAGGACTTGTTTGAAAAGCCTCGTACAAATGTATCTCTACTTTCGCACCCTTGAAACCAAAAGAGTTAACACTGTTGTTATAAGGCTAAATAGGTGTAGCCTTCGCAATCAAACCATAAACATCTACCTCTACCATCATTTAATGAAAATTACTAAAACACTGAGCTAGTAAGTTATGGTAGCAAAAATGTCAATGTCGTAGTTGTAACATCGTTTCGTCGTAACATCGTTGGCCCCAATTGGCTTATCTCATCCTAATCGGTAATCTTTAATATGTACCTATTATAAACTATGTACGAAATGTTACACAGAACACTTGTGCAACGGTTTTCTGTGATAAATGCGCCGATAAAAATATGCATACCGTGGGACAAGATAACAGCTTAAGAGGATCTATCTTTGCACTTGAATAAATTATCGAGGATATGCGCAAAAAGATTCATTGACACCCATTATGATATTAAAGGGCAACCGCTAAAACTGGCGCGTGCACGCTAGCGTAAAACTAAGCAGCGTCATAAACGCTCGTGCGACGGTTTTTTCACGTACGGCGTTCGCACGCAGCGGTTGCCCGCTTGAATATAATCCTATCCAGAGTTGATTCCAGAAGTCTGTAGCCACCTATCATCAGGTGGACTATAATATGTCCGTCTGCTACTCCTATATTTAAAAAACTTTTCTTTACGAATAACGACCTAATTACAGTAAATAAATATTCGTTCTATTATATTTTTACTTATCAAGAGTATTTGATACACGTATTAGAGTATTTACATACAATAATGACGTATATGCCACGCATTTGTTGTTTATTTATTGCATTAAAAGATAAAATAAGTACAATCTTAAGATTAAGATGAAGGTAATAGTTGCAAAAGAAATTGACTCAAACCTTGCTGCCATTAATCTCAATGTTGCGAACAAGTGTATGTGTAAGAGCGGTCACGTGGTGTTGAATAAGTATATCTGTGTATGTATGTTTTTTGCGGAGGGTAATGTTTAACGAGCGTATGTATGTTTGAATGTCTCATTATTTGCATGCCTTCCGGCATAAAGGGCTTGACGGATTTTTACATTTGAGGTCATTGAATTCGCGTAAACTGTAGGAGTTACATTGGCTATAGGATATAGTAACATAGGCTGAAAAGGCTAAAAATATAAAAGGCAAAGGGACGCATTTGCGTGTTAGACTTTTAGCCTTTCCAGTGACGATATAATCTTAAGCAGTCGGAATTTTGTCATATGTATAATAATTACAAGTTATCATTAGAATAGGCGCGAGTTTAGCCTCAATCTCTGATGATAAGTGATGATGAAGCCTAAGATCTACTAAGGTTGTATTTCCGAAAACAAAGAAGCCGACACGGCATTCCACTCCTTGACGGATAAAAACGAAGCAAAACTTTTACGTATTTGTGTACATGAATGTACAGTTTTATTTAAGGTCGAAAAACTCAGTAACAGTAGGTATTCTTAAAAAAATTCGCAACAACAACTCTCAACAATGCAGATTTATATTTTTCTTTAAATTATTCTTGGCTTCATTTTCTTTCTAAGACGAGATGGCAAGTCGTTGAACGGAAATATTTTCTGCTTTAGACTTGATATTTCTGTATCATATTTTGTAAAAGATGTAACGAGGTTGAGAATTAAATTTTACTAGAAAATTTAGACTTCGATTGCATCAAGAGATCAGAGATATTAACAAGATTTACGATTTTATTTAAAACTAGTAAACGAAGAAGTAGTCCACCCGATGTTCCGTCATCAACCCATTATGTTTCTACAGCTGGGCACAGGTCTCATCTCATCTAGTCCACCACGCTGGCCGTTTCAGTGGTGGAATGCCTCGTCGAACCAGTTGGCATTAGACTACCACGAGAACTTTTTTTTAACTTCTACGCGTACAGGTCTCCTTACTATGTTTTCCTGTACCTTCAAAACGACTGATTATTTTTAATACGCAAATAAATTTAAAATATTAGAGGTGGGATTGGAAGCTTGGACCCCGCGTTTCAACCGACTATCGCTTCTTTGTTTATGTTCTAATCTATTATAATACCTACTTTCATTCACACAACACAACCATCACACAACACGAGTCATCACTGCTTACTCAATTCATTTTGATTTTTACAAACAAACAAGTATTTAATTTTATAGTACGTTGTGACATAAATTAGAGCGATGTTGCAATACTATTAGATTGTGGCATTTTACTACGCTACTTTCGCGTTATCGTATTAAAGTAGTTACATTGCATTAGATTTTGGCCTTGGTTTTATTAAATCAAGTCGAATTCTCAATAGTTAAAAGCAGTACCGTAGCTGTTTGGATATATAGGTATTTCTTTTCTTAAGTTTCCTGCAACTGGTTCTTGGTTGGAGTTTCAAATTCTGATAAATAAATGGCCAAGTGCAAGTCGAACTTGCACATGGGGGCTTCCGTACCACAAAATTCTCATTGTTTTGTATTTCTAGTATTTGTTATCGTAGCATCCATAGAAATTATTATAATTTTTTATATTCAATATTTGTTGTTATAGCGGCCACTATTATACATTTTCTGTAAAAAAATAAGGGTCTGTACATTACGGTTCTAGAGATAAAACCCTGTGACACGGACATACAGCGCATGCTTAGTAATAGGGTTCCGTTTTTACCATTTGGGTATGGAACCCTAAAAAGAAAAAATACAGAAAAATATTTTGGCTATTTCTTAATCGGCGCATAATAAAACGCTTATTTACTTTTACCAGTCATAAATATGACTGGTATGATTTAAAGTTTGAATGAATGAACTTTAAAGTTTTAAAGCCTGATATAAAAATAAAATAAAATATATAATACGGAAAAATATTTTGGATTTATTTTATCGACATTTTATATATTTTCTTTACGATGCAAAAAATGATATATATATATATATATATATATATATATATATATATATGTATTTCTATATATATATATATATATATATATATATATATATATATATATATATATATATATATATATATATAAAGATTGTCTTCACAGTAAAATAATAAGAAAACCCAGCCGACTTCTATGTCACAACAAAGTAACAAATAATTCAATTAAACGTTGGTTAAGTACATAGTTCTGAAGTCGGCGCTAAAATACATGCGACATTCCAACTTAATTCTCAAAGATAAACATATTCTATCTTTTCCTTAACAATTTTGTCATGTAAATAATGTTATTAGGTTAACCGCGTGTTCCCGTCACTTAAACGGTAATTCGTAACGACTAATTAGTGAATCAATTAAGCCCCCAAGCGTTGTTGAAATTGTATAATGCTATTAGCAAACAATTTGTATTTAATAAACCAGGCAGATGGACAGATAGATATTAATCTACCGTCATATCATACTCACATATTAATGTGAAGTTAATAATCGAGATTTTAGGTAATTGCACGACTCATGATGCGAAGCATCAGAGAGTGCTTTACGATCGAAAACATTTTTTCGCTTCATTTTGGCGGCTATTTTTATTATTATAGCCTTGATAGTTCACGGAATCAAGATATTTTGCATACTATTGTCGAGATAATTTAATGGAGATTAATTCTATACTTTTTAAAAATTGATTTACTGCAATAGAATTGGAAAAAAACACCAAAATAGGTCAATAAAATTTCCGGTCCGTCATGTGTGAAACCTGAAAACACTGTAACTTGTGAAAAAATCCATCATTTGAGTTAATTTTTTTTTTTTTAATTCTAATCGACGATTGTAGGTCACTGAATGCGAATGATTAATTAATTCAGTGTTGCACGATTCATGATGCGAAGCATCAGAGAGTGCTTTACGATCGAAAAATTTCGTTTAATTGCAATTAATAAAAAACGAAAACTACAAGACTGTATATCTATAGATATTATGTACATTTATTCCACCAGGGGCGCTTGTGCAGTACCTTCTTCCTACTACAGCTGTTTTTTCGGCAATTAATTTTGAACGACTTAAGTTTTTTTTTTTTTTTTTATATTTCATAATTAAATGAGCATTATGAGTCGTGCACTTTTGGATTTACCAAACTTTTCATATTATGTTCACGTTTTGTTCTGTTTTAAATGGTATAAGGGCATTATAAAAACATGAGTACTTCCATTTTATAGTAGGTTCTTAAAAGGATTTAAATTCTATCTGGGATTGATTATAGATATACACGGAGGGCAAAGTCCTGGCATTAAATAGGATGCATGTTTGTGTGCTGCTTTCATTTGAAGGTGGAGGACCATATGGCTCACCCATATGACCTTACATTATTTCTATTATAGGCTGTAATATTACATACTTCTTAAAAAAATCAAATTTCTATCCATTACGGTCCAAGAGACAAGAACTCTTTGACAAACAGACAGCGGGGACTTTGTAATAAGGTCACGTTTCAATCCTTTGGGTTTGTCAAGAAATAATGAATTATAAGTTTGTATAAAGATATCATGAAGGAATATAATCAAAGAAAAAGTTTAAAATCTGTTGGATAAATAATACCTATTTATCCGCTGATTAATAATGCTTAATTTACTTAATCAACATAATGAAAAGCAATTCGACATCTGTTTAATTTTTGCGTTTACTCCAAATTCATTTCGGTACAAATTACATCCATTTAAATCAAAAATTGCCCATACAAATCATTTAACGCCACTTTGCACAAAATTAAACTACGAATATTTCATCATGAATTCATGTTACAATTTCATTATCGGAACAAATTAATCATTAAAATTTGCAATGAATCATGCGTCATTGTGGTAGGCAATTCAAACGTGACTCATTCTTGTTAGGGTTTCGTCCCCACAGGTTTAAAACGGAACCCTAAAAACCTAAGCCTTCGCTGTCCGTCTATCACAGGGTTCTAGTTCTTGAGCCATTATAGGTAGTTGATTTTTTACAAAATATGCTTTAATATGGCTGCTATAACAAAAAAGACGACACGTGCGTCCGCCTAACAGAAGTGATAAGTTAAACTAATCTAAGATGAGCTATTTAATATTGAAATTGTTTAAGTGGTGATAGGTTATATATTCACTGTCAACAGTATATGTCTCTCACATGCTATACACTGTGTCATGCGAAGAGAGGAGAGAAAATCATCTGTACGAAATATTAATACCTCTGTGGTTTAAAGCGAGAGAAGAGAAGCTTGCCTGCCACTGCCGTATGGATGAGAGAAAGGGAAGCCAGACAGATTGGCGCCATAACACGTTACATTACGTAACGAAATTATTTACCCTTACCACATTATAAGTTGTTACCATAATAAGTTGTTACTTCAAAGTATTTAGGAATAAACTACAAGAAAAAAATATGGGTTGTATTTTTGTCCTTACTATTGAACTATTGATTAACAAATACTAAAAATGAAACTTTTTTTTATGATACGGAACACGCAAGTTCAACTCGTACTTGGCCAATTATTTTATAATTAGCATCTTATGAATAAGCATATTATAAACTCTAAACCTTTTGATGTTTCGACATCCGAGGACCTTTATACGTGTATCGGCGCTGACATCCGAAAACATACACAAACTAGCTGTATAGTTTTTACGTAGTTTTAGAATGTGTGTGCTTCTCATTCTTTGTTACGCATACGGGTTGACGAATTTTTACATGTCGTTAAATTTGTCTAAATTGTAGGACTGACATAGTCTTGTTATATAATATAGGAGTAAGAGGCGAGCATGAAGTCCACCTGATAGTCAGTGGCTACTGCCGCTACTGCCGCATGGATATCTGCAATCAACGCCAGTTAAGATTACATATTCCTACCTTGCCACCACCCCTGAGGGCTAAGCTGAGACGCCTCGGAAAAATATGTCTCCCATACCAGTCAAACCATAAATGGTCCTACCACGTTGTTTTTGTAAAAAGTACTAGTTTATGACTGGCGTCTATGATGGTCGTTTCAAAAAGCCAAAAACCATTCCTTAAATAAACAATTATTATAATAAACGCGTGAATATACAACATGCGTCGTGCGTTGAAGAATAATTCCGATTTGTTCCGGTAGCGTGCCAAATGGTAATCACAATACATTCTACGATTTTCAGCCTATTTCATATATTATTATTGAAATACACGAACAAATTTTAAAGGTATAATGACGTCAATATTGGGAATATAATTCCAAACACTGTTTTATTGTGTATACAATTTATACCGTTCGCCTTCAATTCCTAAGTCACGTAACAATGTTCAGTTTTTGACAATTTTTGAATTTATTGTTAGACTAGAATACTGACTGCTGGCACGCTATTGTCTGCAACACTTTTTGTATCTCACTGCTGGCCATATGTTTACCACAATGGGAACATTCTCCACCACAATGTTTAATGCAAATCAATGAAGGATGGATTAATGCTCAACATAACGTGTCGCATAAATCCAAACCGCTCATAAAGCTTATTATTATTACTGCTTGTTGACGTTGCTTAACTTTGTAGATATTTCCCATGATCTAAGCAGTGATAACCTATGCTGGTTGACACTAAGAGGGTCCGAAGTTCGAATCCCAGGCACCTCTGATTTCTCATAGTTATGTGAGTATTAGAACTTAATATCACTTGCTCCAACGGTGAAGGAAAACGTCCTGAAGAAATCTGCTTACCTGAGAGATCCTAAAAAAATCTGAAAGGTCTACCAAACCGTACTTGGCCAGCGCGGTGGGCTATGGCCTAATCCTTCTCATTCTGAAAAGAGACCAGTGTCCAGCAGTTGGACAGTAATAGGTTGATAATGATGATCTACACGAACCGCGGTGTCATACGCATCATTTCAAAGGTCCTACCGCATCATCGATGACTTCCAGATCTTATCGCGAGCACATCCGGCTTCACACGTGCGTATCACCAATCTATTGGGTCCGTGATTGTAATTCAACAAACAAAACCACTGTCGCAATAGTAGGCGAAATAACTGTTACTGATAATGACATTTCGATAATTCTTTATTGCGTTATCGAAGTTAAAATAAACTATTTTTATCTGATTGCGAAGGGTAAGCCTTTCGAGCATATTATATGTGTGTATGTATATCTCGTTCTTTGGAGCGACCTACAGGCCAAACGATTTGATGGATTTTAACATATGAGTTATCGGTAAATTCGTCTTAATGGGTTAGGTTAGTTTTCTACTAATTTTGTAGATAATAGTTGGACAAATTTCAGCTCCGAACGCATTAGCCTATTTGTATACTAGACGAAAGGTTTCAGCGTGTTTTTCCCCACCATAACTAAGTGGGTTGATATGATATGGTTGATAGTTAATTGAATCAGGCGTTACTTTGCGGAAATTCATGCCATTAAGTTAAGATTAAAACTACTTCGCAACAATCCGCTACAAATATGCATGATGGTATATATTTTAAGCCGGACAGTATGTACCCCTTCCACCTTATGGTGATGGTATGTATATAGTCCAAGACCTTCATATAATGAGGTATACCTGCATGAGAAGTTGGTCTTTGAAATTGTGTTACGAAAACCAATTTTGAAACGCTAATGTGTCAGCTTAAGTTACTGGGCTGACCACATTCATTGTACCATTGTTTGTGTCCTCACACTAATGTCTTCATCTATGTGCTGTGGTAAGTGGCACTGCTATTTACGTGTGGTTTCGTAGTTGCCTAATATGAACAATCTCAGGAAAATTCGCGTATGATTGTGATGTGACCAGGTAATATGATTCATTAAACTTGTATAAGATTTGACTACAATTTCCGTATTCTACTGTTGTTCGGCAGAGGTCTGAATCATGTTCCAATGCGGATTGGTAGAGGCAAATGTGCCATCTAAGAGTACCATTTCTATCAAATGCCTTCAATGTTCTTATAAGATCCTCCAATAAAATTTCATGCTATCAACTTAATGATTAAATAACCGGGATCAGCTTAACATGCATGGTGACTCCGCCAACTCTCTGTGCGCCAAACAAGTATGATCACTCGATCATACTTGTTTGGCGCGCAGAGCTGCAGGTTCGATCCTCGGCCAAACAGATATCTAAATGATGAATTAAGATTTCTGTTCTGGGTCTGGGTGTTTGTGTATTCGTCTCTGTGTTCATCCTTGACATATTTCAACTTCCGGAGCACATAAAGATACATGAAGTATAGTCACTGGAGGTCAATCTGATCTAGAAATATCAGTCAACAATGGAAAATAAATAATAATATTATAAAGTTTATAGAAATGGAAATACACGCGTCGTCACTTCCAACAATTTAATTTTCTGTTATATCTAGGTAATATTTATTGCCTTTCAATATGAAAGAAACCTCAAAACCAGAACACACTATCCTCCTAAGACCGAAATAGCAGTAGAGGTGATTCTACCTCCTTGTACTCTATCTGAATACTTAGTCATAGTTCTTCACAATATACCACTGAAGAGACAATTAATCATCGCGCGTAAATCCCCTTATAAGGAAGACTTCACTAAAATCCTAAAAACCAGATCCGTGGTGACATCTTCCATACAAATGTGAACACGTTTACGTATTCGTAATAGGTACCTACTAAAACAGTCATTTGGAAACGGCGACTAAGCCATTGGCTGATTCAACAGGTAAATTCCCCAAACCATAAGGTGTTGAACAATTTAATTCATTGTATACTTAGTACGTTCAAATATAATTAGTGTGTGACTTTGTAGATTTTCCTTATTTATACATGTCACACGTGTTCTTAATAAAAGTAATGATTGACGACAACGGACTGTGTGTTACTCAAACTGGTGGCTTTATACCAATTATATCAACCTTGGGTAGGAATCAAATCTTATCTGGGGTTGATTGCAGACGTCCAAGAGGGCAACAGTCACTTACCATCAGCTGCTGCATGCTCGTTTACAACTTCAATATTTAAAACAAGTAATTAATTTAAAAAATCAAAAACCCGACTGCACCAAAAAGGCTGAAGTAGAATTTCCAAAAGCAGTGAAATAGGCATTTCATTATTTTTATCCAGAAAGCCAAATACAAAGTTTCATAGTAGGTGTCTGCTTCAAAAACAAGAAATGTTCAAACAATATTATCCTATTTTATTTTATCCTCGTAGTGTTCATTTACGCTATATAAAGAACCTATGTGTAAAATTCCAGCACGCTTAAGTTCAGCGGTTTCCCTTTGCGTTGATCTCTGGCACAGCAACTCACTCATTTAGTCAGACAGTCATCCCGATGTGTATATACGAATGTATGTACTAGCTGACCCGGCAAACGTTGTGTTGCCATATAAATAAAAAAATGTTAAGGACGAACAACCCTTATCACTTAGGTGTAAAAAAAATAGATAGTGGCCGATTCTCAGACCTACTGAATATGTATATAAAATTTGGTGAAAATCGGTGAAGCCGTTTCGGAGGAGTACGGTAACTAACACGAGAATTTTATATATAAGATATATTATATAATGTATGTGTAATCTCCTCTCAATTTCCTTTATTTTGACACCCTACTCGATAGGTTTGGTTAACTTTTTTAAAACGTGTTACTATTTCGCGAAAAAATTCACCATTTACGGTCTATAAAATATATAACTTCAGTAAATCAAAGTTTCGGTCATTATTTTACCTCGTTAGAGGTAGCATTTCATTATTTTTATCCAACAAGCCTGATACAAAATGACATAGTGTTTGCTTCAAAATTGACGATAGTTCAAATGAACTTTTAACCCTTATTTTACCCTCTACGGGGTTGATTTTTCGGAGGGGGGTAAATAAGTGCGTCCTTGTTCCTATCCAGAAAGCCAAATATAAAATTTTATAGTAGTTGCTTCAAAATTAAAGGATTTCAAAAAAACTGTTTTCCCCTATTTTACCCTCTTAAGGGTAGAATTTCCAAAAGGCCTTTCTTAGTACTTATTCAAGCTATATAGAGAACCTGTGTGCAAAATTTCAGAACTGTAAAGTCCTTGGTTTAGGCTGTACGTTGATTTCTGAAAAATGAAAAAGTCATTTAGTTAGTCAATCAGTCAGTCACCTTACTGTTTTATATATATACAAATATGTTTTTATAATCTCCGTTTAATTTCCTTTCATTTGATACCCTACTCGATAGGTTCGGTTAACTTTTTTTTTTAAATGTGTTACTATTTCGCGCCAAAAATCCGCCATTTTGATTTTTTTTTACTAACACCTATCTAAGGACACTCGGGTCATTGAGACAAACATAATGACACTTTAACTGTTGAAATTCATCCAGCCGTTTGTTAGATCGGATCAAATAAAGAAAGACAAACATACAAGATACGCGCGAAAAACATAACCCTTCCTTGGCAGTCGGGTAAAAATATACGCGACGAATTGATAACCTCTCTTCCTTTGGGAAGTCGGTTTAAAAGAATTAGGAGAAATTTAGCCACTTTTTGGAGAATTTTAGCTCCTGTTAAGCTCTGTAAGCTTGATTCCGGTGTAGGTAACTGTCTGATCGTGAATCGAACTTGGACCCCTCTGCCCTGTATACACATAGTGACGTCTAGACCACGAGGGTTTTTCAAATTTAAATTATAATGAAAGCCACATACCTACATTCAGGTTGTGCTACAGGCTTTCTGATGCAACCAGACTATATGTACTTCTATATGACATACTACGCCCCAAGGCTTCTTTCATGGTAGTGTGCGAGTAACATATAACCTACGCTATTTCTGGATAATGTACCATTTCAATCATAAAATTATGATTGAATTCGTTTTGGTAGTCAGATGTTTTTAATTACAAACAAAAAAACCCATTCATCATTTGAATATTGATTTTCAGAAGGTAAAATAATATTATGTTCAGAAACTGTATGAGTCACAGTTGGCGTGTAAGCCTCATGCACATTTAGCAAATATTTAGAAAGTAAGGTTAACTACTCTTTGTAAAGTCACTTTGTTAGTCATCATTACTCTTGTACCAAAAAGGAATAATTCTATAACAAATCAATATTTATCAGATTAACAAGACAATCGATAGAGACATACCTCAATTGTAAGCTGATTATTCCTGAGAGACTATTTCATATAATAAAATCCATTCTATGACATCTTATTTTGTAAACGATGTAATATCCTTCTTTCTTTTTATATATCTTCCCGCTAAATCGCTACTCACCAGCAATTAAACAGACTCTCATCATCATCATCATCATCACCAACCCATTACTGTCCCACTGCTGGGCACGAGTCTCCTCTCACAATGAGAGGGATATACTATATGAGGAGGAATAGACTCTTATTAACATAAAATAATTAAGTATCGTAATGAAAATATACTTTTACACAATGAAGTTTCTGTTTCGTAAAGTTTCAAATTAATTTCGGCCATTAATCGTAATAACCGTTCGAAACCGATATCCATAAAAACGCATTCGAGTAATAAACTCCCGGAACTTCGTGGAAACAACGCTTTGTGCGTACAAAATAGTATTTTGTGGATATCAATCAATCAATCAGTCGATCAGTTGTCGGATCAGTCTAACCTCGAAGATTTTAACTTTATTTCATATATACAGGGTATCCCGTAAGTACTACGACAAACTTGGGGAGAACATAATAAAAAAATATAAAACAATCGATAGTGCAAAAACGGTGACACTTTTACTAAGGTATTTTTTTTGTCTGTGAGTCAGACCCTAACCTATGTTCTCCCTAAGTTTGTCGTGGTACTTACGGGACACCCTGTATACATATATTAGTTGTACATATAGTAGTAGTTAAAGTATACGTAACTTAATCGATAATACATGTATTGTATATAGATTAACATTTTTCTTAAATTAATGGGACTCATAAATGAACTGTACAAATTGCAACCTGTTGGAAATTTAGCTGAGATAGTTCTCAGCAATATAATGTTGCAACAATATTGTGTGTAATTATGCAACATTGCAATCTAGCCGCTAGTTGAACTCGGTGTGGTTATATCAAACAATAAATGCAATATCTTCGGGCTCCAGCTTTATAGATATTGCAACAAATATCGCCCGGCGCGGTGCGGTATTGATGTTGACTTCACGAGTGTTTAATTGCGGCTAGAAATGGTCATAAATGTAGCCAGTTTAAAGGTCCAATAGATCCTGCAATAGATAGATGAGTTCACACTTCCACGGCCTGTAATACTTAATATCATATGGAAGTGACAGAAAAACAACATAATGAAAAGAATATGATAAAAAAACCCAACTACTTAAAAATATAGCCTTGTTAACTTCCTTCACCATTAACCGTGATAACTGGAAGTGGTAGAATTTGTGGTTCGACTCAGAACGTACCACTGCGGCATCGCCACACCTATTTCTGCTTAATAACAGCAGTGTTAAGCGTTTCTGTTTTGCTCTTAAAAAATGTAGTGTGAGGGACATCCGAAGTGTTCTAATTTAGTCCTCACAGATAGCAATGCGCCTATGGCCAACCTCAGGTAGGAATATAATCTTATCAGGGACTGAGTTCATGCGTCCAGTAGACAGTTCGTCCCAGTACTCCCAGTAGTTCCTGGACTAGAATAGGACTACAGTATCCCCTGCCGTAAGAGGCGACTAAAAGAGGGGGCTTCCGGGGTTGCGGGCGGCAAGAGTGGGAGCTTGAACCGTCCAGTAAGCGACCCCGGGAAGGACGGCGGTATGTGTGGTCGCGTACCGTCATGAACACTACGTGGTGTGGGAAGAGCGAAAACTGCTCCCCCAGGGCAGAACCCGATCGGGGCGGTTGTGTTCCGTCGGACATACCGGAGTTCTTCAACAAGCGTTGAGGACGACCACCGGGGGGTTTTAGTAAGGTAAAAATCCCACATAACCCTGCGTCGCTCCCACGTCGTCCGTCCTTTTGAAGATTTCCCCCTGGAAAATAAAATGTAAGGACCAGTCAGACATTTACCATCAGGTAGATTCCCGTTTACTACTTCAATATTAGAAAAAGATGAATAAAAAGAAGTACGTACGTAAGACGGCAATAATTATTTATATCTACTGCTATAAACTAAAGCTTAGCCGCGAAATATATTCTAGTTTTTAAATACACATTTTCCTTATCGTGAATGAAATAGCTTCTTAACACAACAAGATGATTGTGTCCTGCTCCACTCTTCCACTTGATTGACATTTGAATGAAAGAGTATTTGTGATTAAAGCAAACGAGTAATTATACACACAATGGATAAATTCATTTTATAATCGGAAGGAGATTATTTTATGACCATTGATTTTTCACTGACTGTATTCTAGGTTTTTTTTGTGGTGGATTTTAGTAGAGACATAATGAAATTATAATTCGTCCGTATATTTGTAGCAGTTTTTGACTTGATAACTCAAAACGCTTTTGTACAAACAAAAACGCGATTAATTTTTAAAAAAATATAGCCTATATCACTCCTACTATTTCGACGAATCGGACACCACATAAGCATGTTAAAATCTGGGAAAATATTGGCCTCCACAGACAGGTAAAAAAGTAGACATAATACATACATTAATTTAGAACTGGTTCTCTATAATCATGATACATATACGCAAAGAGAAAATAGACAGGAGGTATCTGATTATGCGGTGATACAGAGTCCAAAACGTAATAAATATTTCGGTGAATATGTTAAAATCCGACTTACATACACATATTTATTATGTATCTATACATTTATATTTTTGTTCTAAAAATCATTAGAATTTAAAAAATTATAGGGTTTATAAATAAATAAGTAAACGGGCATTTTTTACCACACACAACTTTAGAATTTTACAAAACTGTCTTAACAAAGAGTACAAATAGCTGCCATTAAATTTCATACTGTATTTTCGATTTATTAAATTATTCATGCCTGTTACGGATTTAATCTTTGGCTCGTACTAACTTCGCAGTTATTAGTGAGATTTAATACGTATGCATATGGATATGTTTATTGCCACTAATGTCCACGTGTAGTCGAATTGCGCAGAAAAACCTTATTACCGGAATTTTATGTACGAACTCTATTAGCATAACATTAAATCTTTCTTTGAGTATTATCAGCTGAGTATAATTAATTAAAATTTTAATAACATTTAATTTGATTAAGAAAATAATGAATTTTATTATCCACTTTAAATTTCTAAATCGATTCAAGTATGATTCGAGTCTTAACTGAGGTCAGCCATAGAGGTGTCCCTGTAGTCTCGGGACTAGAATAGGGCTACGGTATACCCTGCCTGTCGTAAGAGGCGACAAAAGGGGGCTTCTGGGGTTGCGGGCGGCAAGAGTGGGAGCTCGAACCGTCCAGCAAGTAACCGCGGGAAGGACGACAGTTTGCGTGGCCTCATATCGTTGTAAACACCAGGTGTGTGAGAATAGCGTAAACTGATCCTCCAGGAAAGAACCCGATTGGGGCATCGCGCTCGGAGGACTCCGGTTGGTTTATCGGAGATCCAGGAGTTCTCCACCAAGCGCTCAGGACGGCCACCAGGGGGGTTGTAGTGCGGTAAAAATCCCACATAACCCGGCGTCGCTCCCACGTCGTCGGGTACCTTTTGAAGGTTTCCCCCTCGAAAAAAGGTACCCCTGAGGACCAAGAACGCGTCGTATGCCCTGCCTTACTACACGCTTCAAAATAGAACACAACAGCTTTACTTCTGATCATAATCTTTTCTTAATATGTCTAATAATAAATCTTTTGTATAATATGGAACCAGTAAACTAGCATCCATATCATCCATCCAATAGCAGTCCATCTGATCTTATGAAAGTCATTACTGCCGTCTATAGTCATTTTTAGCCAAACCCAGACAAAACTGAAGTATTAACAAAAATTGAACGCTTATCTTATATATAAAATTCTCGTGTCACAATGTTAGTTACCATACTCCTCCGAAACGGCTTTACTGATTTTCAACAAATTTTATATGCATATTCAGTAGGTCTGAGAATCGGCTACTATATTACCCCTAAGTGATAAGGGTTGTTCATCCTTAACATTTCTTTATTTTTATGGCAACACAACGTTTGCCGGCTCAGCTAGTATATGTCTAAATGTCTACAGGTCCAACAACTTTATGGATTTTAATTTATGAGCTGTCGTTGAGGTTCTCTTAATTGTGGAAATGACGTGTTTTAAGTATTCTTTGTTTTGTTTATAATATAGGAGTAGTAGACGAGCATACAGTCCACCCGATGGTAAGTGGCTACTGCCGCCCATGGACATCTGTAATCAACCCCAGATAGGATTAGATATTCCTATCCGAGGACGGCCACAGATGCGCCTCTACCCCTGATGACGAAGCTGAAACGCCTCGGAAAAGTCTGTCTCCCTTACGTGTGGTAAGGGAGACAGACCTTCAAACCGGAACACTGCTGTTATTAGGCAGAAATAGGTATGGCGGTGGTGCCGCCGGTGTCGACCCCAAAAGGTTCTACCACTTTCTGCCATCTTTAAACTAGACATTTAATGAATATCAGCAAAAAAGTTTATTAGTCACAGCTGTGCACTTGCGCCATAACAATCACATTTCGATACATCAATGAGAATTAATCGCACGGCCCAAGGGATAAATTATGGCATGTATAAATCATAATGAATCAAATCACAAAGTAGCCGTTGCAAAAACGTGATTCTAGATTCCATATCAATCTATTTATTAAGCACGTTCCAATATTATAAATACAGGCTTTGTTGTTATAAATTACTATTAATAACATTGTTTCTGTGGTATTCTCAAGTTATTACTGCACATGAAGTTCTACGAAGTTGATTGATTAACATCAGGAACTTTGATTATTGTTGAGGGTATAATTAATATATTTTTACGTAAAAATGCCATTTATACCACATAACTCATTAGAATCCATGTGCGAAAGGTCTTTCCTTCTAAGGTCTAAAAACGGTCTAAAAATGTTAAGCCAAAAGGAATTTAAAAGAAAGGTAAAAATATGCCTATTTATCTAAGAGATCTCAAAAGAAAGGAAGTATCTGTACCTGACCAGCGTGGAGGACTATAACCGAGCTCTTTTCATACTAAGAGGAGACTCGCACTCAACAGTAGGATAGTAACGATGTGGACGATAACGAGTCAGGTTAATAGTTGACTGAGATTTCCTTCAGAATGTATCGTTTACATCGTAATTTCTGGCCGATGAGATGAAATATGTGCAACATACAAGCAAAGCAATTTGTTCCTCGTTCTTTGAATCATTCAGTAGGTTCTGATTTGGAATTCAATTGTAAAATCCTTGACTTCCACGGAATTTGAACTCGGCGCTTGCAAAAAATGAACTCAGCTTGTTGCTCGAATAACTGTTTTTCTTTTTAAATTGTTTGAAAATACCAGTTTTTTTTTATAATATAGTAGTAGCAGACGAGCATATAGTCCACCTGATGATAAGTGGCTACTGCCGCCCATGGACATTTGTAATCAACCCCAGATAGGATTAGATATTCCCACCTGAGGTCGGCCACAGATGCGCCGCTACCCCTGAGGACTAAGCTGGAACGCCTCGGAAAAGTCTGTCTCCCTTACCACACCCTTCAAACCGGAACACAGCAGCTCCTAACACTGCTGTTATTAGGTATAAATAGGTGTGGCGGTGGTTCCGACGGAGTCGAACCACAAAGGGACCTATTCTACCACCTTCTAAAAGTTATTTTTATAACCTAAATTATAAAAAACACTGTTCACACGTTCGTGTTTCGTTATTCTTTAATTACAAAAAAAATGTGTACATTTTTGTTAACAAAGAATTTAATACTTAAAAGGTATAAAAGCAAAAAGGTGTAAGTCCTTTTTGACTTGGGTATTACATAATACGGAATATCATTTGACTGAAGCGTTTTGGTGCTTATAACCCTCATTTACTCGTATAATATATTTAATTTTTACGTAAAACAACGCATATTTCGTGTTTTAATAGCTATATTATTTTTGTCCTTGCCTTTTGTTATATATGTAATTATTTACCTTAAAGTATATTTAAAAATACCTGTATGAGTGGAAAATGTAAACTATGCTCTTAACTCTAATAATATATATTTTTCACGCTCAAATACCTAAACATGTATTCCAATGTACTTGCCGATTTATTGAGCGATAAATAAATTTGACGGCGCTTCCATAAATCATAGAGTGGGTAGAACGAGGTCACTATGGTTTTACCCGCTCTGACGCAACTCCGGGCGCTAGTGCACAGAGCGCGCGAAAATAGAAATGGTTCGGCGGCAAATAATGGAGAGTGTGTTGCGCGAGTGCATTACGTGTTCGGTGGAGTGTCAGTGATTTTGTGTGTATTCCTTTTGTTTAACTATTGTGATTTCACAGAATAGAACATTGTTTATTACGTACGTTTACTTTTTATTCTCCTCGCCCGACCAACCTACGCCTACAAACCTACATTATATTATAATATGGAGTCGCAGACAACTAATGAAAAAGACACTGATAAAGGCTCTGTGCCTTTATCAGAAGTGGGATTCGGAGGGCCTAATTTGGAGGAGAATAATTGCAACAGCGAAAACTTAGCAAATGCATCTACACCTCCACCGGTACCAAACTTGTTGTTGCATATGGAATCCTTATTGTCTCGATTACTAGCGACATCACAGCCACATAACTTGAATAATACGTCAATTCAATTAATTCAGTTCGATCCCGACGACGTTGACGCGGACATAGAAGGTTGGTGTAAAATATCGGAAATCATCATCCATAATCGAAAGTTACAAGGTGCCGATTTGCTTTTGTCACTTACTCACGCTCTCAAAGGGCGTGCTGCCACTTGTTTAACTAAGTTGCAAACTTCAAAGATAACATGGGATCAAATAAAGGAAATGTTGATAGCTAAATTTGCAAAACCTATGTTACCGCAAGATTATTTCGATGAAGTTATGCGTTTTAACATAGGTAATAAGGAAACTATATGTGAGGCCGCGATGCGCCTGTGGAGCACCATAGAACGTATACCTCGTTTAGAGATGGATGAAGACATCATGACTGGATTTGTGACGTCAGTGTTGTGCCAAAAAGACCAGATGATTCGTCGTGAACTCCAGTCTCATAATGTTGCTACAAGATTACAGCTTTTTCGAATCTTGAGTGGTATTTCACTAAAGCGTAGATATGATGTTAGTGACGGTCATGATACCGACGTTAAAAGAGCTCGCCACAGTGAAACGCGCTTTACGGGAACATGCCATAATTGCGGCACGGCTGGACATAGAGCGGTTGACTGTCGAAAACGACGAGAGCAATCCACTGTCGGAGAAAAAACAACAACTTCGTCATCAAGAGCCTTCGACAAAGTTAGGCAAATCACCTGTTTTGTATGCGGACAACTAGGACACCTGGCTTCTGCGTGTCCTGACCGGAAGGGAGGCCAAGGAGCAGCAACTGTTAAAGAAGTTCACATGTGTCGGCGCACCGGGACAAAAAGCACCTTAATAACATCATCCGGTGAGCCCGTTTCTTTTCTTTTTGATAGTGGATCTGCTTGCACGTTAGTAATACTTAGCCTTGCCACGAAGTTTCCGGGTGCTGCACAGAGTAATTTAGTATATCTATCGGGAATTGGTAACGGAAATATAAAATGTGTTTCTCAAGTTTTATCCTCAATTACTATACAGGGCATCTCGTTGTCATTATTATTTCACATAGTACCCGATGATGCCATCGCGGAGTCGGTAATCATAGGCAGGGACTTATTAGACAATAACGTTCACGTACAAATCGATAACGATCGGGTTACATTCTCTCAGCGTGTTGAAGTTAATGCGACTAATATATCGGAACATTTTGATTTTAATGCTATTAATACTGATTTAGAAGGTAGTAATAAGATGTCCTTAATCAAAATTTTACAAAAATATAGTGACTTTTTTATTGATGGTATACCTACGCGGCGTGTAACAACTGGTGTATTGCGTATAGATCTCATTGACCCTAATAAAACAGTGCAAAGACGCCCCTACAGGTTGTCCCCTGTAGAAAAGGAAATAGTTAATGAAAAAGTTGAATCTCTAATAAAAGCCGGTGTTATCCGAGAAAGTAACTCGCCATTTGCGAGTCCAATTTTGTTAGTAAAAAAGAAAGACAATACTGAGAGAATGTGCGTAGACTACAGGGAGCTTAATGCTAACACTCGTCCTGAACATTACCCATTGCCGAGGATTGATGAACAGATAGATCGTCTTAATGGTGCCCATTATTTTTCATCATTGGATATGGCTTCAGGTTACCACCAAATCATAGTTGATCCAGATAGTATAGCACGGACGGCGTTTGTTACTCCTGATGGTCAGTATGAGTACACAGCGATGCCATTTGGATTGAGGAACGCCGCGTCCGTTTACCAACGCTGCATTAATAAGGCTCTTGGACGCTTAAAAGACCACGTAGCGCTAGCATATATGGACGATGTTTTGTGCTATTCTGATAGTATCGATGTAGGTTTAGAACGTCTAGATTTAACACTAAAGGCACTTTCCGATGCCGGTTTTTCGTTCAACATTAAAAAGTGCAAGTTTATGAAAAACGAAGTAGACTACCTGGGTTATGTTATAAGAGCAGGAGAAGTAACACCCAACCCGAATAAAGTGCAAGCTTTAGTTAATGCCCCAGTTCCTAAAACCGCTACTCATGTTAGGCAATTTTTGGGCCTCGCATCT
Organism: Epargyreus clarus; assembly: GCF_041222505.1. Lineage (NCBI taxonomy): Eukaryota > Metazoa > Arthropoda > Insecta > Lepidoptera > Hesperiidae > Epargyreus > Epargyreus clarus. The sequence continues at coordinate 15,361,626 of NW_027332230.1, forward strand.
TACTTTAGACGCTTTATACCAAATTTTACGCGTATAGTAGGACCCTTGTATCCGTTGACCAAGTTACACGGTCCGATAAAGTGGACAGACGTACACAGTGAAATTCATAAAAAGATCGTTAAAATACTTACTTCCGAGCCTGTTTTAATTATTTTTGATCGTAACTCCCCAATAGAACTTCACACCGACGCAAGCTCTGAGGGTTATGGAGCGATACTAATTCAGAGAAAAAATAATATACCTCACGTCGTATCCTACTTTAGTAGACGAACTACCGACACGGAATCACGATATCACTCCTACGAATTAGAGACCCTAGCAGTCGTACGGGCTGTAGAAAATTTTCGTCATTATTTATATGGGCAGCACTTTACTGTTTTCACCGATTGCAATTCATTAAAGGCATCAAAATCAAAAACTGATCTAACTCCTCGCGTTCATAGATGGTGGGCCTTTCTCCAAGCTTACGACTTCGACATAGTTCATAAACAAGGGAATAGCATGGAACATGCCGATTACTTGTCTAGAAATCCTGTGTCCAACTTAAAATCTGGTTCATCACAATCGAATACATACGATACACCTACTTGTAGGAAAGTCGTCAATTTCGTAGAATTACACCAGGGGTGGCTGACAGTAGAGCAGAAACGTGATAACGAAATACAAGATCTTGTCCGTAAACATAATAATAAAGAACTCCCAGAAGCAATTGCCCACACTTACGATGTTCGGAAGGGTGTACTATATAGGAAGATTGAGCGCAACAAAACCAGTTTCTGGCTCCCAGTAGTGCCGAGGACCCTTATATGGACACTGATTAATCATGTTCATACGGAGATCAAACATCTTGGTGCTGACAAGACTTTAGACAAGTTATATGAACAGTACTGGTTTCCACAAATGGCTAAACACGTACGTATGTTTGTGGACTCTTGTATAGTTTGCAAAGCATCAAAAGGATGCTCAGGAGCTCAACAAATACAGCTCCACCCAATCCCAAAAGTAGCTACACCCTGGCATACTGTCCACATCGACATCACAGGTAAATTGAGTGGGAAAAGTGATCGGAAAGAATATGCTTCGGTCATTATTGACTCTTTCACTAAATATGTGCTCCTAGAATACACGACTTCACTAGATTCAGTTAGTGCAATAAAATCCCTAAAGAAAGCTGTTTGTCTTTTCGGCGCTCCGAAGCGTATTGTTGCCGATCAAGGAAGGTGTTACATAAGTACAGATTTCAAACACTTCTGTAATGATCATGGAATCGAACTTCATCTTATAGCAACTGGTTCTAGTAGGGCTAATGGCCAGGTGGAACGAGTGATGCGAACCTTAAAAAGCTTACTGACAATAGTAGAAAGTGATCCAAACAAGGTGTGGCGTGATGAACTTCCTGAAGTCCAATTAGCCTTGAATAGTACTAAGTCTAGAATAACGGGATATACACCTACTGAACTGATGTTTGGCATACGTGCCCAGTCGTTAGGCATGTCGTCTTTATCACCTCATACAGAACCAGAGCCTCGTCAGGATTTGAACGCAATTCGAAGCATTGCTTCTGAAAATATTGCGAAAGCAGCTACATCGGAAGTAGATCGCTTTAATCGCGGTAGGGCAACCATAAAGCCTTTCTCTAAAGGTGATTTCGTCTTTATCAAATGTAGTGAGCGTAATCAGACTAAATTGCAAAAAAAATTCAGAGGGCCATTTATTATTTCTTGCGTTTTAGATAATGATAGGTACGAGTTGAGGCATATTGACGGATCTAATCGCGTCTATAAGTACGCTCATGAAAACTTGCGTGCAGTACCTGGGGGCTATGAAGGCTTACTTGAGGTAGCTACTTCTTTAATCGGTGACTCTGAGGAGGCCGAGACGGCGACAGTCCACGATCATGAGGTTGAGGGGGCTTCACCGAATGATAATAATGATGATAATACTAGCGATACACTATCGACACATAGTTCACGCACTTTGACTGCCGGCTCTGAAACCCTCTCTGCCTCCGAAGGTGATGAATAGTAAGTTGTAAATTAAATTATAATTTTTATTTACCATGTATAGTGTAAGACTCGAGTCCTGTCCATATTCATTGCAGTATCATCAAATTCTGGAGAACAGCGGTCACGAATTACAAAACATGCATTGTATAGTGTAACTGATGATGGGACTGGCTCATGCGGGTCGATGTTCCAAATCAGACTTGGGTACATGTGTTTGACAGAACTGGTGTGTGGTCTAAGGGACTGGCTTATATAGGTCGAAGTTCCGGTCCAACTCACTATTCATGTGTTCATGTGTCATGATAAGTTGGTACTGGTCGAAGGGACGCTGATGAGTTGTCCGGTCTACGTCATCATAGGAGATGATGGCTAGTCGGAGGGACGCTCAAGAAAAGTTGTCCGGTCCAGTATGTAGTGTGTGGGGACTATGGACAGGGGTTGAGATATTGTCATTGGGCTACACTAGTTTTAGTTGTGTGTCAGAATGGGCGAGCGTACCAATCCAGTTGTACATTTCTTTCCAGATCATCCAGAGCGGGAGCAGTCGCACGAGGACGTGCGAATGTCAGTCCGGCCGTGACGGCGCTTCCATAAATCATAGAGTGGGTAGAACGAGGTCACTATGGTTTTACCCGCTCTGACGCAACTCCGGGCGCTAGTGCACAGAGCGCGCGAAAATAGAAATGGTTCGGCGGCAAATAATGGAGAGTGTGTTGCGCGAGTGCATTACGTGTTCGGTGGAGTGTCAGTGATTTTGTGTGTATTCCTTTTGTTTAACTATTGTGATTTCACAGAATAGAACATTGTTTATTACGTACGTTTACTTTTTATTCTCCTCGCCCGACCAACCTACGCCTACAAACCTACATTATATTATAATATGGAGTCGCAGACAACTAATGAAAAAGACACTGATAAAGGCTCTGTGCCTTTAAATTAATACACTAAAGCGTAATCTAGGAGCTAGTAACAAAATAAATATCATAAAAAAACCCATCAAAAATATTTACACTTGCCATATTTCCCGGTGATTAGTTGAACGGTGTCGAAGTCTATAAATCTCAGGCATATAATACATTTTATGTTTTAACACAGAAAACACTTCTTTTACCTCGATTTTAATATGTACATTTGTAGACTTTAGAAGATGGAGATACGAGATTGCGAATAACTACACTAGGTGACAGACCTAATAGGCATCTGTGTAAATGTACCTATCTAATAAGCCCGCTCGAAGACACGCCAATAAATCTACGCAAAGGGAAAGTCGATTGAAGGAAACCGTATTGGGTCAAATCATTAGAAATACTCGCGAGGAAGTGAAAGAATCACGTATTGGGACACAGAATTGATAGATATTAGAAATGGCACGTGTTTATTATACAGATGCAGCTGTGCACAGCTCTAATCGTTTGAACTATTTCTATTCTATTCATAAACTTTTAGATTCCCAAAAATTGACAAATAATTAGAGGTTCTGCCATACTCGCCGTTCTTGGGTATTGTTATTGGTGACGGCTGTAATTTAGCAAAGACGGTGCTGACCATCCCCTAAAAATCACGCAGTTGCATCCTATGATATCCACGGGAAGAGTAGGAGTCTTATTGCTAATATTTCCTTCTTCCTCTTTATTCGCCAGGTACCATAGAATACTAATGCATGACCGCATCGCGAAATACCGTGGTTCCGTGGTTTCATCGTGCGGTGGCTTTTCATCGACGTAAGCTAACATTATTACTGCCAATGACTTCAGTTACGTAACGCCAGTAAATTTAAACTTAAACCTGGTGCAATAACATACTTGCATAATAAAAAAGTGATCATAAAAATCGGTGCAATGATTCTCGAATTTTAAGCGCATAAAGATACACGCAGAAATTGTCGTTTATTAAAATGCAAGGAAGTAAAAACGCACGTCATTCTCCAATGTCCCGTTACTCCAAACAAGTGAAATGACGGTGCAACCTTCGTAAACAACCAATCGAGTATCATGTCGGTACGTTTAACATCAAACAGAAAATAACATAATCATTGCATTTTATTTCTGAATTTGTATTTTATTTAATTTTATTCGAGCTGTAACCCGTTTCATCCACGTATAAAGTTTTAACAATTTTATAAAGAAATCTGTTTCTAAAATAAGAATAGCTTAATTTACTCCTTAAAACACTAGCTAATTGCTTGTGAAAGTTCTGTCAGCATCGGATTAATCGAAATATACAAAGATAATAACTGTTAAGAGAAACCCAACAACTAAACATAAACATTAAACATTCCAAGGAGCTTTAAAATTGTCAGCTACAATATTTTCACTTAATCTATTATCGAAACAGAATAGAAAACCGGGTAATGGATATGGAACTTAAAATTTTAATATTTTAAGTACCTAAGTTTTAAACGCACGTTAAAATTATAATAAATGTAGCCAACTGACCACCGTGTGCTATCAGAGCTATGACCGCTACTGGCATTTAATCTGAATCAACTTAACATATGACACACCGGTCTATCAAGCCGGTTCCGAGTTCGATTCTAGAACAAACAGACATCTAATTTTTTTTTTATTAACGAATGTAGACTGTACAGCCCCAGATAAGGATTGCCTGTGTCGGGATGGCGATAAACACACATAAAGACAAATACATGAATACAAAAATCAAAAGAGTGCATCTAAAATCGTTACTTATGATGTGTGTCTCGCCAGGCATAGAACCTGGAACTCTCTGCATGTCAGCCTGCCACTATAATAACCACTAAGCCACGCAACTTGACCAATTCGTAACACAAGTAATTTATAAGTATAGTACTATTTCAATAGTCATTTCTACATCTTATTCGCTCTATAGCTTCTATATTAATTGGTCCCTCTTATAATATTTCTATAAATGGTGCGTGGAATATACCACACTCTTTCATCCTTCAATTCCAGACCACATATTGACATGGTTATCAAATATAATAATACGATGTGATTGTGACAGACAGCCCATTATTTACAGGAAATAGGGTTCATGGCACGTAGACTTCATTTACTGAAGAGGCCGAGAAAAGTAAATATGAGAAATTAGTGACAGTGGTGGTGGTGAGAATTTCGAGATTGATGTTTAACACCGTGGCAAGTCTGATGATTTAAATTAATTATTGATACTCATATTTATTCAAAAGTTATAATTATAGCAAAAACGATTACTGAAGTAATTATGGGACGATAGAAACCAGTAATAATCTATAGTCTGATTCATAATTAGGTGTCCAAAATGTAAACAAAGGTGTTGACCTATCAAGAAAATAAGTTACAAATGGTAGTTTCTTATTTTTGACAATATTAAATTAATACAACAATAATAAAATAATAATCTAAATAAATTAAGATCAATCCACATTTTCTAATATTTATGTTACCTCAATTTCGTTCCATACAGTAATAATAATGAAAACAAGGTTATGGTAGAAAATTAAAATGTGATAATGGTAACACAATCGGAACCCAAAACATTTCTTGTGCAGTCATTTTTAAGTTTCGTAGCTGATTTTATTCATTTTCGTGATTGTAATCGAACTCTAATGTATTATCGTTTTCATAGCGCGTTTGTTAAATTGTGAATAATTGTAAAGTTTTCTGGTTTTGTTGAGTTTGTTAAAGTTTTTGTTTCTTGTTAATTTTGACAGTGACATTTGTTTGTTTACATTTTGGACACCTAATTATGAATCAGACTATAGTGGTATGAATTTCGAGTTACTTACAGAATAAAATGCCTCCTGATTGCAAAGGTGTTGAAACGCAAACTTATGTACTATAAGCATAGATTAGTAAAGATTACTTGCTCCGAACAGGGAAATGTAACCTTTTGACAATTGTCACTGTCATCTATTTTCGTGTTTGAAAAATATTAAAAAATGTAGTTTTTAGATCATTTACGATATAAACGATATTTCTCCTCACTTTTTCTTCGATTTCGTGTCTTAAATGTGCATGTCGGCATTGTTCCGCGTAAATTACACCGTGACACCCATTAAATGGCTTACAGAATTGTCAGCCGTTTTAGTAATTTAATGGCTTCCTTCAATTACAAGGCGGTGAGATATCTATACTTATCTATGACTATATGTTACAGTTCTCTTATTAAGTACTCAGGAGCAACAATGTCCATCAAGTTTAAAAAGGTTTAACACTCGAGATTAAAAGATTAAAAAGAACCTTAAACATTATAAAATGTACATGAACTGAAATCTTTTGTGTCATATCTTGTAATCTTTAGTGTGTGTAGTGTAGAGTCAATGTATTGTTAATGTCTTTCTTCTTATATTAAGCTTTATTATGATTTAACAAAAAATATACAAAGTAAATATTTATAAGTTTTTGTACACAGTGAAGTCCAAAAAAATGATTAATTAATTTCTATGTATGTTCTCTGTATTATTAAAGTTATTTCTTTTGCCATGTTTATTTTCAGTGAAATATCACAAAAAAAACTCCGACGAAATTTTGCACATACATATATGATACGAACATTTTTTTCGCCGCATACCTAATTCCTCTTTACCGGAACCTCATGTTTATTCAGGGCCGACTGGTTTCCATTTTCAATCAGGCCCGACTGCACAAAAACTGCATAATTGTGTGCTCCCAAATATATGTTTACTAGATGTGTCAGTAATATTATAGTGCTATGTTAAAATACCGACACGTATTCGAATTTGGACTCTTTATTATAATATAGAAGTAGACAATAAGCATGCACTTTTAGTTATGGTAAATAGATTTTGCCGCCTATGAACATCTGTAATAAACTCTTGATAAGATCTACCTGAGGACGCCTACAGATGCGTTGCTGCCCCTCAGGACTAAGTTGAAACGCCAAGGATAAGTACCTATGTCTCGCTTACCACACCCTTCAACACCAAATCTTAGTCACAATACAAATATCTATTCCTTATACTGTGTCTTAGAAGTGCTTAACACTGACGCTATAACAAAATCCCTTCTACACACATGTTATGTCAGAATTACATACAGTTCAACTCACATTTATAAAAGTGCATCAGCGCCAGCTTACAAAAAACACATTTTAAAAAGATTTGTAAGATTATCCAGATATTATCGCCGATAAAATTCCAAGCGTAAGGTTTAATAGGCAGTTCAATTCCAATCAAATTATTTATGATAAGGGGAAAAATATTTGAGAATGAATGCGGAAAATCGTGAAAATCGTACGTGACAATTCGGGGCGTGATATAGAAAAGAAAAAGATTTGGTTGGTCTGAATTATTAAGCCGCAGTGTGAAAATTTCTACGCTCGCAGCTTGTAGAAAATATAAGCAGAATGTTTGTAATTATTAAAATATATATATTATTAAGAACTCCAACAGACATAAAAACGATATACTCTCACATTTTTAAATAATTATCTAAGGAGATTGCAGTCCATTTGATGGTCAGCGACTACTGCCGCACATCTATATTTGTAATCTATAATAAAATAAATAGAGATTCCTATCTGAGATCGGCCACAGATGCATTATAATTTTGAGTTGAAACACTTCAGATAAACATGTCTCGTTTACCGCTCTTCACCAAATCTGTCGTATACTTAAACCATTATTTATTTCCTATCCTTCTCGGTTATTTATATATCTTTGTCAACCCAACGACATATCCAGGCCATAATATCTCCGCGCATAAACACTGCATACTCAGAATCAAAACATAACGTTATCTAGATGTGTCAATGTCCTACCATTTGAAACTGGTTTACGTAACTTGTGCAACATGACACGAATACTAGAAGACATGCTTATACAAGGCCTTGTGGTGGAAACTATTATAGTGTACATAACATCGAAGTAATAAATAACACTCCATATGGGGTTAAGAGGTTTATTACTAGGCTATTATAGACTTTTAAATGCTTGCACGGTTATGTTTCTCTTAGGTCAAAATAGCAATTATTCTCGATGAATTACGTCATCAGGCTAAGCAGTACTGCAAGGGTAACTTGCTCAAAATGCATATAAAATGCGCATTTTTAGCTAACAATTAAGTATTCGCTAGGCAACTGCAACAGGCCTGCAACTGGCCTGCAACAGCGCATCTGTTATGAGCCTCAGGTCAAGGTGCTCAAGTCCGAAATCCTTCCTTCCGAAAAGACATCAAAAATTAATTATCTATTTTAGTCGCCACCGTCTACCTTATAAAATATAAATATATACGTGATACCGCACGAGCCTCGAGATTTATTTTGTTTACAAACAATTTTTTTTTTTTTATAATATAAGAGTAGCAGACGAGCATGCAGTCCACCTGATGGTAAGTGGCTACTGCCGCCCATGGACATCTGTAATAAACCCCAGATAGGATTAGATATTCCTACCTGAGGTCGGCCACAGATGCGCCGCTACCCCTGAGGACTAAGCTGGAATGCCTCGGAAAAGTCTTTCTCCCTTACCACACCCTTCAAACCGGAACACAGCAGCACCTAACACTGCAGTTATTAGGTAGAAATAGGTGTGGCGGTGGTGCCGCCGGAGTCGAACCACAAAGGGTTCTACCACCTTCAATTAATTAGTAAGCAAGTCACGTGCACTTGAGAATGGAATAAAAATAATATCTGATATTTTTCTATTAACTACTAAATATTCATGCTAAACACTTTCTTCGCTTTCGTTTATGAAATACTATATAAAACGCAGTTTTATTGAAGTACTTATAACAGAAAAGTAATTTCAATTTAACCTTATTCTTTGATTACGGTAGTAATTGACACTGAATGTAATATAAAGTGTTTTACCTTAACTACTATTCTTTTTTTCCTATTTTATTATTAATTATTAATAAACTATAATTAATCTTACAGAGGAAGGAAACATTGGAATTAAAACAAGGTCATGGTTGAAAAAGTTGTAAATATTTATTGAAATGTCGTCGATTTTATGATCAATCGATATTTATAACGAACATAAATATCATCTGTCTCTTAAATTGGAATTGAGTGAAATGATTTGCGTCGTAAATATAATAAAAATGTATAAAGTATTGCATTACGCAAATAACTACTTATCGTATTAATTAACAAATATTTAATTTCAAATAAACGTCAAAAAATCTGGACGCGATTTATTCGTATGCGTATGCGTCTCTTTAGTTTAATTTTTATGTAAAATACCCCTCGTATAGGGTTCTAGAGTTTAAGTTAAGGCTCCTATTTCAGCACACAAGAGCAGCGTAATTGAATTACACCTGTTAGTAATTAACCATTTTTGCCTGCATGGTTGGAAATTTAACAATAATTATTGCCTTTTTCCAATTTCGAAATTTTTCAAAATAGGCAACATTTGACCAAAACTGATTATTACAAACGGGCATGAAACTAATAGGAAGAAAGAAGGATACATAAAAATAAAAAAAAAAAGAAAAGATTTTTGTTGTGTCGTCTATAACATTATAATATAAACAATTATTAATCCAGACAAAGATTTTTATTACTTCCTTTTGTTTTACACTGAAAGAGAATATAAGAAAACAAAACATCAAATTCAAAAGCGCACCGCGCCTCTCCTCACCGCTATGCCTCACCGCTCACAGATAAAAAAATACAGCTCAACTTGCCAGTTACAGTCGGCCATCCTGGAACAATTGCGCCGCAATTGACGCCTCACCTCACCTCACCTCTGTTACTACTTCTCATCTCTTTGCTCTGGTCATAGTTCCATCCATTTCCATATGATAGATCTACTTCTGATGAATTACATATTTTCAAATAGCCTTTGACCACGCAAATTATTTCTCTACCCAGTGTGCATAGGTACCACTCAATCTAGGCTCCACTGTCCTTGGCCACAAAAACTTTTCAAGCATGTCAGTATCCTCTTCTCCGACGCGTTCTGACCTCTCATTCGTACTCGAGTGAAGCATCTTATTCTCCGTCTTTCTTTAGTCCGTATTAATTCACTTTTCAACCACTCAGGACTCTCCTCAGGGCGCTACCTGCTTGAGTTAAGGTTGTTCACATCCATTCTCTACTCGACTCCCAGCGCAACACTTCATCTAGCAGGCGACACCCCAATCTTTATTTGCCAAAGATATCTGTAATAAGAAATCTCAGAGAGCAAGTGTGTTCCTTATCTGGCTACTATAAGGGTATCCTGACTACAAAAATGCTATTTTAGACTATGTGTATTAGAATTCCCACCACAAGAAAACTAAATTAAATTTGCTTTCTTCAATGAATTAACAAAATACTTTTTAAAACTTAAACCGAATCCATCAAAATCTAAAAGATTAAATATGGTTCATTGAACACCCCAAATACATTAAAATATTTCATACGATGTCGGCTATAATGGCTCATCTTATGTTTACAACTCTGATAAGTAACATAAGGTTTGCAGCAACAAGGATATTTTCTTTATATGACAACTAACACTACTTCAGCGTCTCATCACATTTTCGCACTAACAATACTCATCTCACCACCGCATTTACGGAAACGAGGATCGAGAATGGCGTGCTTCTCAATAGACCAACAGTTCCTCTTGTTCATGCAGAATACCAACAGAGATAACTTAAGTTATTTAGCTCTGATATCTAATACCTGTACAAATCTGTTTAATTCCAAAATTAATAAAATAATAATATCATTTAGGTACTCGTGACACAGTTATTTCTATATCTCGTCAATATTCTCTCGCTATATTTAACCAGCCTAACTCAACCACTAACACTTAACCAGCGATCATGGAACGAAAGAGCTATAAGCTAAATAACAGAGTTTATTATTTGAAGTACTTATAGGAGGTATCCACTGTAGAACTTTCTATGTTCATAGCCTACATTCATACTTAGGAATATTAAGAACACACAAGGACATTTCCTTTTTGTGGGTGGCAAAATAGGTGAAAAGTCACATCGAATAACACAGAAACAAATTGGTTGACTTATATCCATAACGAAACAGTACAATAGTCCACAAACAATATTTTCCTATTAAACCATTATGACTGTAGTAATCTAGCTCTCCTCTTTAGTAATCTAGCTCTCCTGCAACTGTAACCCACCATGCTCAATCAGAAAAGTTTATATCAATAATGTTGAATAAGCGCTACTCATAACATAAATGCTTAACCGGTACTCCTCAATTATTAAAAAGCTTACCCTGCATTAGGCACACAATAATATTTAACCACTATACCTCTAACACTATGATTTATTCTCAGTGAGCAACCATAAAGTACACTTGTATATGTCTAAAACTAATAATCTCAAGGGTCATTTATGTGTAGTATCAATTTAATTTAACTCCTTAACTGTTAATAGAAGGCAAATAAACTCTAAAACCCCATAAGTTTAAAAGTCAAAGGCCCGAATATCAAACCAATAGGCTACCACTACTTATGTCACTGACTTTGCACTCTATAATATTAATGAAGTTATTTGTGTAAAATAATAATTTCTTAAAACTCAAAATGTAAGTAGTCATATTATGTACCTATGACTGTCTCTTTAACCAAACCTCAGGTTTAATTATAATCTCTTATTGGAGATGTCTCAGTAATGTATCATCTCTTTCTCAAATTTTTAGAGATTATGCTGCTGCTCCACACTCATACCATAAAGAAGATTATTTACCAGATCCATACAAAATTCTAGAAAACTTATCTTGTATTAATAATGCATAAGTGTTGTTCAGGAACCGCTCAAAGAGTGCTGCCAACAGCACCATCGCTACCTCCATTTCCACTTCTATAACCCAGTCTTTGTTGCCAAGGGTATAGCACAAGTCTTAAGCGTCTGACTTTACTCCACATTGTCATCATGGTCATCTTTAAATGTTATAATTGTTACAAGTCACACGTCTCTGTATGAAGCTCCTGTAGAGAAATAAACACAACTACAGTATAAAAGACCTTCAACATTGCCCATCCTCATAATATTAGTTGAGCGGCCGGGGCTTTATAACATTACAACAAGCATCATTAATTGTTAACAACAAGTTTTATTTTAAGTACTGCAACTAACATCATATAGAAAAGACTATTAAACTTGTGTAAGTAAACAAATCAAGGCATACATCCAGTACACAACACACATAGTACACACATGTAGTAACACAACTATTTTTGTCATAAAAAATCTAGATAAGACTGACGAGTTAGCTTATAGAAGTTAGTCACCATAGGCCGGACATCTGTAACCTCAGAAGAACCTCCAATGTAACGCCTGCTGCATTTTACTTCAAAATTCGTAAGCTACTAATTAATAATAATTATCATATGCAAGCAGTCAGCTCCCTCATTCAATGTAAAATAAAACTTCTCACCAGCATATCAAAGCCTTACCCCAAGTGTATTAACAGCTGTTAACGCACGTCATACTTATCTGGTTAATGAATGCTGCTCCTCTTGCTGCTCATTTTATCAGAAAAATGACTTACAGAGTCCCACTTCAAGCAGGTTATAAATTGCGCCGAAAGCATTTACTCAGGTACGACTTCACCTACTGGGCCTTCTATTTCACATCAGCCGCTTCTCATAAATTGCCATCATCATCTACGATCATCCTCATCATCACCATCATCGATAATAGTTGCTTACAAATTACGACTGTTCCGACATCAGTTGGAATAATTTATTTTCTCTCATCTGGCATAATATCCTTTTTATATCTTTACTCTCTTCATTGTGAGCACTTTGTACCACTTCTGAATATAATATAAACAATTATTAATCCAGACAAAGATTTTTATTACTTCCTTTTGTTTTACACTGAAAGAGAATATAAGAAAACAAAACATCAAATTCAAAAGCGCACCGCGCCTCTCCTCACCGCTATGCCTCACCGCTCACAGATAAAAAAATACAGCTCAACTTGCCAGTTACAACATATTAGAATAAAGACTAAATAAATAAAATACGTTCACACCTACCACACCTACAATCCTACATATTTCAACTTTATGACTCAACGGTCTGAGAGTAATAATTAGTATAGAGTAGGTCCAAGACACCTACACCTTAGTACGAAACGTAGGCAATGTGTTATAGATGTTCAAAACTAGCTAAGTTGTGAAATGTAATGTACTACTAGTTTTCACAGCACATTTCACGAGAATTATGCTATTGGCTATTAAAACATCGAAAATGACAATCTTCTCCACTTAAACTTGGATAATAACTATCGCTCTATACCGCGGATAATGGTGGTTATCTTACCTGTGTCTACTGTTCTCATCCAATTTGTGGTAAACTTGTCTACTTTCTTACCCGTGTTCTAAAATTTTTTTATACTTAAACCTAGCTATAAGGCAGACAGTTAATAAATTGGTAATAGTCATCGTCTCTTACGTACGTTTGCAAGACCAGAGGCGGCACGAATGCATTGCTGGCATTTGAGTGTTTTTATTTCATTTTTTGAAGAGCCCCATGTCCCATGTCGCTTTGGGAATACCTCACGTGGAAATTCATTTCTTCTAAAAAAGAAGTACACTCTATACGCTTCAATTTTTCTGCTACCATTGAAGTTCTACACACAAACGAAGCCGCTGAGCAAAGCTATAAAATTTCTAACAGGAATTTTATTTCTAGACCGCCTAAGTCCGTATACTTTTTGTTCGCACAATTTAGATAGACGATAAGATGACTACATTGTATCGTATGAGACACGTTACATTCTAACTGTGAAAGTAGAGTAGGTTGTAATTTTATGCAATAAACTTTTTGTGAGATACATAACTTAAATTACAATATATTGCTTCAGAAGTACGGGACTATATATTTGAAAATACGGGACTATAAGTTACTCTTTATTGCATGTCTATATACATAAATATTATATTGATTGATTGTAACGCCTCGGTAAAGTATGTCTCACTTACCTTCATTGCCGAAAAGCGGAGCGCGTAACGCGGCTGTTAGGCAAAATTGTGTGTAGCGGTCATGCTTCTGGAGTCCAACTCCAAAGGGTACTACCGCCCTTGAGACTACCACCATCTTCTCTCCAAAATGAGGATTAAGTCATAAATAAATAAGCTAGCAAAGTGTGGACTGATAGACTTCATGCTTTGAGAATAAAGAACTCTCAGGCATATACATTTCCTCTTAATGTTTGCCGTCGCAATTTAAGTAAGTGATAATTAATTCGTAACGCGCTCTTAACTTCGCAAAGTAATGAGGTACGTTCCAGGCATATGTAATGATAACTTAGTAGATGCAACTCGGCCCCTCAAACTGGGGTCCGAGGTTCCAATCCCAGGTATGCTGAAGTTCGGGGTTGCAGGCGGCAAGAGTGGTCCCAAACTCAAACCGAGCTCAAACCGTCCAGCAAGCGACCCCGGGAAGAACAGCGGTTTGTGTGGTCGCATATCGCTGTAATCACCAGGGGATGTGAGAGGAGCGTAAATTGCTCCCCCCAGGGCAGAGCCCGATAGAAGGGCATCGCGTTAGGAGGACTCCGGTTGTGTTCCGTTGGAGATCCCGAAGTTCTCCACCAAATGCTGAGGACGGCCACCGGGGGGGGTTTTAGTGCGGTAAAAATCCCATATAACCCGACGTCACTCCCATGGCGTCGGGTAACTTTTGAAGGTTTCCCCTTCGTCAACAAAAACAAAAAGAAAGGTATGCTGAAGTTACTAAGTTTTCCAAATGTTTATATGCTAAGCCGACTGTGAAAGTGCTTTTTTTAATTTTATGTCGACAATATGTAGAGATCCTTAAACAGGGGCAACAGACATAAAAGCAACAGATAATTAATATTTAATTAAATCCTGTATTAAATACCGTAGAACAGGATTTTTAATTCGATGCCGATTTAAAAATCTTTTTGTTATATATTACGAATGTAGAAACTAGTTTTATAACCAAAGAGCCAACGGCCATTTTGTGCAAAAACTCAGTCTAGACTATTTCGAATGTTTTATTTTTTGTAAGTAATATAAATATACATTTAACAATTATGCATGTACAGTTATTATTTGGGCATTAGCCATTATTTACTTGTGAAAAGAATGATTGCTTATTTCATTATGTTAATTATTAATGATAGAACATAATTTAAGCTCTTGCGCAGTACGTAATTTATATTATTTGTCATTCGGATGTTTGCCTGGTCGGGAATCGAACCAGGTAAACAATTGAACGGGCTGCACTAGAAGTGCCGGCAGAAATAAAAACTTTGCAAACCTAACCTGAATAATAAAATATAATAAATGAAAAATGAAACTGACACCCAATGAAATATTTTTAACGCTGATACCGGATGACATCTTGACTTTTGCAGTTTGCTTTGCCCTCTTACGAATTTTCGATCAGGCCACGTGTCCTGACGCGAGTTTAACATTTTTTAGCCATCACAAAAAGTGCGCAACGCCGCTAAAGAAGTTTTTACTAAAAATATTACACATAATAAATTATAATCAAGCATTCGACTCGCTAAAAATAACTATAAGACTCTGTTAGATACTATAAAACAACTTAGATTTATTACGACACTTTTTATACGCGGTTCGCAGCAATACGGATCTTCCGTGAGAAGCCTTGAGCAGCGTGGCCTTACGTCCTCTCGCATTACAATTGGCTGACCTCCGGTACTGCAATGTGTTAAACAATGTACCTACTATTATGTTTACAAAAGTTATATCAGACTAGCTGATCCGACAAACTTTGTACCGCCTCAAAATCTATTTATCAAACATATTGCATATAAAATATAGCCTATGTTACTCGTAGATAATGAAGCTTTCGAATGGTGAAAGAATTTTTAAAATCGGTCCAGTAGTTTTTGAGCCTATTCATTACAACCAAACAAACAAACAAAGTTTTCCTCTTTATAATATTAGTGTAGATGATTGAATATAGGGGTACAGTTGGAATCATTTAGTTTTGTACAGAACTCTATTGCTAAGATTATTCCGGTTTACTATCATTGGATTGTAATCTATTTTTATAATAGGTCCTGCCTGACATATTCATCATTGCAGAGCCTAATTTATTAAAGATAGAAGGTTCAAATTCCGATAATACGTTCTTTTTATGACTAAAGCACCCATCAAGAAGGATGTTTTGATATTGTTATTGTACGGGCTTGAAGTATAGCTTACTTATTAGTTAAGCTAACTTATTATTTTTTTCGTGATTTATGCGTATGATTCGATGGAAGAAGCTAGTATTTACACATATAGGATCAAAAAATATCTCGTCTACAGGATCCAAAAGTATTATATTTCTTTCAAGTATATAATCATTCAATTTCTTCTCACAATATTGAAATCGGTTGAACGGTTTCAAGTTGCAACTATGTACCTATGATGAACACAGGATACGAGTATCATATAGTTTTCATTATGACAAATAAATCAACAAAAGACCTTATAAAAAGTAAAGGAGGTCGCCACAAAAACAAGCTTATTTTACTTTTAGTTTTTGCTCTATCGTAAAAACGGTTACATGTGCAAGTCGCACTTAGTGTAATTATAATATAGGTACTATAAGAAATCTTCCGTGCACAAGTCATAAAGAATTCTCAGATTATTATTATTTATAGATTTCTCACTTGAAGTTATTCTCAAAGCAAATGATATTTAATTTAATACATAAGTCATGCGTTACAAAAAACTGGTTACGACGCTAGATCTAGTTTGACTCTGACTCTTACCTATTATTAAGACATGAGCCATGATTACACTGATGATAATTTGTTGCAAACTTTTTTATCCACTTCTTAAGTACGGGTTGCTACTTACAACTTTTTTTTATAATAAAGACGAACATGCAGTCCACCTGATGGTAAGTGGCTACTGCCGTCCAATGACATCTGTGATCTATCCCAGGTAAAATTACATTACCTGAGGTCGGCCACAGATGTGCCGCTACCCCTGAGGACTAAGCTAGAATACGTTGGAAAAGTATGTCTCCCATATCACACTACTACATTCCTCTCAAAGCACGTAACCTAGTATGTAAACCACTAACGGTCACCCATCCAACTACTGACCACGTATGTTAATCCTTTACTTTGAAAATTTGTTACGATAAGCATGCCACCATGTCATTCAGTGAATGTTTTTAAATTATCACAAATATTTTTTCACATTAAAATCTGGTGTTCACGAATTCTTCGAAATGGGCTGAACGATTCTGATGGAGTATTTCACCTGAAATGAGTCACATATAACTATCCACGTAACCCGTTATAAGCAGATAGATAGCTATAAGCTCATAAACATATATTTTTTTAAATCTACAATACTCTTTCTACACTCACTGCCCCACACTAGGATTCACCCCCACGATACAGGATGCTATGGACACACACAAAGACAAATACACAAACACCCAGACCCAGAAAACCTAAATTCATTATTTAGAAATTTGTCTGGCCGTTGTTGAACCCGGGACCCTCTTCGCTCAGACCGGTATGGCGACCGCTCCGCCACGCAGGTCGTCACAAAAGATATATTATTTATTTTCTTTTAACTCGCGTAAAAATCGTAATCTCAAATAGGATCTGTTAATAATACTTTAACTTTTTGAACACTCATACTCGTGTCAACAAGTGGCAAATTACTGCGAAATCACGCACACAACAAAATGTGCGGTTACAAATGAAGCACGTGTGGACAAATTAAATTGCAAGTGTCATTTTAATTTCATTCTTATTATTCATATTACTTTTTCGACTTCCAATTTGAATATGGTTTATAATGCGAGCGAACCAAAAAATATATAACTTTTAAAATATTTACATTTTTATGATATTAAAAAATATAAGTTAATGATATTGCAAAATATAAATTAACCGTTGTATTTTTATATAAAAACATGTACTGTGAGCTGCAATTGTCTTGAATAAATGATGTTATTATAGTTACTATTAAATACCTTTAAGCAGACAATATTTAATTTTATTAATTCCATTAAGTAAATATGAAATATATATTTTTAAAAACCTTAAAAATAGACGTAGATAATAATATGGTTAAACCCGATCTTTAAAATGAATAATCGTTTAACATTCAATTTGAGATATTTGTAAAACACAAAATTACACCATAATAAACCTTTTAACACGAATATTTACGCAAATGGACAAATATTAAGCGATAGATATATTGATTTAAATACCGTACAAAGATATCCAATATATTAAATACGTATACAATATACATATAATATATATTGGAATGTCTTTGTGTACGGGTAATATATAACGTATGAACACTTGAATAAATATTGCACGACTCATGATGCGAAGCATCAGAGAGTGCGTAACGATCGAAAAATTTTTTTCGCTTCATTTTGGCGGCTATTTTTATTATTATAGCCTTGATAGTTCACGGAATCAAGATATTTTGCATACTATTGTCGAGATAATTTAATGGAGATTAATTCCATACTTTTTAAAAATTGATTTACTGCAATAGAATTGAAAAAAAACACCAAAATAGGTCAAAAAATGTTCCTGTCCGTCATGTGTGAAACCTGAAAACACTGTAACTTGTGAAAAAATCCATCATTTGAGTTAATTTTGTTTTTTTTTAATTCTAATCGACGATTGTAGGTCACTGAATGCGAATGATTAATTAATTCAGTGTCGTTTAATTGCAATTAATAAAAAACGAAAACTACAAGACTGTATATCTATAGATATTATGTACATTTATTCCACCAGGGGCGCTTGTGCAGTACCAGTTCTTCATACTACAGCTGTTTTTTCGGCAATTAATTTTGAACGACTTAAGTTTTTTTTTTTATATTTCATAATTAAATGAGCATTATGAGTCGTGCACTTTTGGATTTTCCAAACTTTTCTTATTTCGGAATAAATTGAACAAAATGTCGAAGTTCTTCAATTTGTAGTATAGTAGTTTCATAGAATCACAATATTTTATAATACAGCGAGTGTGCAATACAAACATTTGATACTGTCTGTTATTAACAGATAAGGTTAAAAGCGCAGATACGTTGTTAGGTACTCCAGACGACTAAATTGGAAGGCATTTCACCCTTACCGTGTAGTGTGTCTACAAATAGAAAACAGCAGCACTTGACACTGCAATGATAAGGCAGAAATAGATGTGATATTATCTGTCAATATCGCAATTAAAATTCTATAAAATACTATATAAACTCTCTTAATGGAGTTGCAATTGGGTAGCGAGCAAACACGATACGCAAAATCATTCCATTTCTTTTGAGACGATTTAAAATACCAAAAGGACAATGCCCATGAAAGTATGGACCGCCGTCCAGAGTTGCATCAAATTGAAACTTGTTGTGGACGATGTATAATTAACCAAATACTACCACCATTGATTATTTTTTAGATCAGCACCCGGGTTCTGAAGTTATTTACCGAAATATTACATAACCTCAAAATCGAAAATATCCGACGATAGATTGAAGGTCGGTTTTAACTGATAGTAGGTACCTATAATGTAGTTCGATTAACATATTCCATTTTCTTTTAAAGGTAGTAGGTAAAAAAACCTAAAATAATCCTAAAAACCTAATGAATTCCGAGTATAAAATACCGCCATTTTAATTTTTAAGAACAACAATCAACATTTCGTCTTATTTTATCCTAAATGGAATCCCCTCTTCAAAGAAACTATTCTGATCGACAAACTATGTAAAAGAACAAAAAAATATTTTAATATTACTTTCATTTTGACGCATGAGAAATATTCATTAGTCAAAACACTAATAGATCTTATTGAATTCCGAGTATAAAATGCCGCCATTTTAATTTTTAAGAACAACAATCAACATTTCGTCTTATTTTATCTTAAATGGAATCCCCTGTTCAAAGAAACTATTCTGATCGACAAATTATGTTAAAAAATCAAAAAACAATTTTAATATTACTTTCATTTTGACGCATGAGAAAAATCAGTACCAAGAATGGGCATTCTCCTTTAAGTAAATTATTAAACAGAATAAGATTAAATTACCTTTGCATGAAAGCGTGTCCGACCAGAAGCAATTTAGCAAAATTATTTTAGAATCTGGTCAAATAAATATGCAGTAAAAGAAACATTTTTTAAAATTAACATTGACTGTACTGCCGAACTTTCTTGTGTAGACAGAAATGAAAATGAATTCTGACACACGTACATAGGTATAGTCCGCGTAAAACTGCTAGTCCGCTCTGAATATAGAAATGAATCACGTCGCCATAGCAAATTGTGTGACTAGACCTGCTCTCAACAATTTTAAAGCAGACTAACAGTTTGGCGCTGACTATATTTTAGTAAGAATTTTCGAATTTCGAGTTTCATTGTTTTTGATTGTCTTGTATCGAAATGACCTTAATTTCAATTATTATATCAAGATTTGATATTGGAACTTTACTTTGGAATTTCAATTATTCCAAATATATTAGAGATCATGTATTGAGATTCAAATTCGTACTGTTATTTGTTGCTGTTAAAGCCTGCGAAGGATAATGATTTTCGGGCACATATGTATTTATGTATATCTCATTCTTTGCTCTACGGCCGCTGACCCGGCAAACTTTGTACCGCCTCAAAATCTATTTATCAAATATATTTCATATAAAATATAGCCTATGTTACTCGTGGATAATGTAGCTTTCGAGTGGTGAAAGAATTTTAAATATCGGCCCAGTAGTTTTTGAGCCTATTCATTACAACCAAACAAACAAACTAAGTTGTCCTCTTTATAATATTAGTGTAGATAACGTATGAGTAACATTAGCTACACATAACATACTCGTATCTTTTCAGTTATTTGTAAGCGGTCGGGTTTTTTTTTACAATAATTAACATAGCACAAATTAATTAGAAGAAAATACGAGTACAACATACTCCTGATTCCAATAATTACTTCACATAATAAGTATTTCCATTAAATGTAAAATAGTTATTACAGCAGCATTCACACGCACATAAAACGAATAACGCAAGCAAGATAGACTTCCTGGATTAACTTATTAAGGTCTCTGTAACGACAATCAACGTTTATCATTAATCGATGCCTGAGTAATGATTAGCAAAGCCACTTCATAACTTTGATGATATTATACGATAAATGGTCACGCTATGTATTTTATAAGTTTTAAAGCTAAATAACATCGAGTTACCGTGAAATGAGTATAATATGTTAGGACAATAAAAAAGAATTATGGAAATTGTGAATGTATGTTAATCCTTTATTGATTATTAATTAAGTTAGGATTAAAATGAATTCGCATCAATTCGCTACCAAGTAGTTTTAAACCTAACATAAAAGCATGAATTTCCGCAAAATGATGCCTGATACAATTAACCATTTGTTGATTTGTTAATTAGTATGAGACATTTATTTAACGACTGGTTTTATTAAAGGTATGTGAAGTCTACTAGTACACTTGGTCAGCGATACATATAAAAAAATGTTTTAATCGTAGTACCTATATCATTCACGAATCATTTTCATTGCCATTACGGACTTAGTTTACGTCATATTATTTTTTTTATAAGCCATTACGCCAAACAGCCAATATTCTTAAAAATATGTACCTATACCTAAGTGTACGCCTACTTCTTAAGAGACCAAGACGAAAGTATTTTTGAAAATTAAAAATTCTCGTTCCTTGACCTTACCAATCAGTGAAATCGGCGCCATCGAACCGGTCCTTGACTAAAAACGGACCGACGAGTCCCGACCGATCGTTGTCCCCAAAAAAGGGAGCCGTCGTCAGTCATTTCGATAGCGCAATCCGTCAAGCAGACAAGCTTACACGGATGTAGATATTTTTCGCCCAGATGTGACATATAAACAAGTAGGAGGACAACAAATTGATTTTAAAAAAGAATGCTAACTTGATCGACTATGTATCCTACTTTTTACCTATAAGGTTTACAAAATACAACCCACAAGTGCTATACACATAATACCTACCAATATAAAGTTATAGTGTGATATTTGCATTACAAGATTCTGTTCTATGTCTAGAAATCAATTTAATTAGCATCTTCAAAAGTATATATTTAAGCTGTTATTGAAGTTTCCGCTGATGCCAAATATTTACTTATGTACATATTATTAACTTTGCAGATAAAACGTTATTTTTCTAAGAATCACTTGAATCAAACTCACTGGCTGAGAATGCGGAAAATAAACAGACCGAAACATTTTATTTTTGTTTCTGAGATATTTGACCACATGTTGTTAGAAAATGTTTCAATGTTATGCAGTCAAAATGTCTTGAGGAGTTTTTTTATAATATTGAAGTAACAAACAAGCAATCAGTTCACCTGATGGTAAGTAGCTACTGCCGCCCATGGACAACTGTAACCAACTTCATAAGGTAAAAGTCCTACCTGATGTGAGCCACAAATGCGTTGCCGCCCCTTAAAAGCCTTGGGTAAGTATGTCTCCCTTACCACACCCTTCAAACCAGTATCAAATCATTATCCTAATTGAGCAGTGATAGCCTAGTGGTTTAGAAACTCGGTCTCTCGATCGAGGGGTCCGAGGTTCAAATCCTAGGCACGCACCTCTGAATTTTCAAAGTTATGTGCGTATTAGAAATTTATTATCACTTGCTAAACGATGAAGGAAAACATCGTGAGGAAACCTGCATATCTGAGAGATTTATAAAAAAAAATCTCAAAGGTATGTGAAGTTTACCAATACGCTCTTGGCCCGCGCGGTGAACTATGGCCTAATCCTTCTCAGTATGAGAGGAGACCCGTGCCCAGCAGTGGGACAGTAATGGGTTGCTGATGATGATGATGATCCTAATTGTGTAACACACTACACGCGGAGTACACAATAGGTATACTTTCATATTTTTCTTAACGATAATAAAATAAAAATAATCCAAAAGCGAATAAGTGTATAATCCAGATACTGTATATCTTCGTTCCTTACATTGTATTACGTTGTCCCCGTAGAGGTAAGAACACCATTATTATTTTTATCTGCGTAATATTTCCAATACATCAAATTGCTCGTATGACATTTGCGACGTATTGGGAAACGTTATACTGGCTTCCCATGGTCTACGATATTGCGGACGGACCGTGGAAAGATTTTCGTATGCGGTGACACGGACGAGTTTGTCGCGGTAAATCAGATCTGCCGAGCGTCAGTAAGCCGTGCGTCAGTAAAGGTATATTGCGTTCTCTCACTTTGCATCTCTTTCACCTTGCGTTTTAGATTTGCAAACTAACTTCAAATCTCTCGTACGCCAGACCGACGTGCGTCATTGGCCTCGTAGATGTCCGGCGTTCGTACATAAATCCGTGAATTCGCTGACTGTCGGAAGCAGCCATTATAGTAATTATTGTATCTTGTTTATATTATGGAAATAATACATTTTATAAAATAAATAAATGTCCCAAGTTATCTTACATACGCTGCACATTTGAATTAGTTTAGTTATTGCAGCAGTTTCATGTGTTTATACTCAACTGTGAAGTAAATAATAAAAACACAAAATTAATACATTTTAACAAGTACAGCGACATGCCAAGCAAGGAGTTTCGGATTTAATTCCTTGCTATGCAAACATACTCGTAACTACATGATGGGGAGAAATGGAGGAAAATTTATATTCTGGGTCTGGGTCTTTGTCTACTTAACTTTGTGTGTCCATGGCTCCAAAGATGTAAGGAACCTTAGTGTGATATAAATATTTTCTTTAAATAGTTTTTTAATGTACGTCGTTTGATTTACCTACGTTTTGCAAAAACCCTGAACATATATCCTAAATCTGATTTGAATACTGAGAATTTAATAGCTTACTAAGAAACCAGTATAAAATTTAGCACTAAATGTACCACTTAATATTTATATCCTTTTGTGGAGGAAATAAATATGAATAAAATTACGAAGAACTCATAAAAGTATTTACCTCAAAATTTACATCACGATCAACCAGAGGAAAGAATGTATTTTTAATTTTACTGCTTATAAATATTCATTGAGCTCTAGATAAATCGGCAAAAATTTTCCCGCATTTAAAATGAGACGAGTCAATGCGATACATAAGTAAATAGAGTTCCGTATATTATCATTAAGGTGGCAGAACCTATTGTAGATCGACTCCGGTGATACCACCGCCACACCTATTCTGCCTCATAACAATAGAGTTAAACGCTGCTGTGTTCTAGCTTAAGGGTGTGGTAAGAGAGACATACTTTTCCGAACCGTTCTAGCTTAGTCCTCAGGGGTAGCGGCGCATCAGTGGCCGACCTCAAATAGGAACATCTAATCCTATCTGGGGTTGATTACAGATCTTCATGGACGGCAGTAGCCACTTACACTAATGCTGAAATCTTGAGAAGTCTTATAATCCGCACTTGGCCAACTTAGTAGACTATGGCCTAAGCCCTTCATATTCTGGGAACAGAGTACCTAGTAGTAATACAGTAATGGCTTAATGATAACATTTTTATAAGGAAACCTTAAGAATAAGCGATGCATTACCTCGTTTATAATGTAAATTTTTATATTGCCCTTAAACTGAATATCTCAAGGTAACCTTTTCATCACTCGGTCGTATCGATTAATTATAATATTGACTGTGACCGTCTTCATGTCAAGTTAATTAAAAACCAGTTTTTTAATAACTACCTCAGTTAATACATTTTTATTGCATTTAATTGATGGTAATAGTAATGTGACCTAGTTACCGAGTGGTTTAAATTTCGTCTTTCTAAGTAGGTATAGTTTAGTTGTTTGAAGTTAGGCCTCTGACACTAGAGTATGTGCGTATTAGATAATAATTACCACTGGTTTAAATGTAAGGACCGAAGTGTTGACACATCACCAAAATTGCAATCGCTGCCTGTCGTAACGTGCCTTACAATGCGCCACGTATTCCAAGTTTTCCGTGTCTTTTAATAAGTTGCCAAGTACGAGGTGAACTCCCTCACGGAGGCTTCCGTACAACAATTTTTATGTGTATCGTCCCTAAAAGATAGCCCACATTTTAGGGACCATATCCTACAAGATTTTTGCTCTACGACCCATGCCTAGCAGTGGAATAAAAATGAATCGATCATGACATAAACAGCTACCATTTTTTGGAAAGATGACGTTTAAATAATGAAATAAAAGTATAAAATAAAATTTTCCACAATGTTCGTAGTGGCTTGTGTCTACCAAACTTCACTTCGACTTCAATCTCCACTTAAGACTGCTCATAGTCACAAAAGTATAACAATAGGCCGACGATAATGATTCAAAGTGTGAATATTATCTTAATTATCGAATTATGTTAAGCGATTTCCTTAATAAAGTACTAATGTACGCAGTCAAATTCTTCATAGAGTTCGGCTATACTCGTATGTCATCTGAATAAGAAATTTGCATGGAAATAGACTCATAAATATTCATTTTATTGTTCCAGAATAACCTGACAAAATGGGGCACGAAGAAAAGAAAGGGACCATTATTTTAGATAACTTCAATTCCACGTAAGTATTTAGCATTAATCAATTTAATTATCAAGAATTAAGGTATTGTTATTAATGAAATACTTAATTAATGGTCATTTCTGAATATATTCAGTTGATTTTAATAAATGTTTCATGTTATTTATAATTACATAGGTATTCGATACAAGTAAGAGTTTTCCAGAAGTTATTCGTCTTAAAGTATGCATGATGCAAGTATTAAAAAAATATATTATTAGAACTTCACCTAAAATAATCAAATTCAAATTCAAATTCAATTTTTTATTGCTCATGCATATCTCTGTTATCTACAATAGTAAATTTACATGAGTTTTAAAGTAAAACCTTCTAGAAAGCAAAGACTTACCACACAACAGGAACCAACTAAGAACACAGGGGTCGGTTATTTTATTCCTCAAGGTTAACAATACAGCACGACCTTAAATAGGTCTCAAATTCTATGTTCATTATACATATTGATGAGGCACCGTTACCAGTTTGGTATTTCAAAATGCCAAAACAAATAATCTCTAAACAAAAAAAATACTTTATTTTCAGAGCGAATCTAGCAGCTAACCCAGGCTTTCAGTCAACACTAAGTTTGGGCTCTAAAGAAGTTATCAATGAAAAGGCATACAACCCCTTCGAGCACAGAAGAGTAGAGCATCCCACTTCGTAAGTATACATTTTCATTTGTAGTTACTTAAACGTAATTGAAATAGTAAAGATCTGCCAATTTAAACTGAATAAGATGCTTGATGAATTTACTATTATAGTCCACGCCAAATTACTAGTCCGCTCTGAAATTGCGAGTAGATGTAGTCACTAGTCATACAATTTGCTATGGCGCAATTCATTTCTATATTCAGAGCGGGCTAGCAGTTTTACGCGGACTATACCCGTCGTTAATAATCAATCTATCCAATGTTATGCCTACCAAAGATTGAAATTTGTAAATTTTCGCATATAAGAATCGCTTGATTCGCGCATTGTTCCCGTTACATATTAAATGACTAATCCTATTGCTAACATACGAGTAAGTCTCTTACGCCAAGGATAAAACCTCTGGATGACAAGAATTTATGTTGAACATCGCAATATCCATAGCATAAAAAATAATGCGATTAAATTTAAAAAGCGGCAACCCAAAAAAAATCAGACCTAAACACATTATTATGATAAAGCAAGATAAAAAGATATACTTTTGATTTATGTGAAGGGACATTTAAATTTCCATTGCTTTAATTTATTCCCTGTCCGAAATCTAAACACGGGTAAATCTAAACAGGTTATTATTTAATACATTTTTATTCTTTTCACACAAGTTATAACTACTTTAATACATTATTATGTAGTTTTGAAGTCCGGTAAGTACGAATTGGTATACCTACATAATTTTGAAGGTAGAACCCTTTGTGGTTCGACTCCGGCGGCGGCACCGTCACACCTATTTCTGCCTTATGACAGCAATGTTAAGTGCTGCTGTGTTCTGGTTTGAAGTTGGTAAGGAAGACATACTTTTCCGAGGTGTTCCAGCTTAGACCTCAGGTAGGGGCG
This sequence comes from Epargyreus clarus, assembly GCF_041222505.1. NCBI lineage: Eukaryota > Metazoa > Arthropoda > Insecta > Lepidoptera > Hesperiidae > Epargyreus > Epargyreus clarus. Next base: position 15,388,589 of record NW_027332230.1, read on the forward strand.
TATCTGCGGCCGTCCTCTGGAACGAATATATAATCCTATCTGTAGTCGGTTACAGATGTCAATGGGCGACAGTAGCCACTTACCATCAGGTGGATCGCATGCTCGTCTGCTACTCCATATATATTTATTTATATATTTATATATATGGAGTAGCTATATACATAAAAACGTTGGTGATAGGGTGTTCATACGTTTCCGTCATATTTAAAACGAGTGATAGTTTATTTACAATAGGCATATGAAAACGCACAAAAAGTAATTTAATGTACGAGTACTCGTAGATCTTATTTCATCAGCTAACTGCCAGTGAAAGTCCCTCAAAGTCAGTCCTGCCATTTCGAAGATTAGCAGTAATAAACCGAAAGACAAACATTTTTTTTGTTATAAGTACCCCATACTCCTTCAAGTTCTATAAGAAAAATGCTTTTATTTTGACATTACAAACAGACACTTCAATTTTATTTATTTGTATACATAACCGCCTTGACAACAAAAGCTGTTAATATAAATTAATCTCAACTGCTCTCTTACCCAGAAATATGCCAAATTCGTTTACTATAACACAAAATTACGACGCAAAGAGATATAAAATTTCCTAAAGAAAATATCAAAAATATTGCAGTAATTCGGCAATGACGATACGATCTCTGAATAACAACAGCCTTTTACCGGAAAACATACTTATATAACAAGGATATTCCGATTCAAGTTTTGTAGCCAACTTTTTCGTTTGGAACTTGCTACAAAAAGTTTTGGATAACCGAAATAACACAATTACCACTTTTATAAACTTGTTAGCAAGTCATATTAGTTAGTAATACTAATAACATTAATGTGTAGGCCGTTTACATTTTATTTTGTCTACATTTATTATTTTGTCAGTGATAGCCTAGTGGTTAAGAAACTCGGCCTCTCGATCGAGGGGTCCGAGGTTCAAATCCCAGGCACGCACCTCTAATTTTTCGAAATTATGTGCGTATTAGAAATTAATTATCACTTGCTAGAACGGTGAAGGAAAACATCGTGAGGAAACCTGCATACCTGAGATTAAAAAAAAACCCCAAAGGTATGTGAAGTCTACCAATACGCACTTGGCCAGCGCGGTGGACTATGGCCTAATCCTTCTCATTCTGAGAGGAGACCCGCCCAGCAGTGGGACAGTATTGAGTTGATGATGATGATGATTATGATAATTATTTTGTCTTCTTCTTCATTTTGTGTGGATTAGTCGTACGTAACCTACGAATGAAACTTATGAATTGCAGTCTAATAGTGTTAGACTACAATATACGTTATAACTTACTACAAATTATAGATCTAAAAAGAGTCAGACAGCACAGCATAAAAATTAAATGTCTATTTTTAGTGTTTGCTTATGATGACAGAAATATAATTCCAAGGTTATTATTATTTTACATATAGCCCTGTATTACATACCATCTTTGTTGTATACTTTATACAGAATTTCGAGGGGTTATAACAATTACATTGATGATATCCTCGTAAAGGCATTTCATTCTATTTGGAGCTATTAAACTCTTCCAAAATAGACACCATTTTGGGAATACAAATTCAATAAGCAATTTTCGACCCGGAGGCTACAGAACTCCCAAGCTCATTCTATCCATCAAAAGAGGGGAACAAAATACCCACAGATCAAATATACAATAGAAGTGTAATTTAATTGTATAACATTTAATGCGATACATTTAGTTATATTTTATGAAAAAATTAACTAAAAAAAGTCTATCGACCGCGACGACTCGCGTACCGGAGCGGTTACCATACCGATCTGACGCGCCGAGGATCCTGGGTTCGATCCCCGGCCAGACAGAAATCTAAATGAATTTAGGTTTCTGTTTCTGGGTCTGGGTGTTTGTGTATTTGTCTCTGTGTGTGTCCATGGCACCCACGATACAGGTAATCCTAGTGTGGCGCTGTGAGTGTAGAAAGCGTATTTATTGTGTTATTGTGAGCAATATTCATTTGAATTCAAAATATAACAAAAAAAATATCGATCTAATATTTTATGTTTACGTATAGTACAATATAATCTAACCTTGTGTCATTAAGGTATTGGCCAAACTCAAGCGTTCATTCGCACTAAGTAATTATTTATATATTTTTAATTTCGCTGTTTCTTTCCTGTTACATTACTTACATCGCCGCGACCTGTTATCGTAGTCTTTCTGCATTTTTTATGACCTGCGAATTTGGAATAAATGCACAAACGGACAGACAGAGACATTGTACTTTGAATTACATAATATTTATCATTCAGCGCAAACGAACAGATAGTGTTACTGCCATTTTTAAAATAATTATTTTTATATACCAATCTCCTTTGAATATGAAAATAATGTAGTATTACTAGACTTGAAATTAATAATATCAAAGCAAATTAGTACGATAACACTGCTGGGCTAAATAATAATTTCGTAATACTCCAGACAACAGCTGCTCTGTAATCGATCCCGGATATTGGATCGTGGCAGATAGAATTAGATTAACTAAGTTAGGAAGTTTCATCTCTTCTGAATAACGATTAACTATGAATCAATTTTAATTTAAAATGTGTCAATTTGTGCCGGCGTTTTACCTATTTTTTACTTTGTAGCGATAATTATGGCCTGCTCTGGTTTGAAAAATAGTTAATTATATTTAAATGACACAGTTCAAATTAATCCGCAGAGAGAAAGAACTCAATGTTCAAGGTTCGAATTTAGAGTATGCTCAGATGATAAACGAAAATATAGAGCGACCTGCACACCTATGAGTTCTAAAAATGGTTCTCAATGATGTGTGGAGTCTACCAATCCACAATCAGACACTACAATAACCTAAACATATCTTTACCTCGAGGAAGACCCGTGACCAACAGGGAGACAGTAATGGATTTACGACAAAGTACATAAAGTTTATGTGTAACTTCTGCCACTTCTATTTATTATACGTTCTTTTTACTACATACCAGTAGCACAAAGTAAATAATGGTACTTGGACAGTACTTCCAAGCATGAACTTTTAAATGGAGATTTGTTTCGAAAAATTATCAACAGAATTTACAATTAACATTAAACGTTTCTCTCCGAACGCAAAATTTTATGCTCAAAACAATTCGGTTGTAATTTAGTAATTATCTTCGTATTTGTGAGACATAGCAACTAAAAAAGTCTAAGGATCCATATTTTACCGATGTCTATATTCTAACCTTGAGTCATTTAGGTATAGTCCGCGCAGTCTGAGTTTTGCATTAGTGTGAGTGAACACAAAAGTAGAGTCAGAAAAAAAACTTTCAAAAACAGGGAGGTTTTGAGTTACATAGCTCCCTTACATAATTAAAGCAATTTCTCTCTAAGTTCATAAGTTAATTATAATGGAAGGAGTTGAATTGCCTCATACATAATACGATATACCATAAACACTGTCATTATTGCGTATATAACTTCAACTTAATGTCTATAAGCACATAGCTACGCGGATTGTGTCAATGGGTAAATCATAACTAATATGCAATGTAATGCAACATCAGGCTCCAAGTGCTAACTTGGATGGATAACCGCCAGGGATTAAAGTCCATGCGCACTTCCGTGGTTTCAAGGGTGTGTCGTAAAACATTTGTTTCCATAATTTCGGGACCAGATTATGGTTACAATATCTGCGTGTCGCGCCTAAAACGGGGCATCTGGGGTTGCAGGCGGCGAAAGTAAGAACCTGGCCAGCGACCCCGGGAAGGACGGCGGTATGTGTGGTCGCATGGCCAACTTCTTGCTCACCATGGCGAAGCCTAGGGGGCATTGCGCAAAGAGGACCCCGATTCCGTTCCTTTGGAGATACTAGAGTCCACTACGCAGCGCCGAGATAGGCCACGATTTGAAAGTTTCGCCCTCGAAAAATAGGTCGCTAAACCTAGCAGGAGGGTAATAGAAAACATTAGATTTTATTAAGTCGTTATTTCCCATCACCAATTAGACCAGCGTGGTGAAGTTAGCTCCAGACCCACCACAATTGTGGAAAAAGACAAATGCGTAGAAGTTGCGCATAAAAAGAATTGTAGACAGCCAACGTCATTGCATAACTGTTTAATATAAAATGATTGAGCCATGAGACAGATGAATAGCCAATAAAGATAATTGACAAAACTATTGGCGAGCTTTTTTGCAATGTAGACAATTAAAGATAATATAATCTATAAAGCAAACAATAGTTTTATTTCTCATACTTGTTATTAAATAAGAATAATCACATGCAATTTGTGCTACAGTTGGTGTGGTACCTCCTAGTTATGTTGAAATATACGTGCAAAGAATGTCAGTAGATGTGATTTTGTAGATTCATTCAGCCACATGTTTGTCAAACCTCAACAAAGTGTCACAAATTCAAATGTATGGACAGAGTGTTTTAGTCTTTTTTTTGTTTAAATTAATTAAAACTTTCGCAGGGGTTTGCAGTTTGCGGCAAGTTTCAAACGTGCATAAAATTTAAGTTTCCAATTTCGTCTCTATTAACTACTAAAATTACAAAAGTAAATTTGGGAATTACTTACTTAAGTAATTACTTTTTTATGAGACACGCTTGATATTTAAAACTTAAAGAAAAAAACGAAATAGATTGAATATGTACCTAATAGTTCACTGTATATACTGTTAAGGTATCGAAGACCTCTGAAGCAGTCAGCATGCTTTAGAGGAATCTAAGCTGTGTTTCGTTACGTGACAGAATTTGTACTGATAAAATCTGATGTATAAAGCTCACCGACATGGCTTTAAGAATTAGCATGATAAGGCAGTAGTCTGGTCATATCATTTGGAACACTGACAATCTGTGCGAATGTTCTTGAGTGACCAACACGCACCGTTAAGAGAAACATATTAGTACATATTATTTTAATACAGCTTATTTATAATATTCTGGATTCAAAGACGGTTATATAAATTGATAACTAATTATTATTTTTATAACATGGGAGTAGCAGAGGAGCATGCAGTCCTCTTGATGATAAGTGGCTACTGCCGCCCATGGACATCTGTAATCAACCACAGATAGGTTTAGATATTCCTAACTGACGTCGGCCACAAGCTCGCCGCTACCCCTGAGGGAAAGCCTGAGGAGGAGCTGGAACGCCTCGGAAAAGTATGTCTCCCTTACCACACCCTTCAAACCAGAATACAGCAGTGCTTAACGCTGCTGTTATGAGGCAGAAATAGGTGTGGCGGTGGTACGACCGGAGTCGAAACACAAAATCGTTCGATTTGTAATGAGCACCAACAAGTAGCGCCATCTATTATCGATTTACCTAACGTTTCTGAAAACTGCTACTACTATTTTTCTATTACACCTACGTTTTATGACCATGTTTCATTCGTCAATAAATCTATCAGAACTGGATAGGTACACCTTATTATATAATTTTGTTCTGTATTAGAATCGGCCTCATAAATAATATAACAATATTTTAGAATCTTAGTAGGTACTTCATTATTATATTATGATAAAAAGATAGTATTATGCATTAAAATTCTGTGTTTTATGCAATTTTTAAAGGCTAAAATATAAAATATTTTGTTTCAGAACGTCAGGCTCACTAGTACATTTGTTGAAGTCCTCCCTAGGATCTGGTATCCTGGCAATGCCGGCAGCCTTCAAGAATGCTGGACTAGTTGTAGGCGCCGTCGGCACGCTTATAGTGGGCTTCATTTGCACACATTGTGTTTATATTTTAGTAAGTATAAAATAAAAGCATGTTAGGTACAAAAAACTTCCGAATAATATACTCCCTAATATAAAGGCTCCCGGATTCGATCCCCGGCCAGACAGACATCTGAATGATGAATTTTGAGATTTGTTCTGGGTCTGGGTTTTTGTATATTCGTCTTTGTGTGTGTCCATGGCGCCCACGCCGTAGAGAATCCTAGTGGGGCATTGTGAGTGTAGAAAGCGTCTTTTTAATCTTCAATATAAATTAAGCAAGGTCCGCGGTCAGGAGTTGGGTATGTGACAGTAAATGGTTAAATATGCGCGTTTCCTAACTTAGAACGTCACGTTAAGGCATTAGTTTTTTCTTATCCACTTGTTTGAAAGCCATTTGGACGATTTTAAAAACATTCGACATATCAGAAAACACGAACACCCGTTCTTTCTTCCACTATTCTGCATTGTGAAATCATGGTAAAAAATACTTCACACCATTTTCCATTACTTGTACCCAAAAATAGGACAGATAAAGGGTTGTGGAACGTATAACGAAGCTGAATACGCGATGAAATATCGAATTCATTTTTAAAATTCAGTGGCGCTGCATTTACGAGTGCGAAATGGGGTGAATTGTATGAGAGGAATTCAGACATTCCTCATATGTACGGCATTCAGAGGATGGGCGTCCTGAACGTCGAATTGAATTGAATTCGAGAGCTCGGTCGATCATCTCAGAGCAATCGAAACGCATCGTATACACACACAAAATAACTACATAGATAGATAAATTATTTATTTGAAGAACTTAAGCAACAACAACAAATTGTATTACATAATAAACAATGAAATCCAAAAACATACATACAAAAATCCAAACGAAATTACTTATGAATAATTTTTTCTTAAGAAATAAAGTTAAACAAAATATATAAACACTAAATATAATAAAATGAAAATACAAACAAACATAATACATAATCGAGTGTTGCCAGCTAAAGTCTATGAATAGGGTTCCGGAGATCAGAAAAAAAACGAGATTGGATCACGGCAGCTGATTTTCATACACTCCACAGAGATAACAGAATAACTACTGAATGTAACCAATATATGCAAATTACAATTAAACATTTTCCATGCGGGCTCCTGAATTTAAATTTAGCCCGATTTCACCCAAATATAGTTACGAAAATAGAAATACAACTTTCTCATTACCTTGCGTCTAATGAATAAAAGTAGTGTTAACTGCCTATTTAAATAAATCGCATTATTCATATTCTATAATTAGGCATTTTTACATTTACATATTTATAAGTTTAGCTGTAATTATTAAGTACAGGTGGAAGAGAATCCTCATAAAACGTCTTTAGTTGCACTGTCGCCACATTTATTTTCATAACATTACATAACATACTTAATAAGTTTGCAATTATACCTGAAGTTGGCCACTAATACGTTGTTGCAGAGGACTACATTAGGATACCTCTTGTAAGTCTATCTCCCTTATCAGACCCTTCGAACGAGAAATCAAACCCTTCAAACACCCTTCAAACTAGAACACAACAGCGCCTAGTACTGCAATTATTAGGACTTCAGAATCGAACCCTGATAGAATATTCGAAATAATTTTGTAATACGTGAGACATTTATTAGATCTTTTACAATAGGTTAAATACCTTCTCAGTCTCAGTCCGTATAAGTGTTAAGTAACTTTGATAGTGTTTATTAAGTTAATAAAACTTTTTGATGGAAGAGGCAACTACAAACAAGTTGTTGTGTTCGGCCAAATATCCTGTTTATTTCCCGGATTCGTCTTTTACGACACCCCTGGGAAAAAGGGTCTTTTACCTTACTTCAAGGATAAAATGGTAGCACAGAATTTGTAACCTATTGTATCGTTTTGAAAAAAAAAGATTCCTATCTAAATGTGTTTGTACTGTGACTATATTAGGTGTCATGTATGTTTTTCGAGCGCATGTCGATTATATTAGAAAAGTATTCCTACTTTAATTGTGGTGTGAAGCTTTTGTCCAGTAATAGCAGTTGTAAGAAACAACTCATGTTCAACAGTAGGGTACCAGAAACAGGTTAAGTTCAATTAGCCTATCAAAATCTGAAACAAATATTCCTTGCTTGCAGAAAACATTTGTTTTCGTAAAATAATATCGCGAACATTCTCTGAGAAACAGCCATCTTTCAGCGAAGCAAAAATATTTCATTTAGCGTGAAATTTGTGAAGAGCATGTTATTTTAAATAAAATAGCTGTTTCAAATTTAAATTCCTTCCTTTGAAAAAGTTGTTGTCTAAACATGATCGGAAATTTCCTTAAATTAAAACAGTTTTTCATAAACTTTCTTTACTGAAGCGAACAAGTTATTTAGCTGAAAAACTAGTATTCAAATGAAAATATATTACTAGAGAATATTACAGAGAACAAACTTGCAAAGAGGGAAATTAAACATTTTCCCAAGTTCTAGGAAATTATAGCCCAGAATATTACGAAACTTTGTATCTGGTATCAGCTCTGATTGTACAGTATTTGTGTTTAAAATGAAGTTGATACAGCTGTTATTTCAATATTGTAGAAGTATATTTCCATGTCATATTTTCTTTTATCTATTTTTATGTACAGATGCGTTATTACTCCTGATTAAAATAAAACGCCACCATAAAGTGGTTAACCCAGTATTGTTCCACTACAGAGTACGAATCTCCTTTTAGATTAAGGCTAGTCCACCACGTTGGCCAAGTGCGGATTCGTAGACTTAGAATTTTCCGTTAAGAACTCTCAAGCGTACGCTACTTCCTCGTCTTGTTTTCCTTTACCGTGAAATGATAATTAATTTGTAATACTCAATGACTTAAAAAATTAGAGATGTCTGTGATTTGCACCTGGCACATGCTGATCGAGTGACCGAGTTTGTAATCACTCGATCTGTTTTTTACGTGTCTTTCAAGCTAAAACTCAGAAACGTTACATTGCTATTATAAAGCGTAAATGATGCGGCGCTGCCGTCGGCCGTAGGCAAAGTATACCATCATAACTTTCTTAACAGAGTTCCAAAAATGAATTTAATACGTTAACTCTGTAGTTTTTTACATAATATCATTCATATTTTTAACATATATTTATGAAAAACGTACCATTTTCGTTATCTTAAATGTTCAGTTCCAGCCTTCCTTGTTTTCTCGGCAAGGCTCGAGATGTATTTGAATTCGTTACGGATGTCCATTTACATATATTTGATACTTTATAACCTCAGACTAAAAAGATAGACTCAGCCTCTTAAAGAAACTAATGTGCCGTACCAAATTTTGATGCATTACGTGGAGTCATGCATACAATTCCGATTGCAATATAAGGAATAGTTTCAAATAAATCGTTACTTTGTTGTGTATATAACTCCTGGAATAAAATACAAATGATCGTGTATCATCAATGGGAAAATGTAATTTAACATTACATAAACCTTTTGCTTTATCAATATCAATAGTAATCGTTCGCTACAAAATTAGTGTACACAAGTTCACTAATTGTGCTTCAATATGGTGTCCCGAAATTAGTCGTCCTTTTTTGATCTGAGGTTTCAATACAAAAGGGAAGCTGTTTGTTTTCGTTTTTACTACACCCTAACAGTTAATCTTTATTTTCTGTCCCATTTCATTTCTTGTACGGTTCTCTGAAATGCGTCTCTAAATTCCTATGTGTTTTAATAAGACCTTTGGTCTTCTGAATATCTATATTTATCATTTTCTTTATATTTACGCGTGTAATTGTATGATGTATTGTGCTGTAATAAATGCCTGAATCATCAACCCATTACTGTCCCACTGCTCAGCACGGGTTTCCTCTCAAAATGAGAAGGGTTAGGCCTAAGTCCACCACGCTAGCCAAGTGCGAATTGGTAGAATTCACATACCTTTCAAAATTTTAAGATGTATGCAGGTTTTTTCACGATGTTTTCCTTCACCGCATGTTGCAATTAATTTATAATACGCACATAAATTTTAAAAATCAAAGGTGCATGCCTGACCCCTCAATTAAGAGGCCAATTTTCTTAACCACTAGGCTATCACTGTTTTTGATATTCCATAATATTTCCTATCAATCGTAGTAACGTGTTGAGTTAGTTACGAAATTAATGACGTGGAGTGCCATCGAGTTGAATCAGTGATCAATAGTGGTTTTATATTCGCAAGTGCTATCGTGCTTTGAGGGGCATGTTTAGCCTCATAAGATGATTTAAAAAACATGGGATGTGGGTTACATCTCCATCGGAATAGCGTTGTGGTAGCGTGGTTGATTCACCAATGGGTAGCCAATTCTTTTCTTCCACTTATAGAGAACAACCAGTTATGTCCAGCGGTGGGGCACGGAATGGGTCGCCGCGAAAAGTATTTTATTATTTATTCTTTATGCTAATTATTTATCTTTTTCGAATACAGGTCAAAACATCACAAGAGGTATGTGTGGACGCTAAGAAGCCATCAATGGGATTTGCTGAAACCTGCGGAGCCGCCTTCGAATATGGTCCGAAAAGACTAAGGCCGTGGGCCAATTTTGCTAAGTAAGTACCTAAACATACATCCAAGGTCCTACTCGACATAGACCCCAACAAATTTCTTCCTGTCGAAAAGGTTCAATGTCCTTATTAGTTTATTTCTAAAGAGTTTATGTCTTGAAATTAAATTAACGTGAATAAGAATACATTTTGAAAAAGTTTGAATAACTTCTTGACAATACCTTTGAAACCTAATGTGTACTACTATAATAAATATTATAATTTTTTTAGGACTTTCATAGACTACGCACTCACATGCACATACCTGGCTGCCCTTTGTGTCTACATTGTATTTATTGCTGAAAACTTCAAAGAGGTAAGATCTTTTAAAACGAATGATATAAAAATGAAAAACTAATTACTCAAAATCTATATGTTACTGCCATTATACAAATCATGTTAAAAACCACCAAGCTGTAGGTCGTACCAAAGAATGAGACGGGGTACGCCCGAAAAACATTACTCTCCTTAGTCGGGTAAAACGATACAAAAAAGTTACCCGCGTCATAGTACTTAATAAAGTAAGTTAAAAACCTTTAATAAGTAATTATTTAGTTACCAAACATTCTTACCAATTGTGACCCATATTTGCCGCCCACGCGTGTAATCAATCACTCATAATCAACCCTAAATGGGAATTCCGTGCCATCTGAGGTCGGTCAGACACGTGTTAACGTCCTCTTAGGATAAATTTGATACGACGCAGATATCTGCCCACTCAGCCTCAGTTCATGATTAAGTTTTAAAGGTGGTAGAACCCTTGTGGTTCGACTCCGCCGGCACCACCGCCACACCTATTTCTACCTAATAACAGCAGTGTTAAGCGCTGCTGTGTTCCGGTTTGAAGGGTGTGGTAAGGGAGACAAATAGGTATTACCGGAGAAAAATAGGTATTACCGTAGTACCGTTAGAGTCAAACCACAATGGATTCTAAAACCTTCAAATTAACTAGTTTAATTCAACTAGTCGTAATATATGTACCTGTATTTTGATTAAACTAAACCCTTTAAATTTCCAGGTGCTGGACCAATACGTGCCCGAGTACAAGCTGTCCCTAGAAACCTACTGCGCGTTGACTCTAGTACCATTAGTCCTCATATGTCAGATACGGAACCTGAAGTGGCTGGTACCCTTCTCCGCTATCGCCAACGTTCTTCT